>NW_028274813.1:142909849-143213751 GCF_037043125.1 Eumetopias jubatus
TAGAACCCTCAGTTTCTTTCTCAGAGTCCACCATCTCTCATGGTTTGTCTCCCGGTCTGACTTACTCCCCTTCATTCTTCCCCTCCTGCCATCCTCTTCTTTTCTTTTTTCTCAACATATGTTGCATTATTTGTTTCAGAAGTACAGATCTGTGATTCAACAGTCTTGCACAATTCACAGCACTCACCATAGCACATACCCTACCTAATGTCTATCACCCAGCCACCCCATCCCTCCCACCCCCCACCACTCCAGCAACACTCAGTTTGTTTCCTGAGATTAAGAATTCCTCATATCAGTGAGGTCATATGATACATGTCTTTCTCTGATCGACTTATTTCACTCAGCATAACACCCTCCAGTTCCATCCACGTCGTTGCAAATGGCAAGATCTCATTCCTTTTGATGGCTGCATAATATTCCACTGTGTATATATACCACATCTTCTTTATCCATTCATCTGTCCATGGACATCTTGGTGCTTTCCACAGTTTGGCTATTGTGGACATTGCTGCTATAAACATTGGGGTGCACGTACCCTTTTGGATACCTACATTTATATCTTTGTGGTAAATACCCAGGAGTGCAATTGCTGCATCGTATGGTAGCTCTATTTTCAACTGTTTGAGGAACCTCCATACTGTTTTCCAGAGTGGTTGCACCAGCTTGCATTCCCACCAACAGTGTAGGAGGGTTCCCCTTTCTCTGCATCCCCGCCAACATCTGTCATTTCCTGACTTGTTAATTCTAGCCATTCTGACTGGTGTGAGGTGGTATCTCATGGAGGTTTTGATTTGGATTTCCCTGATGCCAAGCGATGTTGAGCACTTTTTCATGTGTCTGTTGGCCATTTGGATGTCTTCTTTGGAAAAATGTCTGTTCATGTCTTCTGCCCATTTCTTGATTGGATTATTTGTTCATTGGGTGTTGAGTTTGATAAGTTCTTTATAGATTTTGGATACTAACCCTTTATCTGATATGTCATTTGCAAATATTTTCTCCCATTCTGTCGGTTGTCTTTTGGTTTTGTGGACTGTTTCTTTTGCTGTGCAAAAGCTTTTTATCTTGATGAAATCCTAATAGTTCATTTTTGTATTTATTGGCAAACTTTTATTGAACACTTGCTTTGGGGCAGATATGGTATTGGCATTGGGGCTACTATAGTCATAAATGAATCAGATCTATTCCTGCCTTTATGGATGATTCAGAATTATATATTCTTAACAAAATAATGGGGAGAAAATATATAGGGAGAAAGCCCCTATTTACCTTTCTAGAATGAAGTGCAATTAAATTTCCTCCTCAAGGTGTTACTAAAACCAAAATGTTTGCTTTGGTGCCTAAGTGAACACAAGGTCTATGCTGTATGAGGATGACAAAGGGAGCATCTGGTGCAAGATATGCAGCACCAGGGGCCGCTGGGTGGCTCATTCAGTTGAGTCTCCGACTCTTGATATTGGCTCAGATAGTGATCTCCAGGTGATGAGATTGAGCCCTGCGTGTGGATGAGATTGAGATTGAGAAGGTGTGTTGTGTCTGTATGCACATACAAGCATACCTGCATGGAAACAACTCCATTATCAAGCTGCCTTATCAGGAAGCTGGAATGTGCCATCCACTTTTGGCATAATATCCACTTGGAAATAATCTCACATGCAAACTAGTGTTCTCAGGAGTCATCCTTATCCATTGGTACTGGCTCCTGAGTGCTTGCCAATGCCCTGATTCAAGTCTTCTCTGGGATCATTCTTGATTTTAGTTCACAGAGAACCTGGGCATTTTATTAGCTTTTTGAGCCTAATAAACATTATATATTCTGGATACATTCCATAGTATTTAATACTTCAGTGCTGATTCCATAAACTGCTTGAAGAAGCCTGGTAAGCAGATAAGAATCTCATGCACAGATGCATATGTCTCTTCTAAGGGTACCTCTGGTCCTACCAATCTATCCTTCATTTCCAAAACATGCCATACATTACTTCATTAGTCTTGCTTTGATTGCTCTTCCATCTACCTAGGATCCTCTTTTTCTTTCTTAGAGGTTATTATCCAAAAACCTACCAAGAACTGCCTACCCCCTCAGAATTAGTTTAATCCAACTTTTAGTGGACCAATAGTAAACCTAGAGTAAGTATTAACTGTGATACTCTGATCCCATTTCTGTTTCATTTTAGGTTGTTTGTTCTTTTTTTTTTTTTGAAGATTTTATTTATTTGACAGAGAGAGAGAGAGACACAGCAAGAAAGGGAACACAGCAAGGACAGAGGAAGAGGGAGAAGCAGGTTTCCCACAGAGCAGGGAGCCCGATTCAGGGCTCGATCCCAGAACCCTGGGATCATGACCTGAGCCAAAGGCAGACGCTTAACGACTGAGCCACCCAGGTGCCCCTAGGTTGTTTGTTCTTAATTGTGATACAATTAGAATGATGAGGAAAAGTTTAAAATATACAGTTGTCTGGGTCAAACCCAAGATCAAATAAATCAGATTCTCCGGAAGTAGAGACAAGGCAGCATATTGAAAACAAAAGAAAAAAATGCCAGATAACCTCCCTGCGTGACATGTATAACTTGTAACATGTGTAACACATTGTAACATGTTTCCAGGATCAAGATATTTCAGTCAAAATGTTAATAGGACAAATGCCAACACCCATATAATCCATTTAGCTTTGAACAGAGACAATCTAACCAACCACTTCTTAAAAAAAACCCTTACAACATAATCAACAATGAGTCATTTGTCACAAAGCAGAATAGGCATATGCAATATAATTTGTTACCATCCCTGTAATAAACATAACATAAAGTAAAGTCTTCACAATACCAGATTAGGTTTCTTTTCATGTATAAAGGTCATCTGATCTACAAAATTGTACATCTGGACATTAGAGATGTGCATCAGATTGTGGAAGGGCTAGAACCAGAAGTCTGGGCAGAACTGAGGTACATGAAAAAATAGGTTATCTGAACACAGGAATGAGGCTAAGGTTTGGTTGTGTTTAGGTCAGGCATTTAAATATCATTTAAGATCTGAAACTGGATGATCAGTTTAGGGTGGGAAGGAAAAGTAGGGCATAGAGACCAATATCAGAAGACCCTGACTCAACCTGAGATCTGGGAGGGGCCATAGCAGGTGACTAATAGAAGCATAAGGCAAAGATTTCAGCAAGGAGGAAACTTATGTTCAGGTAAGGTATGGAGCAGCTATAGAAAATGCAACTCCTCCCAGTCATGCAAAAATTGGCTTTAAGAGTAGGGTTACCAGATCAATTACAGCATGCCTAGTTAAATTTGAATTTCAGATAATCAGCACATTTTTTAATATAAGTATGTCCCAAATATTGCATGGGATCTGCTGCCAGGATTTGGGGGCTTGTGAGACAAAAGGAACTATTCATCTAATTCACTCCTAATGGCCAATTCCTTCTTGCAGAGAATACCCTTCCTCTTCTTGTATGTCCCTCCAGCTGGCTGTTACCATCACCCAGTTGACTCCCATTGAATCAACTGAAATATTATAGGAATGTTGCTAGTAACAGATGGGCTTGAACACTTAGTTGTGGGAGTCTAGATTCAGTTTCCCAGTGAAAGGAAGTCTGGATCTAAGCTTAAATCAGATCTGGCTGCATGTCTAAAATTTCCTTAGACAAATTTTTATAATTCTGAAAAATATCCTAAAAATTCATTTGATTAATTTTTGTCCTGAATTTTCAATGTGTAAGTATGAAAAAGTTACTTTGAATGATGTACTCGTTATTCTAATAGTAGTTTAGCCTTTTAAACTTGAGGTCTCTTTAATCAATAGAAATTAACAGAAATGGCTTTTAACTTTCTATTGATTTAGCTTTAAAATTGCCATCTTCAAAGCTCTAAGGAATCTAACTTTAACCTCTTCAGTCATTGATAATTAAATCACTAACTCAATGGAGAAATGGTGTTACAAGGAACACAGGAAGGAACAAGGTGAATAAGGGATCTAGTGCCACAAAACAAGAAAGCATTTAAAGACTAATGAGGTCACATAAAAGGGATCCATATGTTTTATTATAGTAGATGGGAATACAGTTAAACAATGACATGCATGGGTTCATGGAATTCAGAAAAGAGAGTGCCAGAAAAAATCATTAAAACCCATACTATTACTTTGAAAATTGGTGTCTTTATTTTGCCTTTTTAGTAGAAACTACAGATAAGCCAAACAAATAAACCTGATGAAGAAAGCTCTTTGTTATATGAGAAAGCAACTAATAATGAAAGGAATGAGAGAAGACATAGAGTTAGAAAAATCATCATTATGGCACCACGTAATGTTCATGGGGAACTGGGTTTTCACAGAGTGTTAGCATAATCCCACATAGACTAGTTTCAAGGAAGCAAGGGGAAAAAACCTAATTGTACAAGAAGGATCATATTGTCATCATCTTCATTCAGTTGATTTCCTATTCTAACTGCTGGTCAACCAGATGTCCTGCCTTCTGATGTCCTGCAGTACAAAGTACACAATATCACAGAGAATGAACACTGGCTAATAATGTTTTGCCTGAATTTATCAAGCTTTCAGATCTAGCTGCCAGTGTGTAGAAACTATAGGAACTAGAGGGCTAAACTGAGAAGGATTATAGGGACATAATCAGATAAATCCTGAATATTTTTCTCAGAATACATAGCTTATGATTTTTTTTTCTATAAGTTGGTGTCATGAATAAAGACAGGAAAAGGAGGTGTACTCTACCAAAGTAATAAAGATGTAAGAGTCACCACAACAAAATTCAATGCATAGCCATGGATTTGAATCCTGATTTGGACAAAGCAACTGTAGAGATTTTACAGACAACTGAAGAAATTTGATATTGCATAGAATAAAATTTTTGACATAACAACACATACACTGTTATTTTAGAGATATAACTTATGGTATGACCTCATTTTGGTAAAACTATAATGGTAGATGAACATGTACAAAGAAAAAGATCTAGAGACATCCACCAGGGGTAAATAGTGCCACTTTTGGGTGACAGAGTATATCATCACTGTCTTACTTCTGCTGATCTCTATTTTTGAACTTTATACAGACAGTAGACAGCTTTTGAAATGACAAAAAATATTTTTAATTAAAATAAATATTCTTGATAAATACACATATCCATGTTTTGAAAAAAAGGTTAATTATTGGATTTTGCTTTCCAGAACTTTGACTTAGGGTTTAAGCTGAATGCATTCTACTTGGAATTTCTGAATGGTTCAAGTAACATGTTTCTCCTCCTTTTGATTTCACATGGTTTTCCAACCTAGCCTGGAAGAAATCCTTTCTAAATTCCTTGAGAAAACTATTTTCACTGAACTTTGATCCTACCAGAAGTAATATTTGTAAAGAGAAGCCTACTGCTTCTTTTTACAAATTCAGTCTGATGTTCAAAGAAATTCAGATAAACATTGAAGAAATAAGTTTCAAGTTCAAGATAAATCCATAATTTAAACTTCTAAAAAACTTTTTGAAGCTTTTACATAACTATAACAAAAGCTTCAGGAAATAGAATGAAAGACAAGCTTATCAGTAACAGCAATAACATTAGTAAAATTTTTAACACCTTAATGAGCTTCATTAACCTGTTTAACAATAAAGGGAAACTGAGGCAAAAAAAACCACCTGAATTGATTCAAAAACATGTGAAAGACTTACAGTTCTAAGATTTATGTAAAAATTTTCATGAGAGGTAATAGTTTTTTCTAGCATCTATGTAAACCAATAATTCCGTTTTTCCAACAGTACCTGGCACAAAGCCTTGCAGGGAATGATACACTCAACATATATTAAATAAATATATGCATTTACTTTAACTGAACAAAGAGAATTTTCCCTGCTGCACATTAAAGCTGTTTTTACCCAACTGTTTGAACATGAAGAAGTGTAGTTGGGCTGTGCTCTGTCTGAAAACAACTTACAACTATTTTTACTTTTTTTATTGATTTATTCACTATATTGAGTACTTCTTTCGGTAGCATGTAGATAGCATTTAAATGTAACCTTGCAAATAAATCTTAATGTAAAGTATTCTTCTCAGCTATATAAGTCCACAGTACCTTACACAAAACTACTATAGCCAGATAATGTTTGGGAATTTAAAAATTTGGGACCTAAAAAGTCATTTGGTGCATATTACCATGTATATTGCACCTTAGCAACATCTGAGAGAGCACTATAGAATCAAATACATTAATATTTTGCAGTGAAATATAGAATCTCAGGAAACAAACTGAGGGTTGCTGGAGTGGTGGGGGGTGGGAGGGATGGGGTGGCTAGATGGTAGACTTTGGGGAGGGTATAGGCTATGGTGAGCACTGTGAAATGTGTAAGACTGTTGAATCACAGACATGTACCTCTGAAACAAATAATACATTATATGTTAAAAAAAAGAAGAAGATGTATTAGGAAGGGAAAAATGAAGAGGGGGAAATAGGAGGGGGAGACGAACCATGAGAGACTATGGACTCTGAAATACAAACTGAGGGTTCTAGAGGGGAGGGAGGTGGGGAGATGGATTAGCCTGGTGATGGGTATTAAAGAGGAAACATACTGAATGGAGCACTGGGTGTTATACACAAACAATGAATCATGGAACACTACATCAAAAACTAATGATATAATGTATAGTGATTAACATAATAAAATTTAAAAAATGCAAAAAAAAGTATCCAAAAGTAGAATAAACAAGGTCTGCCAATGGCTTTCCATTAGTTCAGATCAGGTCATGCTGGCTGATGAGTTTTGGTGACAAATTTAACACAGATTTGGGTTTTCAGAACTTTGAGGATTGTTCAATTGCAGATAAGTACTAGTATTGTGGACTAACACCATTAATCAATAATCCATTATAAAGTAAATTCTATTCCCTTCCTTTTCAGGCTAAAATATATTTCAGTGCTTAGACAAAAATTGTTTTAGGATGTGTTTTAAATATGTCATTGCCTTAGTAATAAACAGATTCTCTCATACTTAATTTTTTAAAATATTTTATTTATTTATTTGAGAGAGAGAGAGAGTGAGAGAGAGAGCATGAGAGGAAAGAGGGTCAGAGGGAGAAGCAGACTCCCTGCTGAGCAGGGAGCCTGATGTGGGACTCGATCCTGGGACTCTAGGATCATGACCTGAGCCAAAGGCAGTCACTTAACGAACTGAGCCACCCAGGTGCCCTCTCATACTTAATTTTTGGGAATTATTTCTTGAGAAGGCTTAGAGAGATAGTGATTAGTGCAGATTCAGACCAAAGGATTCAAGAGAGCACAGGTAAACGCTGGGTGGTAGAAGCTAGTAGTCAACCAGAGCTGCTCTCAGTCTAACAGACCACCTCACACACAGGCAGAGCTGGGCAGGTCTACGGCCAGACCAATATGCCAATTGTCATATTTCACTGCCATTTGGGAATAAATGACTATCCCATGGGTAAGTGGACCATTTTGCCATTATTAATTAAAATAAACTGCCTCAAACAATGGCTTCCAATGTTTTTGAAGAATAAAATAACACTTAAAGAGAGTGCAGATAGTTATATTTTAAGTAAATATCATAGATATTATATTAGCTCTTGGGATCTGTAATCAGTGTAAAAAGTTTGCCACATGAAACAAATAGATTCACTCACTGAAATCCAAATTATATAAACATTTACCACTTTTAGGGGGAGTTAAATCTGATGTCATGTAATTCCCTGATATTGGAAATATAAAAGGAATTCCTTTTCCCAAGAGTAATCTATGGACAAGGTTATCACTACATTGTATTTCACTAATTTCAGCCTTGACTGCATACACGGGACAAAGAAAAGAGAAAGGTAGGACTCAACAGGGACCTGGAAATAGGACATACAATGAATAGGTAAATTTATGGAGTTTATTGGGGCAGAGGTGACTATCTTCACTCAGGGAGCAGATGGAGTGGGAGGCATTTCTCTTCCTTTCTCCTCCAACATCTCCATGCCCCCAAGTGAGGGTAGGAGGCTGGATAGGAGGGAAGGAGAAAAAACTGGTGTGGCAGACCACAGGGAGCTCTGATCTTATAGGGGTGTTTGGAGTAGGGGTCCTCCTCAAGGGAGACATTCTTGCTTTGGCAGAGACAGAGATGATCCAGGAGGAGCAGAAAGCATGATACGCTCTGGTGTTGGTAGCTTATCTGCCTTGTGTTTACTCAGGTCAGGCCTTGAAGTATATGTCTTTGAGTGAAAAACCCTGTGTGTTTTATACTTTAAAATCTTAGTGTGATGGACTGAATTATGTTCACCAGAATTCATACATTGAAATTCTAACCCCTCATTCCTCAAAATGTGACTGTATTTGGAGATAAGGCCTTTAAAGAGATTATGGAGTTAAAATGAGGCCACTAAGGTGGACTGTAAACCAATATGACTGGTGTCCTTATAAAATGAAGAAATTTGGACAAAGACAGCAGGGATGTGCACACAAAGGAAAGACCCTGTGGCACAGCAAGAAGACATTTGCAAGATAAGGAGAAGCCAGACCTGTTTGCACCTGGATCTTGGACATCTAGGTTCTAAAACTGTTAGAAAATAAATTTCTATTGTTTAAGCCATCCAGTCTGTGGTATTTTGTTATGGCAGCCTGAGTTGAATAATATACTTAGTATAATAAAATTTACGCAGGAGCAAGATCAACCCCACTAAAAGAATTATTTGAATGGGCAAGAAACATAAGTCAGAGATTTCCTCAAGAATCTCAGAGAGTAGGGGCGCCTGGGTGGCTCAGCCATTAACTGTCTGCCTTCAGCTCAGGTCATGATCTGAGCATCCTGGGATCGAGCCCCACATTGGGCTCCCTGCTCAGCGGGGAGCCTGATTCTCCCTCTCCTTCTGCCTGCCACTCCCCCTGCTTGTGCTCTCTCTCTCTGTCAAATGAATAAATAAAATCTTAAAAAAAAAAAGAATCTCAGAGAGTAGAAAGAATTTACCTTTACTTAAAACAAGGTTTAAAAATCCCTTCTGTGGGGAGCAGAATAATACCCAACCGAAGACGTCTATATCCCAATGCCTGAAAACTGTAAATTTTAGCTTACATGACAAAAAGGACGTAGCCGATTTGATTAAATTAAAGGCCTTGAGATGAAGATATTATCCTGATTATCCAGGATGGTCCAAAGTAATTACAAGGGTCCTAAAAAGCAGAGGACCTTGCCTCACTGGTCAAAGACATGTATATGGTCACAGCAGGGTTAGAGACACCTTGTTTTTGAAGATGGAGGGGGAGTCAAGAGGCATGAAATGTGGTCAGCCTTTGGAAGCTGGGAAGGGCAAGGGAACAACTTCTCTCCTAGAGTCTCCAGAAGAAATGCAGCCCTGCCAACATCATGATTTTAGCCCATTGAAAACCCATTTCAGACTTCTAACCTCCAGACCTATAAGATAATAAATTTGTGTTCTTTTAAGCCACTAGGTTTGTGGTAATTGATACAAAAGCAATAACTAACCCACACACCTTCCAATCTGTTCCCCATGTTTTGTGATTATTTACAGGGGTGTGGCTTTTGGTGGAGGGGGCTCATTTCTGCACAGGCAGTCCTTCTCATTGTTGGATTGTTGTTTCTGTTGGAAATCTCTTGTTCTCCATCCTTCCCAAATCGTCATGTCTTCTGGCGTAACACAAAATTAATACAATTTCTTTTCTCAATGTGGTGCAGTGGACAGTTGTTGATCTTCAGTTAGAAGTGTTTTCTTTTTTGTGTGTTAGACTCTATATTTTAGTTTATTTTCAGCAGCTGTTGCCTGGGTAACTGGCTAAGTGACTACATTTCAGTTTTTTCTTCTGTAAAATGAGGTGATAACCATTTGAACCTCACAGGGTGTTTCAGATGACTAAATGAGTTAATATATATTAATACAGTTTGTAAACTTTTAAGTGTTGAAAACTTCTGCTTATTTATCTATTGATGTATTATTTTTCCATGTGGCCTTTGAAATACATGAAAGCAGCCTCCTAATATGCTCTTTGTTCAAGTATCTTCAATCTCTTCAACTATATACAATCAACACAATGTTTTAGTCCATTTGCCAGTAAAACTCTTCTATTTAAGTATTAGCCAGTCTTTTCATGAAAAATTTTATACAAATTAAGGATCACAGAAAGTGTAGAACTATATGTTCATATTCATTTGAAACCCCTAGCCAAAGAGTTACGAAGGACAACTTTATCCAACTCTTCTCTTGAAGGCAGGGGTTATTCTAGTGCCGTTGTAGCCCTTGAACAGAGGGCAGGCTCTGGCCCAGGCTAAGGCCTCTGTGTCTGTTGCCTTGCAGACCTAGAGAGGCAGAGGCTTTAGCCAGCTGGAGTTCGGAGCCTGATCACAGCATTCCTCACTGTTTGGTCTTCTGTTTCCATTCCTGACCCTTCTCTCCCTTTTGCTAAAGGTTTAAATCATTACAGCAGCAAAGACAAAATGTATGAATATTCACTGCAGGAAGTTTCTTTTCATGGTACCTTGTAAAAAATATGTAAATATGACACCCACTTTTCACATCCATGCATTGTCAAAACCACTCCTTCCCATATTTCTTCAAGGGTACACCAGTGAAAAAAGTTAAGGATGGTAATGGTATCTATATATTCAGATGGGGGTGTCAGTGACACTGGTTACTCATATGTCCAGAAGATTGATTAATGTTGTTAGGAGCCAAAAAAAAAAGCATTTGCTGCTTAGAGGGCTTTTCCAGGAAGTGGGGAGAGAACAAGACCGCTTAATAATTTTGAAGGTTGAGAAGATGCTATTTACTCCAAGAATACAGATACCTTTTTTTTTTTTAAAGATTCTATTTATTTGACACAGAGAGACACAGCAAGAGATGGGACACAAGCAGGGGGAGCGGGAGAGAGAGAAGCAGGCTTCCCGCGGAGCAGTGAGCCCGATGTGGGGTTCAATCCCAGGACCCTGGGATCATGACCTGAGCCAAGGGCAGATGCTTAATGACTGAGCCACCCAGGTGCCCCACAGATACTTTTCTTAAGACTTCGGGCCTATTTAGACAGTAGCAGCTCTAACAATGGCAGTTAGTTAAGACTGCAAAAATCACCAAAAATCTAGTGCTAATTAATTTGGAAAGGTTTCCAAGACTTCCAGCAATCCAGTCTTGACAAATGACCTGTAGCATTATCCTCTGTAGCAGAGTTAATGATTCTGAATATGGATAAAAGGGGAAAATTGAATAAAGAATAAATCAAGTAGAGAACATTTTCATTCACTGTATAGGCATCAAATATATTCCTTTGTTTATAAAGTTATTTTAGTCAAATCCATTAGGTTAGAAGGAAAGAGTTTGCTTTATTTTTTTTCCAAAGCTGTTCCAAAAGTGAACACATGATTTTAAATGCCTTTCTCAAAATAAGGTAAGACCACAGGTGGATATTCAATGACACAGCATGAAGTCAGGGACTTCTGCATTTCAATAGCTTCATATTGAGTCACACAGTGAGCCCTCCATATATATGTGGACTGTTTGTGTGCATGTTTCAACTCTCCCCTCATAGATTGAAGAACCAGTAATGAACATTCAAAGGACACTGTATTAAATATAATAGGAGTTATAAGGGAGTGTTCAGTGCTGACTCCATTCCTCAAAGAACATAAACATTTACAAACTGAAAAGACAAGCAGAAAAGTGTTAGAGAACAGTAATGCAAGAAAGACCCCAAGGAGGTAATCACAAGATGGCTGATGCAGGTGAGGAGGTGTGGGTGGGCTGACAAAGGATACAGATAGCCTGTTTGGCTTAGCTCTTCACCATCACATAAAACAAATGGTTTCTGCATCTGTAGTGGTCTCTCCACCACAAGGCTCTGTGGGAACTTTGTGGAATCCACCCTGTTGGTTCAGGATTAGAGTTAGTGCTCATGGCATTACTTGTTGTCTTCCACAATCTGGTTTGGATTATTCTGTTTATATCTACCTACCAGCACGTTCTCATGAGCTTGGTTCTTCAGTGTCTGTATATATTGGACTAATTCAGAGCCAGAATCTCTAGCAGCATCATACAGGAAATAGAGGGTTTGGGGTCTCAAGGTCTTCAGCAATAAAATGGTATCCTTTATTGTGAAACCTGTACTTTATGTGTTGTCCTTAAAGTTACCATTTCAGGACTTTACTCCTTGCCAAATTTCCTCAAGATATGATCAAACACTCAAAATTTTAAATTAAAATTTTGTTATTTACTAACAATCTACATGTAAGAAGGAGAAGTGAAACAAAAGAGAGTCAGAGTGAAGGGGAGAAATACCAGCAAGTGCATGACTTACTGTGTGACTCAGCGTGAAGCCACTCAGGAGATCTCCTCTTTCTCAACTACCCAGTACCTTGGAGTGACCCACAGCCATTCATATACCTTTATATAGAACTCATATGCTGAAGGTGACTGGATCTTTCCCCAAGAACTTCCTTTGACTCTGATGGAGAAGAATGTTGCTTTTCTAGAAAATTTATTTTTCTTTATACTGGGCCCAGGGATCCTTTGTGACACAAGAGAGCTTTGGAGAGAGACATTTGTGGCAAGAGAGGTTATGGACCTCTGACAAGGGAAGGGTGAGTTAACTCTTCATTAAATTTTGGGGGGAGGTTTGTGTTCACTTTGTGGGCACCTGTCTCTTTCAGGGGTGCTGGCCTTTTGACTAGGACTACCATTGCAGACAAGCTGTTGGCAAACTGAAATCCTTGATGTATCAAAGCCACGTGAGTCCAAACTAGAGCTCAGGACTTAGCCTCTCCAGAAGAAGGCATCCAGAAAGGGCCAGGAAATGTCTACAACACCAGGTCCTGTAGGTGGAGAAGTCAGCTCATATATTAATGCATTGGCTGCATGCAGTTTGAAGAGCATCCTGGAAGACAACAGTGTGGGACTTTCAGAGACAGCCAGAGAAACAGATAATGAGAAGAATATACCTGGTTCCAGGAGAGAGACCATTTCCTAGCTACACTTGGCTAACAGGTTTTTGTTGTTGTTTCTGCTATTTTTAATGATAAAAACAGAACTCAATATCAAAACCCCAGTGTAAAGTATTAAGGACTACAACACTTTTTTTAAAATCTAGAAAATGATACATAGTTCTCATTTCATGGGATGAAGCCATCATTCCCAATGATTCCATTAATTGCCCCCATGAACTGGGTGGGCTCCACTGACTTTTACCATAGACCTTCAGTTACCCTGAAGGCTCCCTTGAAGCTTTGTCTGTGGTCAGACAAGGTGAAGGGCAATTTCTAACAAATGCGGCTTAAAAGGGATATTTTTAAACCAGGATAATTCTTAGCTTCAAAAGCAAAGCTTGTCAAAGGAAAGGAACATTCCCCCCCGATATTCAGACTTGTTTCAATAAACATTTGTTATGTCCTTCCCATATGCCACATGTAGAGGGAAGAGCAAAGAATGTCAGTTAGAGACATTCAATGCCCTGGAAGACCCAAGATTGTTTTCCTCCAGTGAATAACACCCACACGGAAGTGCATAAGTACAAAGAAGCAGAATTGTGTGAGATATTTCTTATGCTATCAAAACACAATGTTTCAGAGAAGGTGTTTACATGAGAATTGCATTCCCCACAATATTACATGGCATAGCTGGAAGTGTGGCATCTTTTAGTGAGTAATATATTTTCAGGAGAATTTCTTAAGCATCAGGTAATAACTAAATAGTGACCACAGTTCCAGGGGGAGGCATAAGCAGTACTGGACTTTGCAGTGGCTACTGGAAATATCCAGCCTTTGCTGGACCATTTAAGCCTCTCGTAACTGGGGCAAATATAACTGCCACATCTGCGGCTGTGAATGTATTAATAAATTCTTAGGAGAGAATTGGGAGTAACAAACATCTTTCTCTCTTTTGAAGTAAAATCCCTGATATCTCAAAGTTTCATAAACACTCCTGTAGCTGCTTGCCTCCTCATGTGGCTACTTTAACATAACTATATGTGGGTCCCTTCATTGTTTAGTCTTCCCACATTCTGGACCCTGTGTGTTGGAAATTTACTTAGTAAGAAAATGCAATTCTTCATACACATGAGGGAATAAAAAGGGATTTAAATGGTGTTGGTTTACTGGGTTTCAAATGACAAAATAGAGGTCTAGTCTAAGATTGCTAATTGGTCAAGCAAATATAGAGCATCCTGTCATCTGATTTCACAGAGATGTCTATTAACAAGTCTACATTCTGGGGTCTTTTTGCAATGTTGGATGCATTCCCTCCACACTTTCTCTTCAGAATCCCTCAACTCCTCTTATTTTTTATGGTAAAGATTAACCCAAAATAGCAATAATTGTGGTGTCTGGCTCCATTGGTAGAGTGTGCAACTCTTGATCTCTGAGTCGTGAGTTTGAGCCCCATGTTGGTCATAGAGGTTACCTAAAAAAAAAAAAAAAATAGCAATAATCACTTTATTTTTTTTTAAATTGACCTAAAACATTTTATTAGTTTCGGGCATACAATATATTTGACATATGTGTATATTGCTAAAAGATTACCACAATAATTATAGTTAACGTCAATTATCACAAATAGTTACAAAATTTGTTTTCTTCAGATGAGAGCTTTAAAGATCTACTCTTTTAGTAACTTTAAATAATAATACAATATTGTTAACAGTGGTCACATTGTATATCACATCCTCAGAAATTATTTTTCTTTTTTTAAAATTTTATTTTAATTCCAGTGTTGTTAACATACAGTGTTATATTATTTTCAGGTGTATGAACCACTCTCTGGAAGACAGTTTGCCCTTCATTAACAAGTGATCCCTGCTGGTAACAAGAAGTAGAAAGGGAACTGCAAATTCAGAGCACTCAAGTCACAGCTCCTCGGTCAACATACAGACCCAGGCATAGCACCCCTCAGAGGAAGTGCTGATGTCACAGCCCCCACGTAGAGCCCTGTTTCACGTGAAATAATTACTGGAATGTTTATGTGTAAATGGAGTTTTCTAAACCTTCTCTATAGCTGGAAGGAGAAATTTCTAGGCCACTGACACAGATGTGGTTAAAAAGGCCACAGAAAAAGAACAGCATAAACAATAAGACCGGCAAAAAGAAGGAAACCATTTGCTTCAGGCAGTTATTCTTTCAGGAAAGTCAAACTGTGAAATCTCCCAAGCTGCACATAGATGAGAATTCTCTCCTTGCAAATCCCTAACTCTGGGCCTCCTTAGTTGCTGGCAGCATAGTCTCAATTTCCATCTTTATTTAAAACATTTTTAAAAATCCTTCAGGAAATGCAGTATTCCCTACAGAAATGGCTTTACAAGTTTCTCATAAATGGAATCTTTCAAGCAAACCTGGGAATCCATAGAGAAACCTAAACTTTTAGTACTGAGCAGATTTCTGTCTGAAATATCCTGAGATGGCAATTCTCTGAAGGTTAAGTTAACTTGGTCTAGTCTTGGCTATGCCACACAATCTTAATGTATTTTTCTTCATAAAAAGTTTGATCTTTAGATACACAATGTGCATTTTTTAAGATTACTATTCTTATACAACTGGCAAATTCTACAATAAAGTAAATATATTAGAATGTGTAAATGTCTAAGAAAAAGCAAGTGTGAGGCATTTTTTTCTGTGATTATATATCATGGCCAAAAGACATCTAAACCCTTCCCTTTCAATATACTCCATTTTCACAAAGAATCCTTTCAGCTAACAGGTACACTCTCTATTTAAATGCTCCCCAAGAAAAGCCTACAATTACAATTTTCAGCCTGGCAGTCTATTATTGTTTAAATATCAATACTTCTCCTCTTTCCTGTTGAGTAAGCAGCAATCACCTCAGAATAAGTGAGAAAGTATACACAAGCAAGGAGATACAATGCCAGGAAACAGCAGAAATAACTGCTGCATATTGGAAGCAAACAAGATGTTTTCATTCCTTATAATTACAGCATGGTTTGAGGGTTCATACTATGTTTGTGATGAAATAAAGTATACCCTCTGAAAAGATGAGGGATGCTGACCCCTTTTCTTTTGCATGAAACTGACATAAATTTCTATAACTAAGAGCTGTTAGGACAGGGGGCTCTATTGGCTGGTTGCTTAGGCAAAGAGGAGTTGATAATGAAGGAGCTGTGTGGGATAAATCCTAGGCTGGTATTGACAGGAATCAGTCACTAAGGGGGTGTATTTTCAATGTGTCACTGGGAAGTGCCAAGAAAGAACTTGCATTTCTAACAATCAAGATGAATAGCTCTAGCTTTGTCTGGGGTGTGGAGGTAATGAGAAACCAGTGATAGAAGTGGAGCAACTGTTAAAGCCTCATTCCTCAGCCATCCAACATGCAGTCACTTGAACAGTATGGGCTGTGCCCCTGTAATTATATCATCTCCATAGATAGACCACCCCAATTAAATTGTGGTCTAATAATTTCATGTAAGATGGCTGTAAGAAGCAACAATAGGGGATGCCTGGGTGGGTCAGTTGATTAAGCAACTGCCTTCAGCTCAGGTCATGATTATAGGGTCTTGGAATCAAGTCCCACATTGGGCTCCTTGCTCAGCAGGGAACCTGCTTCTCCCTCTGCCTGCCTCTCCCCCTGCTTATACTCTCTCTCTCTCTAGCAAATAAATAAATAAATAAATAAATAAATAAATAAATAAATAAATAAATCTTTGGGGGAAAAAAAGCAACAATGGGTTGTGATGGTGATTATACTTGTGGGATTTCTCTGTTTTGTGTATTGAGTGGCCTTATAACTTATGTGCCATGGACCAGACCATCTGCTGAGAAAGGAGCACAATGCAGGTGCAGGTTGCCATTTCTGCACCTTTGGTCTATTATAATCCAACATCCAAATATCCATGTTAGATGTATTATTATAATACATGTATTATTTTATACCTTAAATGAATCATTTGCTTCCGTTTCTCATCAAGATGGAGTAAAGGGATTGGATTTAATTGCCTATAAAAAACAACAAAACAATACAAAATATATGGAACAATAGTTTTCAGATATTGGACATTGTGCAGTAAAGGTATATTGTTCCCTAAAAACAAAAACAAGTGAGTTTACCATGATCACCCAGTTTACTGCCTGGAGAAAGTTTCTAGGCTTCAGCACAGGATGGGAAGCCCAGGTCATCTGCAACAGTCTTTGAGTTGAAAAGTTGGAATTGGAAGTCTGAGAAGGCCACAGCAGCCATGATTCCCAGAAGAGAGGAAGAGAGATGAGAGAATGCAGAGAAAGAGAGAGTGCCAAGGATCCAAAGCAGGTACCTCTTGAGTCTCCAGCTGAGTAAAGCACAAGTATGTGAAGAAGCTATCAGAAATTGAGGAAATAACTACTCAACAGGAAGAGAGGGGTGGTTGCTATTTCTGATATACAAAAGCTGAGACAGTTCATCACCTGCAGACCCATACCACAAAATAAATCAAAGGGAATCCTTTAGACAGAAGAAAAAGGATACCAGACAGAAATCTGATCTATACAAAGGCATGAAGAGCAGCCAAACTGGTAAATTTAAAGAAATTTTTGTCTTATTTTTAAACTCTTTAAAAGATAATCAACTGTTTAAAGTAAAAATAATAATGTATTATGGAAATATGTAATGTAATACATGATAGCAAAGTCTGGGCAAGGACATTGGAAATGTAAGATTCTTATACTCTATATGAAGTGGTACAATATTACATGAAGTTAGACCGTGATAAGTTTAAGATATAATGCATAAGATATATGCATTATAAATCCTAAAAGCAAGTACTGTTTAAAATTTACAGCTAGAGGGGCGCCTGGGTGGCTCAGTCGTTAAGCGTCTGCCTTCAGCTCAGGTCGTGATCCTGGGGCCCTGGGATCAAGCCCCACATCGGGCTCCCTGCTCAGCAGGAAGCCTGCTTCTCCCTCTCCCACTCCCCCTGCTTGTGTTCCCTCTCTCGCTGTGTCTCTCTCTGTCAAATAAATAAATAAAATCTTAAAAAAAAATAAGTTACAGCTAGAAAGCCAACAAAGAAGATGGAATGGAATCACCAAAAAAAAAGTACAAACAAATAAATAAATAACTTAATTCACAAGCAAATAAACAAAAAGCTAACTCAATCCGAAGGAAGGTAGACAAGGCAGAAACAGGAACAAAGAAGAGATAGAACAAAGAGAACACACATAGCAACATGGTACAATTAAACCTGACCCCATCAATGATCACATTAAATGTAAACGATGTAAACATCCCAATCATCAGAGAGATTTTTAAATTGTTTGAAAAAACAATTTTTAAAAGACCCAGCTATATGCTATCTACAAGAAATTCACTTTAAATAGAAAACACAAAGAAGTTAAAAGTGAAAAGATGGAAAATAATAGATCAGATTAATATCATGAACAGGTATTTTAATATTAGACAAAGTAGATTCCAGTGCAAAGAATACCATCAGAGACAAAAAGGGTCATTTTATAATGATAAAGTGGCCCATTTTTGAAGAGAACACAAAAATCTTAAAGTTTTTTTTAAAGATTTTATTTATTGATTTGAGAGAGAGAGAATGAGAGATAGAGAGCACGAGAGGGAAGAGGGTCAGAGGGAGAAGCAGACTCCCCGCTGAGCAGGAAACCCGATGTGGGACTCGATCCCGGAACTCCAGGATCATGACCTGAGCAATCACTTAACCAACTGAGCCATCCAGGCACCCAAAAATCTTAAAGGTTTTTATATACTGAATGACAAAACTTCCAAGTACATTCAAGCAAAATCTGATAGAACTGCAGAAGAAATAGACAAATCCATAATTGCAATTGTGAATTTCAACACTCCTACCCCAATAATTTGTAGAACAAGTAGACAAACAACAGCACACTGCATATTCTTTTCAAATGCACAGACAACATTTACATTTAGAACATTTACCAGGATAGACCATAAAATAAGTTCAGCAAAATTTAAAAGCATTCATATCATACAGAGTACATTTTCTGACTACAATGGAATTAAATTTGAAATCACTAACAGAAAGATAGCTGAAAAATCCTCAAATACTAAAAACCCAACACATTTCTAAGTAAACTATATGTCAAAGAAGAAACCAAAAGTGAAATTAGAATGTATTTTGAATTAAACAAAAATGGAAACACAGCATATCAAATCTTGTGTGTGTGATCAGTTAAAGTATTTTGGGGGGGAAATTCATAGCATTAAACAGCTATGTTAAAAAAAAGAGAGAGAGACTTCAATGAACTTAGTGTCCACCTTATGAAACTAGAAACAGAAAAGCAATTTTAATCCAAAAATGTCAGAAGAAAAGAAATAGAGTTTCTTTCTACTTTTATGTTGTCAGAGTCAGAATGAGTAATTCTATGGGATTAGTATCCTGAAAGATGCTACTCAATTAAGAAGTGAGACATTATTGAGGCAAGGTTTAGTGAGGGCTTACTTCAAATTTCGGTCTTTGAAGAGATGATCCCTAATGTTCACATTGCTGCTGTCTGGTTGACTGCCACTGATGAATGAGTCAACGATTTTCAGGGCCAGAGTGGGACTGAATGTACCCTTTATTCTGCCGCTTATGAATTGAGAACTCCTTCTGAGTTATAACCTGTCAGGTTGCAGCTAGGTGCACACAGGGTTCCTGACCTCAGACAGTGCTTAGTGTCAGGAATCTCCACCCAAAATTAAAAACTCAGCAGTCACCTCTCATTCTCTCTTACTCAGTTGGTTGACCTGCTTTTTCCTTAGGTCACTGGAATGATATTAAATGATCTAGTGGTTCTTCCCTTTTCTCTTTTTGTCGTTATTTAGACTCCTTAATTTTAGGCAATGCTTAGAACCTGCTCCTTACCAGCATCTTTTATTTATTTTTTTTAATAATGGCTGATGCATATAGTCTCATGACTGCTTTTGCCATTACCTGAGAGGTTATACTTCCTGAACAGGGAGTTGTGTTGTCATTTCATTTTTTGTTTTTTTAGTTTTTGAGTTCTAGATACTTTCTCCATCTGAGGCAGGTTTCTCAGCCCCATGGACTGGCCCTGATTTCTAATGCCATCTTGTGGTCAGGAGGAGTTTGAAACCATCAGGAAACCCTTTGACACCTCCCGTACAAGAAGCGACATCTGTAAAATGCAGGTAGATAAATATGTTTCAGTCCTAAAAAATGAATCCAGGGTTCAAACATTTTCAGGGTTAGAAA
This sequence comes from Eumetopias jubatus, assembly GCF_037043125.1. Taxonomy (NCBI): domain Eukaryota; kingdom Metazoa; phylum Chordata; class Mammalia; order Carnivora; family Otariidae; genus Eumetopias; species Eumetopias jubatus. The sequence continues at coordinate 142,929,997 of NW_028274813.1, forward strand.
GGATAGTAAAAGTTATCTAGACAGTTTTATTTTCCCTGATTTATCTCATCATACCCATGATTTTAATCCTACATGTAGAAAATAATGATCACAAACACTCACATAGCCATGCTAGAAACAATTCTAAATGGTTTTCATTTAATACATTTAATCCATACAACTTTATAAAAATGGGAGCTATTGTGATTTACATGTTACAGATAAGCAAACTGAGGTATAGAGAGAGGAAATAACTTTCCCAACAGCTAGTGTGTTGAGTCTGGTTCCCAAAACCCACCACCCTCTTTCTTCAGACACTGCTGACATCTCTGTTAGGGAAGGATTAAGATTTCCCATGGTCAGATCTCTACCACATTAAATCAGAGGGAGTGAGTAATACTTCAAACCTATCTCCAAACATGGCACCCTCCCACCTCCAAAAGTTCCCAAGTGGAAATGTGAACAAAGGCAACAGGAAATAGGAAATCCCACTTCTACTACATATCTACTACTAAGTGTATCTTCCAAACTCCAAGACATAGAACTGTCAAACTGGATTGAAGTGTGAAACACAAACACTAGGTCCAACCAGAACTCTTTCAGTCCAAAGCCCAGACTCAAAATCTTGCCACCTATTGCTGCCCTACATTGAAAAGATGAGATGCCCACATGTGTTTATGAGAAACATTAAAGAAAAATAAAGCTAAATAGCTGCACCCCTCCTGCCTTATTATAATCTTATTCTAGGCACAGAGATCAAAAGGAATGAAATCTTGCCAATTGCAACAATGTGGATGGAACTGGAGGGTATTATGCTGAGTGAAATAAGACAATCAGAGAAAGACATGTATCATATGATCTCACAGATATGAGGAATTCTTAATCTCAGGAAACAAACTGAGGGTTGCTGAAGTGGTGGGGGGTGGGAGGGATGGGGTGGCTGGGTGATAGACATTGGGGAGGGTATGTGCTATGGTGAGCGCTGTGAATTGTGTAGGACTGTTGAATCACAGACCTGTACCTCTGAAAACAAATAATACATTATATGTTAAAAAAAAAAAAGATAGTAGGAAGGGAAAAATGAAGGGGGGTAAATCGGAGGGGGAGATGAACCATGAGAGACTATGGACTCTGAGAAACAAACTGAGGGTTCTAGAGGGGAGAGGGGTGGGGGGATGGGTTAGCCTGGTGATGGGTATTAAAGAGGGCACGTACTGAATGGAGCACTGGGTGTTATACTCAAACAATTAATCATGGAACGCTACATCTAAAACTAATGATGTGATGTATGGTGATTAACGTTAACATAATAATAATAATAATAAAAAAAAGTAGGGAAGCACCAGAGAGAGAATGGGAGATGAGTAGATGGCAGGACAATTGCTTGGTGGGTATATAGTCCAAAAGAAGAAGAAGAGACAACCACACTCAACCATGTGAACTTTTTAATAATCAGATATATCACTGATTCCTCCATATGACCTGCTTGGATGACAGCCTCCTTTTCCTGGTGGTAAAAGAGGTGGGTTCATATAGAAGTTGTGAGGAGGGGAAAATATTTTTTTTCCCCAAAAGAGGCTCACAGACAACAATGTATACATTTGCAGGTTTTCCTCTCTTCTGAATTCTATCTCCATACAGCCTCAGCAGGGAGCATTAGAAATACTCTCTTCACCCCACCTTCCACACAAAATAATTTAATTGGATCTGAATTCATTTCCTCTGTTGCATGGCAAAGGGAAACCCACTGATGTCTGGTGTTTCTTGCAACCCAGGAAAGCGTAAAATGCTAATTGCCACAGAAAGCAGGGGTTTTTCTTGCATTACAGAGCAAAGTCTAGGTCATGCTCACAGAAGGAATATGTTCTCATGAGACTATTCTGTTTCTGAGACAAAGCATGTCTTGGTGATGTGTGCCAACTTCTTAGTTTACACTTAGTTTTCAATAGCTGAAGTTCTCACTCTGGGAGACCAAATTGTGGCATCAAGGAGAAAGCTTTGGTGTAGCCTCAGCTGAAACCTGAGGAATGTGACAATACCATGACTCTCATCTGAATTGTATTGGCTTAGGTGAAAGGCACTTAGGAAAACAATAACCACCTTTACAACCATGCCATCCCCCTGACAGCAGTGGGCAAATGGAGACCTGAAAAGTTTAACTTCCATCCTTCCCACACCCCATGATTCCTAACCTAGACCACTCTGTACTTGAATGTCCCATAAGCATTTCAAATTTAATATCTACAAAGATGAACTCACGCTCTTGAATCTAACTTCAAAATATATTCCAAAACCACCACCTCCAGTATTACCATTGTGCTACAAACTTACCTTGTCTAGGTTGTTGAACTAGTTTTCCTACTTTCTCTCTTCAGCCTGTTCTCAGAACACCTTGGAGATATCTTATTGACATGAAAATCAAGTATGTTTACTCCCTGCTCAAAACCTTTCATTAGTCAGGTTAAGTATGTTGGATTAACAAACAAACTCTGAAATCTCAGTGGTATCAGGTATAGTGATTATTACTTGAGCTAGTCTAGAGGTCTTGTGCATTTTAAAATAAATTTTTAGATAAGCTTGTCCATGTCCACAAAAAAAAAAAAAATTCTGGGCCTTTGATAGAAATTGCATTAAACATATAAATCAATTGGGGGAGAATTGATATTTTTGCTTTGTTGAGTCTTCTGATTTATAAACATGGTATTTCTCTCCATTTACTTAAGTGCTTTGATTTCTTTCATCAGAATTTTGTAGTTTTCAGCATACAAGTTCTCTTCATGATTTATTTGATTTTCACCTGTTTTTCATTTTATGAGAGATTGAAAATGGAATTGTATTTTTAATGTCAGTGTCCATGTGTTCATTGCTAGTATATAGAAATGAAAATTGGTTTTTATAGATTAAACCATACCCTGAGAACTTAATGGAATTCTGTCTTAGTTCTAGGAGTTTGCTTTGCCTTTTCTGGTTAGATTCCTGGAATTTTCTACTTAGATAATATGTCATTTCTGCAAATAGGGACAGTTATATTTCTTTCTTTCTGATATATATGACTTTTATTTCCTTTCTTACCTTATTGCACTGGCTAGAACTTCCAGCAGTGTATTAGAGTGGTGAGAGGAAACACATCCTTGCTGAGTTTTTGATCTTAGGGGAAAACTTTCAGTCTTTCAGCAATAAGTATAATGTGAACTATATATATATATATATATATATATATATATACACATATATGAATCTGTCTTTTGATTGTTGAATTAAGCTACATTTAAAATAATTATTGCTATGTTAGGACTTAAGTCTGCCACTGTGCAATTTATTTTTTATATGTTTATTCTGTTTCTCATTCCTGTTTCTTTTTTCTTGTATTCCTGGGGATTACATATATATATATATATATATGTATTTTTTTAATTCACTTTTTACCAAGCTGAAGTAATATTCCCCCATTCTCAACTTGCTAAAAGTTTTTATAATGAATGGGTGTTAGATTTTGTCAAATACTATTATGTCAATTGATGTGATTACATGATTTCTCTTTTTTAATATGTTGATATGATGGATGGCATTGATTGATTTTTGAATGCCGAGCTTGTCTTTTAGAATTGAAATAATTCCTACTGGGTATACACAGTTGGATTTTACTGCTAATATTTTGTTGAGAATTTTTGCATCAAAGTTAATAAATATTGATCTCTAGTTTTCCCTCTTTCTGTCTTCTGTCTCTCTCAAGTCTTTTTCTGGTTTTGCTATCAGGGTAATAATGTCTTGAGCTAATGAGTTGGAAATTTTCTCTTCTATCATCTGTAAAAGTGTTTAATTTTGAAATGAAATCAAGTGGGCCTTTCCTGATTTCTTTTTCAGGAGATTTTAAATTACAAATAAAATTTCTTTAAAGGTAGCAAGACTATTCAAATTCTATTACATCTTAATTGAGTTTTGGTAGCTTGTAGATTTTGAGGAGCTGGTCCATTTCTTCTAAACTGTCAGATTTATGAGTGTAAATTTGTTTGTAGTATTCCCTTATTGTCTTTTTAATGGCTATAAAAAATCTGTGGTTGTATACCCTATTACTTCCTAAAATTGATGATGTGTATCTTTTCTCTTTTTATGTTTGTCAGTCGCTAGAAGCTTACTGATTTTATTGATTTTTGGAAGAAGCAGCTTTCTTTCTTCCTTTTTTTTTTGTAATCCTATTTTGCATATCCTTGGATTCTACACTTAACTTTTTTTTTAAAGATTTTATTTATTCATGAAAGACAGAGAGAGAGAGAGAGAGAGAGAGAGAGGCAGAGGGAGAAGCAGGCTCCCAAGGAGCAGGGAGCCCGATGTGGGACTCGATCCCAGGACTCTGGGATCATGACCTGAGCCGAAGGCAGATGCTTAACCATCTGAGCGACCCAGGCGCCCTCTACACTTACCTTTACTCTTTCTTTCTTTTGCTTCTTTGAGTTTATTTCTTCCTCTAAAAAAAAAAAAGTTCTTGATGGAAAAATTTGGATTGTTGATTGGAGACATTTTCCTGTTTCTAATATAAACTCCTAGGCTTATATGTCCTCTCAGCACTATTTTAGCTGCATTCCACATATTTCAATATGTTGTATTTTCATTTTCATTCATTTGTATTTCCTCTGAGACTTCCTCTTTGATCCATGCATTATTTGCAGGTATGTTGTTTAATTTCCATGTGTATAAAGATTTTCCTATCATCTTTCTGTTGTTGATGTCTACTTTGATGCCAGCCAGTATGGTCAGAAGCAATCTTTATTACTTAATTATCTTACTTTTGTTGTGGCTGTATTATGTTTCAGGATGTGGTCTATCTTGTTTAATGTTGCATGGACACTTGAATAAAACGTGTATTCTGCTGTGGTTGGATGGAGTGTTCCTTAGATTTCAGTTAGGTCCTGTTGATTGATTGTGTTGTTTAGGCCTTCCCTATTCTTTGTAACTTGTGGTCTAATAGTTCTATCAGTTGGTGAGAAGGGAGTTTTGAAGTACACACTATGATTGTAGATTTCTCTGTTTCTCTTTTCAGTGCTATTAGTTTTCTGCTTCCCATAGTTTGTGTTTTGTGTTTTTGTTATATTCTGTTGTCACACGTCTTTTGTTGTTTGGTGCATATACATCTAGGATTACTATGCCTTCCTGATGCAATGATCATTTTATCATTGTGAGTAATATCCCACTTTCTTTGATAGTGTCTTTACTCTGAAGTCTATTTTATCTGTTATTAATAGAGTCATTCCTGATTTTTTAAAACTAATGTTTGCATGGTATGTCTTTTTCCATCTTTTTATTTTCAACCTGTGTATGTCATTGGATTAGTAGTTGAGTTATGTTTCATTACATGTTTCATTGTACATTGTGGCAATTTCTGTCTTTTGATTGTTGAATTAAGCTACAATTTAAAATAATTATTGCCATGTTAGGACTTAAGTCTGTCACTGTGCAATTTATTTTTTATATGTTTATTCTCTTTCTCAATCCTGTTTCTTTTTTCTTGTATTCCTGGGGATTAATGAATATATTTTTTCAGAATTTTACCTGATTTACTTACAAGGTTTTTCAGTGTATCTCTTTGCATAGTTTCCATAGTGGTGCTTTGGGTATTGCCATATACATAGGTGATTTATCACAGTTTGCTAGTATCATCATTTTACCTCTTCAAATGAGGTGTGGAAAACTCACATCCATTTAGGACCCTTTATTTTCTTAATTTTTAAATATTGTTTTGAGTATCACATTGTGCTTTAACTTTTGTTTCAATCATCAAATATGATTTGTAAATTTCATGAAGAGCAGGATAGCCTACCATATGTATCATATTTCTACTCTTTGTTCTGGGCCTTCTTCCTTTCCAGTACTCCAAGATCCCTTCTTCTATCATTTCCTTTCTAATGAAGAACTCCTTTAGTTTATCTTCAAGGGCAGGTGTTTTCGTAACAAATTATTTTAGTTTACCTCTAAGAATGTCTTTATTTCAACTCTTTCTTAAAGATGGTTTTGCTCGACATAGAATTCACTTTTAAAGGTTGTTCTCTGACCTATAACCACTAAGAAATTAAAGCAGTAATAAAAAAATCTCCCAACAAACAAAAGCCCAAGGCCAGATGGCTTCCCAGGGGAATTCTACCAAACATTTCAAGAAGAATTAATACCTATTCTTCTGAAACTGTTCCAAAAAATAGAAATGGAAGGAAAACTTCCAAACTCATTTTATGAGGCCACCATTACCTTGATCCCAAAACCAGACAAAGGCCCCATCAAAAAGGAAAATTACAGACCAATATCCTTGATGAACATGGATGCAAAAATTCTCACCAAAATACTAACAAATAGAATCCAACAGTACATTAAAAGGAGTATTCCCCACGACCAAGTGGGATTTATCCCTGTGCTGCAAGGTTGGTTCAACATCCGCAAATCAATCAAGTGATACAATACAGTAATAAAAGAAAGAACAAGAATCATATGATCCTCTTAATAGATGCAGAAAAAGCATTTGACAAAGTACAGCATCCTTTCTTGATCAAAAATCTTCAGAGTATAGGGATAGAGGGTACATACGTCAAAATCATAAAAGCCATCTATAAAAAACCTACAGTGAATATCATTCTCAATGGGGAAAAACTGAGAGCTTTCCCCCTAAGGTGAGGAACACAGCAGGGATATCCACTATCACCACTGCTATTTAGCATAGTATTAGAAGTCCTAACCTCAGCAATCAGACAACAAAAAGAAATAAAAGGCATCCAAATCGGCAAAGAAGAAGTCAAACTCTCACTCTTTGCAGATGATATGATACTTTATGTGGAAAACCCAAAAGACTCCACCCCAAAACTGCTAGAACTCATACAGGAATTCAGTCAAGTGGCAGGATATAAAATAAATGCACAGAAATCAGTGGCATTCCTATACACCAACACAAGACAGAAGAAAGATAAATTAAGGAGTCGATCCCATTTACAATTGCACCCAAAGCTATAAGATACCCAGGAATAAATCTAACCACAGAGGCAAAGGATCTGTACTCAGAAAACTATAAAATACTCATGAAAGAAATTGAGGAAGACACAAAGAAATGGGAAAATATTCCATGCTCATGGATTGAAAGAACAAATACTGTGAAGATGTCAATGCTACCTGGAGCAATCTACACATTCAATGCAATCCCTATCAAATTACCATCCACTTTTTTCAAAGAAATGGAACAAATAATCCTAAAATTTGTGTGGACCTAGAAAAGAACCCGAATAGCCAGAGGAATGTTGAAAAAGAAAAGCAAAGCTGGTGGCCTCGCAATTCCGGATTTCAAGCTCTATTACAAAGCTGTCATCATCAAGAGAGTAAGGTACTGGCACAAAAACAGACACATAGATAATGGAACAGAATAGAGAGCCCAGAAATGGACCTTCAAATTTATGGTCAACTAATCTTTGACAAAGCAGGAAAGAATGTCCAATGGAAAAGAGTCTCTTCAACAACTGGTGTTGGAAAAATTGGACAGCCACATGCAGAAGAATGAAACTGGACCATTTCCTTAAACCACACACAAAAATAGACTCCAGATGGTTGAAAGACGTCAGTGTGAGACAGGAGTCCATCAAAATCCTAAAGGAGAACACAGACAGCAACCTCTTCAACCTCAGCTGCAGCAACTTCTTCCTAGAAACATCTCCAAAGGCAAGGGAAGCAAGGGCAAAAATGAACTATTGGGACTTCTTCAAGATAAAAACCTTTTGCACAGCAAAAGAAACAGTCCACAAAACCAAAAGACAACTGACAGAATGGGAGAAGATATTTGCAAATGACATATCAGATAAAGGGCTAGTATCCAAAATCTATAAAGAGTTTATTAAACTCAACACCCAAAGAACAAATGATCCAATCAAGAAATGGGCAGAAGACATGAACAGACATTTTTCCAAAGAAGACACCCAAATGGCCAACAGACACATGAAAAAGTGCTCAACATTGCTCGGCATCAGGGAAATCCAAATCAAAACCTCAATGAGATACCACCTCTCACCAGTCAGAATGGCTGAAATTAACAAGTCAGGAAACAACAGATGTTGGCGGGAATGCGAAGAAAGGGGAACCCTCCTACGCTGTTGGTGGGAATGCAAGCTGGTGCAGCCACTCTGAAAAACAGTATGGAGGTTCCTCAAAAAGTTGAAAATAGAGCTACGATACGATCCAGCAATTGCACTACTGGGTATTTACCACAAAGATACAAATATAGGGTCCTGAAGGGGTACGTGCACCCCAATGTTTATAGCAGCAATGTCCACAATAGCCAATCTATGGAAAGAGCCAAGATATCCATCGACAGATGAATTGACAAAGAAGAAGTGAGATATATATACAATGGAATATTATGCAGTCATCAAAAGAAATTAAATCTTGCCATTTGCAATGATGTGGATGGAACTGGAGGGTATAATGCTGAGTGAAATAATTCAATCAGAGAAAGACATGTATCATATGACCTCACTGATATGAGGAATTCTTAATCTCAGGAAACAAACTGAGGGTTGCTGGAGTGGTGGGGAGTGGGGGGGTGGGGTGGTTGGGTGATAGACATTGGGGAAGGTATGGGCTATGGTGAGCACTGTGAATTGTGTAAGACTGTTGAATCACAGACCTGTACCTCTGAAACAAATAATACATTATATGTTTAAAAAAAAGGAAAAGAAGAATACAGCAGGAAGGAAAGAATGAAGGGGGGAAGTTGGAGGGGGAGATGAACCTTGAGAGACTATGAACTCTGAGAAACAAACTGAGGGTTCTAGAGGGGAGAGGGGTGGGGGGATGGTTTAGCCTGGTGGTGGGTATTAAAGAGGGCATGTACTGCATGGAGAACTGGATGTTATAGGCAAACAATGAATCATGGAACACTACCTCAAAAACTAATGATGTGGGCGCCTGGGTGGCTCAGTTGGTTAAGCGACTGCCTTCGGCTGAGGTCATGATCCTGGAGTCCTGGGATCGAGTCCCACATCGGGCTCCCTGCTTAGTGGGGAGTCTGCTTCTCCCTCTGACCCTCCCCCCTCTCATTTTCTCTCTCTGTCATTCTCTCTCTCTCAAAATAAATAAAATTTAAAAAAAACTAATGATGTAATGTATGGTGATTACCATAACATAATAAAAAAGAAAAAATAAAAAAAAATAAAGGTTGTTTTCTTTCAGCACTTAGAATATGTTGAGCCACATCCTCCTGGCTTCCATAGTTTCACATGAGAAATCCACTGTCATTTGAATGTGTGTTTTCCTATAAGTGATGCATCATGCATCTCTTTAGCTGCTTTCAATATTTTTTCTTTGTTTTTAGTTTTCATTATTTTAATTAGTATGAGTTGGCATGAATTTCTTTGGGTTTATTCTGTTTTTCACTTCTTAAATCTGTAGATTAGGATATAGCAATGGATGGATGGATGGATGGATGAATGGATGAATGGATGGATGGATGTCTTAAAATCCTTGTGAGAAAATTCCAGCATCTGGTTCATCTTGTTGCTGGTGGCAACTGTTTGTCTTTTCTTATTCAAATTACGATTTTCTTGGTTCTTGGCACAGCAAATGATATTTTGCTACACCCAGGACTTTTATCCAGGATATACCGAGTTCTATCTAAACCTTTTATTTTAGTTGGAAGTCACCCTGTTTAGGTTTAGTACTCAGATCTTGGCCTACTTTTGTGAGCTGTGGTTCCATTGATGGCTTAATTTTGAGTGCCTTTGCAGTACTGTTTTTGTCTGCTTGGTTTATATGGTACCTTTGGTGGCCCCACTAATCCTTGCTGGTCCTGCTGACAGGGTGTGCAGGGTTTCCTCCGAGCTGGGCCATGGACTATCTCTCATGTGGTAGCAGTGTCAAGGGTCTATGGAGTCAAGGAGGCTTTCCAGGTTGGGCTGCTTATTGTGGCTCTCTCTTGTAGGTTCCACCTGGAATCACCCAGTAGCGAAATGGGTCTTGGGCCTGCAAAGACAAAGGACTTCCCAGACCAGGCTTGTAGTGTGCAGCGAGCCTGCCTGGGCTGCTTCCTTTTGCTAGGCTGTGTGTTGAGGAATGCCAGGTCTGGGTGGCCCAGTTCTGTTGGGTGGGGGATGTTAGATTCTGCAACTGTGCTGATCCTACAGTCCTGGAGTCCCAAACAAGATCACCTTTTCCTAACTACCTTCCAGAGTTCTTCTTTGGCAGTCTCTTGTTTTATTTCAAGTTTTATAGTTGTGCTTAGAGCAGCAGTGAGAAAAGAGTTACATCATCTTGTCCAGATGTATTTACTGTTTACACTCTACCCCTAACCCCAGCAAACATATAAGCTCCACGAGGGAAGGAATTTGTGTCCTTTTTGTTTGCTACTTTATCCCGAAGTGAAATAAATTGTATCTAGCACTACTGAATGGATTACTAGGCAGAATTTTCTCTGGCTAATAGCACAGCAGAGAAATCACTTGCTTACAGCTGAAGCAAAACTACTCCCAGGCACAAAACACAGTAAAAAGAACTTTTAGATTTTCCATGATGCATTAAAACAAATGCTATTAGAAACAGAAAACAAAATGTCTTGCCACATGCAACTTAGACAAATTGGCCAGCAGACATCTCTTTGGGGAGGACCGCAGATATATCAAAGTTAATTAACTTTTTCTTCCAAATATTTTCTTTGTTTTCTGATACCTATCTGAGACTTAGATAAAAATACTCACCCAACTAACTATAAATTATCCTAGACATATTTTCCCCTATTACCAACATGCAACTTGTCACCAAGTCTTGTTGAATTTTATCATAAACATATGGATGTAATATTTTTCTTTTATATCTATTTTCTGTTCTCTCTTCTCTATTCTACTTTGCTCAGGTTTTGTAATTTCTTCCCTGGTAAACTTCAATGCCCCTTTTTAATCTCCGAGCCTCCTGTCTTACTCCTCCTCCACCCAACACCCCAAATACTGTTTCCTTGATGATCTTCCTAAAGTCTGTATAAGGCTTTTACTCTGTGCACAGCAACCTTAATATAAAAATATCAACTGTTAAGTCTAGGATCCTGCTTCATACTTCAGAAGTGGCTAGGCTAAACAGAGATGCACAAAGTGCAAACGACATACCCGATTTCAATGACTTCATAAAAAAGAAGGAAGTAAAATATCTCACTAGTAATTTTATATTGAATGTAAATTGAAATGATAGTATTTTGAATATCTGTATTAAAATATTACTAAAGTTAATTTTACCTGTTTATTTTTATCTTTTAATGCATGTTAAAAATTCTTAATTACACCATGGTCTGCATTCTGTTTCTATTCATTATATTTCCATTGGATATTCATTATATGTTTCCTGCTCTAAAGCCTAAGGCCCTTTCTTTTTCTCTAATCCAGTTTTTGCCATTTTCCTACAGGATTCTGAATTTGAGTTTTGTAGACCTTAACTTCCCTGAGTCTCTTTCCTCACTTAAAAGTTGAGCATGGGTGGCGGGGGGGAGAAGATGCTGGAAGAGTAGGGGACCCCACTCCAACCGGTGTCAGAATTGAGCTGGATATCTACCAAACCACTCTGAACACCCACAAAATCAGCCTGAGATGTAAGAAGATCGACCTGGATCTCTAAAAACAGAATATCACAGGTGGTTGGTTTCGAGGTATGAAGCGGGACACCATGATTCCACGGGCAGATATCGGAGGATAAATGGAAGAGGGAAGGAGCCTAGCCATGGGGATCCTACACTGCTGGTGTGCAATAGCCTCCCGTGCTGGGGACCAGGCACAGTATCACAGAATGGCAGCAGCAGGGAAAGGACTTTAGAGCAGTCCCCCAGATGGAAACCCAGAGCAGCAGGGCCATGTGTGGGAACTGGGAGTGGCTGGTGGTTTTAGAAGCACAAAGGGCAGAGACAGCCCCAGCCTGGAGGAGAGGACTGACAGTGTGGCTGAGGGGTGCACAACCCAGGATGCTGCAGTTTATAGCAGCACAGACAGAAACAGAGATAGTGTGGCCTGGAGAGCTAAAGAACAGACTGAGATCTCTGCTCTGAGGCAGAGGGTTGTAAATGGTATCTTCTGCTCTGACTCTCAGAAGAGATGCGGAAAGACTCCAGGGAAAACCCCAGAGAACAAAACCCTCCAAAAACCGGTTTTCACTGAGTCCATCCCCTGCCACAGGGAGCAAGGCAACTCTGCCCAAACAGGGTTGTGAGAGTAACAGTGTGGCAGGCCTCTCTCCCAGAAGATAGGCTAGGAAAATGAGGCCAGCAACCCTAAGATTCCTAGAAAACAGGTGCATCTTGCTTGGGTTGTGGTTATTAGTCCAATAATTCGGACTCTGTACATTCCCTCAACCACCTATCAACAGAATGACTAGGAGGAGGGAACCCCCAAAATAAGAAAGACTCAGAGATTATGCCTTATGCCACAGATTTACAAATGGATTCAGATACAACCAAGATGTCAGATAGAATTCAGGGTAGCAATTGTGAAGACAATACCTAGAATGGAGAAATCAAATAATGGCAACATAGAGTCTCTAAGGGCAGAAATGAAAGCTGAATTGGTAGAACTTAAAAATGCGATCAGTGAGATCCAATCTAATCTAGATAATCTAACAGGGAGGGTAAGCAAGGCAGAAGAATGAATTAGTGACCTGGAAGATCATTTAATATATAAAAACGGAAAAGAGGAGGCCAGGGAAAAACAACTCAGTATCCATGAAAATAGAATCAGAGAAGTAAGTGACACCATGAAACTTTCCAATTTCAGAATTATTGGAATCCCTGAAGGGGGGGAGAGAGAGAGAGGACCAGAAAATATATTTGAGCAAATCGTAGCTGAGAACTTCCCTAATCTGGGGAATGAAGCAAATATTTGTGTCCTAGAGGTAGAGAGGACCCCTCCCAAGATCAAGGAAAACAGGCCAACTCCCAAGCATGTAATAGTAAAAATCGCAAATCTTAGAACCAAGGAAGCCATCTTAAGGGCAGTTAGGGGGAAGAAATTCCTTATGTACAGAGGGAGAAACATCAGAATAATGTCATACCTATCCACAGAGACCTGGCAAGCCAGAAAGGCCTGGCAAGACATATTCAGGGTATTAAATGAGAAGAACATGCAGCCGGGAATACTTTATCTGGCAAGGCTGTCATTTAGAATGGTTGGAGAGATGCAGAGCTTCCACGACTGGCAGAAACTGAAAGAATATATGACCACTAAGCCGGCCCTGCAAGAAATATTAAGGGAGGTTCTATAAAAGAAGAAAGACCCCAAGAGTGATATAGAACAGAAATTTACAGGGACAATAATAAAAACAAGGTCTTCACAGGCAACATGATGACAATAAATTCATATCTTTCAACAATCACTCTCAACATGAATGGCCTAAATGCTCCCATAAAATGGCACAGGGTTGCAGATTGGATAAAAAGACAGGACCCATCCATATGCTGTCTACAAGAGACTCATTTTGAACCTAAAGATACATCCAGACTGAAAGTGAAGGGATGAGATCCATCTTCCATGCCAGCAGACCTCAAAAGAAAGCTGGGGTAAAAATTCTTATATCAGACAAATTAGATTTTAAACTAAAGTCTGTAGTTGAGACATAGAAGGACACTATATCATACTTAAAGGGTCTAGCCAACAAGAAGATCAAACAGTTGTAAATATCTACGCCCCCAACGTGGGAGCAGCCATCTACATAAGCCAACTGTTAACCAAAATAAAGAGTCATATTGATAACAATATGTTAATTGTAGGAGACTTCAATACTCCACTCTCAGCAATAGACAGATCATCTAAGCAGAAAATCAACAAAGACACAAGAGCTTTGAATGACACACTGGACCAGATGGACCTCTTAGATATATAGAGAACATTCCACCCTAAAACAACAGAATACTCACTCTTCTCAAGTGCACATGGAACTTTCTCCAAAGTAGACCACATACTGGGGCACAAATCAGGACTCAAACAATACCAAAAGATTGAGATTATTCCCTGCATATTCTCAGACAATAATGCTTTAAAACTGGAACTCAATCACAAGAAAAAAAAATTGGCAGAAATTCAAACACTTGGAAGCTAAAGACCACTCTGCTCAAGAATGTTTGGGTCAACCAGGAAATCAAAGAAGAACTTAAACAATTCATGGAAATCAATGAGAATGAAAACACATCGGTCCAAAACCTATAGGATACTGCAAAGCCGTCCTAAATGGGAAATACAGAGCCATCCAAACCTCACTCAAAAAAATAGAAAAATCCCCAATTCACCAACTAACTCTACACCCCGAAGAACTAGAGAAAAAGCAATAAACGATGCCTAAACCACGCAGTAGAAGATAAATAATTAAGATTAGAGCAGAGATCAATGAATTAGAAACCAGAAACACAGTAGATCAGATCAATGGAACTAGAAGCTGGTTCTTTGAAAGAATTGATAAGATCGATCAACCACTGGCCAGACTTATCCAAAAAAGAGAGAAAAGACCCAAATTAATAAAATTATGAATGAAAGGGGAGAGATCACAACTAACACCAAGGAAATAGAAACAATTATTAGAAATTATTATCAACAACTATATGCAATAAACTGAGCAATCTGGATGAAATGGATGCCTTCCTGGAGACCTATATACTCCCAAGACTGAATCAGGAAGAAATTGACAACCTGAATAGGCCAATAACCAGTAACGAGATTGAAGCAGTGATCAAAAACCTCCCAAAAGACAAGAGTCCAGGGCCTGATGAATTCCCTGAGGAATTCTACCAAACATTCAAAGAAGAAATAATATCTATTCTCCTGAAGCTGTTTCAAAAAATAGAAACAGAAGGAAAGCTTCTAGACTCATTCTATGAAGCCAACATTACCTTAATCCCCAAACTAAGCAAAGATCCCATCAAAAAGGAGAATTTCAAACCAATATCCCTGATGCATATGGATTCCAAAATTCTCAAAACAAAATCCTAGCTAATAGGATCCATCAATACATTAAAAGGATTATCCACCACGACCAAGTGGGAATTATCCCTGGGATGCAAGAGTGGTTCAACATTCGCAAGTCAATCAATGTGATAGAACACATTAAGAAGAGGAGAGAGAAGAACGATATGGTCCTCTCAGTTGATGCAGAAAAAGCATTTGACAAAATACAGCATCCTTTCCTGATTCAAACTCTTCAGAGTATGGGGATAGAGGGAATATTCCTCAAGTTCATAAAATCCATCTATGAAAAACCCACAGCAAATATCCTCAGTGGGGAAAAGCTGAGAGCCTTTCCCTTAAGATCGGGAACACGTCAAGGATGCCCACTCTCACCACTATTGTTCAACATAGTACTAGAAGTCCTAGCAACAATAATAAGACAACAAAAAGAAATAGAATGTATTCAAATTGTCAAAGAAGTCAAACTCTCTCTTTTGCAGATGACATGATACTTTATGTGGAAAACCCAAAAGATTCCACCCCCAAATTACTAGAACTCATACAGCAATTCAGTAATGTGGCAGGATACAAAATCAATGTACAGAAATCAGTTGCTTTCTTATACACTAACAATGCAACTGTAGAAAGAGAAATTAAAGAAAGAGTTCCATTTACCATAGCACCAAAAACCATAAGATACCTCAGAATAAACCTAACCAAAGAGGTAAAGAATCTCTACTCTAGGAACTACAGAACACTCATGAAAGAAATTGAAGAAGACACAAAAAGATGGAAAACATTCCATGCTCATGCATCAGAAGAATAAACATTGTTAAAATGTCTATGCTAACCAGAGCGATCTATACCTTCAATGCCATCCCATTCAAAATTCCACTGACATTTTTCAAGGTGCTGAAACAAACAATCCTAAAATTTGTATGGAATCAGAAAAGGCCCCAAATTGCCAAGGAAATGTTGAAAAAGAAAAACAAAGTTGGGGACATCACATTGCCCGATTTCAAGTTATATTACAAAGCAGTGATCACCAAGACAGCATGGTACTGGCACAAAAACAGACATATAGACTAAAGTAACAGAATAGAGATCCCAGATGTGGACCCTCACCTCTATGGTCAAATAGTCTTCTACAAAGCAGGAAAAAATATGCAATGGAAAAAAGACAGTCTCTTCAATAAATGGTGCTGGGGAAATTGGACAGCTACATAGAAAAGAATGAAACTGAACCATTCTCTTACACCATACACAAAGATAAACTCAAAATGGATGAAAGATCTCAATGTGAGACAGGAATCCATCAAAATCCTAGAGAACATAGGCAGTAACCTCTTTGACATCGGCCACAGCAACTTCTTTCAAGACACATCTCCAAAGGCTAGCGAAACAAAAGCAAAAATGAACTTTTGGGACTTCATCAAGACAAAAAGCTTCTGCACAGGAAAGGAAACAGTCAACAAAACAAAGAGGCAACCCACAGAATGGGAGAAGATATCTTCAAATGACACTACAGATAAAGAGCTGATATCCAAGATTTATAAAGAACTTCTCTAACTCAACACCCAAAAAACAAATAATCAAGTCAAATTGGGCAGAAGACATGAACAGACACTTCTCTAAAGAAGACATACAAATGGCTAACAGACACAGGAAAATATGTTCATCATCATTAGCCACCAGGGAAATTCAAATCAAAAGCACATCGAGATACCACCTTACACCAGTTAGAATGGCAAAAATGGACAGGGAAGGAAACAACAGATGCTGGAGAGGTTGGGGAGAAGGGGGAACCCTTTTACACTGTTGGTGGGAATGCAAGTTGGTGCAGCCACTTTGGAAAATAGTGTGGAGGTGCCTCAAAAAATTAAAAATAGAGCTACCCAATGACCTGGCAATTGTACTCCTGGGTATTTACCCCAAAGACACAGATATAGTGAAAAGAAGGGCCATATGCTCCCCAATGTTCATAGCAGCAATGTCCGCAATAGCCAAACTGTGGAAAGAGCCGAGATGCCCTTCAACAGATGAATGGATAAAGAAGATGTGGTCCATATATACAATGGAATATTACTCAGACATCAGAAAGGATGAATACCCAACTTTTACAACCACATGGATGGGACTGGAGGAGATTATGCTACGTGAAATAAGTCAAGCAGAGAAAGTCAATTATCATATGGTTTCACTTATTTGTGGAACATAAGGAATAGCATGGAGGACATTAGGAGAAGGAAGGGAAAAATGAAGGGGGAGAAATCGGAGGGGGAGACAAACCATGAGAGACTCTGGACTCTGAGAAACAAACTGAGGGTTTTAGAGGGGAAGGGGCCAGGGGGATGTGCTAGCTCAGTGATGGGTATTAGGGAGGGCATGTACTGCATGGAGCACTGGGTGTTATATGAAAACAATGAATTGTGGATCACTACATCAAAAACTAATGATGTATTGTATGGTGACCAACATAACATAATAAAATAAAATTAAAAAAATTTGAGCATAATAATAAAATGTACTTCATATGGTATTTGCATAGGAAGGGTGTTTTATTTCCTTCTTCACAGGGATTAAATGAGATAACACATATAAAAACTTTGAGGAGTTTCCAGCTTCAGCACTCAACAAATATTGGCAAAAAATGTCATTAAAAGTAGACCTACTGAGGGTGACTGGGTCGCTGCCTTTGGCTCAGGTCATGATCCCAGGGTCCTGGGATTGAGCCCTGCATCAGACTCCCTGCTCAGTGGGGAGCCTGCTTCTCCCTCTCCCTCTGTTCCCTCCCACCCCCACTCAAGGTCTCTCTGGCTATCTCTCTCTCTCAACTAAATAAATAAAATCTTAAAAAAAAAAAAAAGAATAGACCTACTGAATTCCACTTCTCAAATGGCAGCATAAGGAGCTCTGCAGAACTGCTTTTCAGTAAAACAGGTACAACTAGTGAAAATGATCTATTTAAAACAGTTTAAGTTTCTGGAGGATTCCAGTTTCAGGGATCCAACAGGTAATGAGCTTGGAAGGCATATTTCTATCCTTATTTCAAAAGAGAAAGCTGAACAACTTGAAAATCAATGACTTTTCTTGGTACCACCAGAGAACTACAATCACAGGGCAAACCACCATACTGAAATGTGGAGAGACGGAAGAAAACAAAGAGCCACAGTTGAGATCTGCTTACCTGGAACAGAAGCCACTGGAGCCATAAACTGGTAGGAACATTGGACGGATAATTTTGATTTATTTTATTTTATTAATTCCTGTGTAGCTGACATATAGTGTTATATTAGTTTCAGGTGTACAATTGAGTGATTCACTTACATACAACACCCAGTGCACATTGCAAGTGTGCTCCTTTTTTTTTTTTAAAGATTTTTATTTATTTATTTGATGAAGAGAGAGAGAGAGACACCAAGAGAGAGGGAACACAAGCAGGGGAAGTGGGAGAGGGAGAAGCAGGCTTCCCGCAGAGCAGGAAGCCCAACATGGGACTCGATCCCTGGACCCTGGGATCATGAGCTGAGCCGAAGGCAGACACTTAACGACTGAGCCACCCAGGTGCCCACAAGTGTGCTCTTTAATCCCCTCCTTTTGGGGATTTTTGGTTTTCTTTTCTTTTTTTTTCCCCCTCCCTCCTATGGTTGTTTGTTTTGCTTCTTAAATTCCACATGTGAGTGAAATCATATGGTATTTGTCTTTCTCTGACTGACTTATTTCACTTAGCATAATACTCTCTAGTTCCATCCATGGCATTGCAAATGGCAAGATTTCATTCTTTTTTATGACTGAGTAATATTCCATTGTGTGTGTGTGTGTGTGTGTGTGTGTGTGTGTGTGTGTGACATCTTCTTTATCCATTCATCAGTTTATGGATGTTCAGGCTATTTCCATAATTTGGCTATTGTTGATAATGCTGCTATAAACATTGGGGTGCATGTTTTTCTTCAAATTAGTATTTCTATATTCTTTGGGTCAATACCAGTAGTGTGATTACAGGATCATAAGGTAGTTTTATTTTTAACTTTTTGAAGAACTATGCCATACTATCTTCCACAGTAGCTGCACCAGTTTGCATTCCCACCAACAGTGCATGAGGGTTCCTTTATTCAAAAGGTAATTTTGATGAATTACTGGAGGCTGAATGCATTGGTCTCCAAGTAAACAGAACCAATAGTATATATATATATATATATATATATATATATATATATATATATATGTACATATACATATGCATACATATATATGGAAAGGGAGAGAGAGATTTTAAAGAATCAATTCACACAATTGTGGAGGCCGATAGAGTAAGGCCACCAACTGGAAGTCAAGGGAAGAGTTGACGTTGCAGCTCAAGTTCAAAGACAGTCTGGAAGCAAAATTCCTTCTTACTCAAGGGAGGTCAGTTTTTTTCTCCTAAGGCCTTCAGCCAATTGAATGAGGCCCACCCACATCATGGAAGGTAATTTGCATTACTAGAATTCTGCCAATTTAAGTGTTACTATCATCTAAAAATACCTTTACAGCAACATCTAGATGTGTGTTTAACAAAACAGCTGGGTACCATAGCCTAGCCACGTTGATACATAAAGTGAAACAGCATGCTGAGTATGAAATATCCTGTGAGAGGGAAAGTTTGGAGGTCCCAGGGTTAGGGAAGCTGCCACATACCAATTTGAGTGTTCTACCTCCAGGAATTCCACCAAGTTCTCATTGTGAAGAATCAAGGAAGATCCCTTCAATGCTCTAGCGTAGGGGGACGAAAAGTAATCTTTGGTATGTATAACCAGGGTGGAGTATTCTTTATTTCAAAAAGCCTACTTTCCAGGGGAAAAGATTTTACTAGAGCCTTATCTATCATGGGAGAGGGCTCCTCCTGCCTTCCTGTCTCATGTAAGGGGGTGGAGGGAGCTAAAGGTGATTGGTGGGTCAGAGCAGCTGCTGGGCATGTGTGTGTCTCTGCTCCTTAACCATAAACAGGAAGATTTAGGATTCTAAGGATCAAAGATAATACAGACAATTCTGAGCTTCCCATGAACTTCAGTCATCCCACTATGTAAATTTAGAACAAGCCTGACATTCACACACTGCAGGAGAACACTGGCTATTCCTTTGGTGAGAACTTCAATGCTCCTTGGACCTCTGAGCAGCATCTGAACAACTAGAGGGGCCCCTAGTCACCTAGGCCCTTTCATCTCACCAGCCCCCTCCCTTGCCAGTGAATCCTTTTATTATGTTAAAACAGGACGTCATTACTGGAATCAGAAAGGAAAATACCAGCTGTTTTTGTCCTCCAGGAAGCACTAATTAGCCAGCAGTCACCCAGATCTCAGGCGACAATGAAGCTTGCACAGGCTAATTACAAGCTGGCTGCCTCCTCACACTGGGTGGCTCAGGCTGCAACACCTGTCCTTCGGAGCTGAAATATTTTTAGGATTTGGAATTTCCCCCTGGCCCTTATCTTGCTTTTGATGTCTTCATTACACATCTCCTTCTGCAATAGCTTTCTCACTGGTCTTTGAATTCTAGCCAACCCATCTTACACAAAACAGCCAAACTTGTCCTCCTAAAACACAGCTCCAATCATATAATTTTCCTACCCCAAATTTGTCAGCATAAGCCCCGTGCTGCATGTAAATTACAGTCTGGCCCTCAGTGCTTTATATAAAGGATTCTAAGCCCAATTTGCCAGCCTCCTGTAAGCCCCTGCCTTCTCACCTAGTGATAGGGTTCCCCACTTAGTGATAGGGTTCTCACCTAGTGATAGGGTTCCCCACTTAGGTTCCCCCTAACCCTACCTTTCACCTCTAGCATGCTCACACAATTGCCTTGGGAGCTTTAAAGACAAAAACAAAAACTGCACCTAGACCAATAAAGTATCTTGAGGTATGGGGAAAGTGTATTGGTAGCATGCTAAACATAGTCCAGGGGATTCCACTGCTCAGCTAGGATATGGAGGACTACTGCATGAAGCCAATGCTGACACAGGCAGGAAGTTCAGGAAGGGTTGGAATCAGGTGTATGAGTAGTATGTCTTCAGCCACAGCCTGAAACACAGACCTGTCTATCCATCATTGCCATGACTGGGGCTTTGTCTTCTCATCTGTTAAGACTTACATCCTCCCTTTAACTGTGACCACATAGGTGGGACCTGATGTCCTCCTTCCGTTATTCCTGGATTTGTCTAGTCCTGCCCACCACTGTGCAGCACACTTTGCCCACACTGAGCCCTAGTTTGTTGTACCCCCTTGGACTCTGTCTGCACTGCATTCCAACCTGCAGCCTCAATCTCCCCCCAACCTGACCCAACTCCCACCTTCTCTCTGCTCAGTCCTCTTTAGCTGAGTCTACTACATGAAAATACTTGTAACAGTATGCTAAAATGTAAGTTTCCTATAAGCATTGAGATACAGTTGAAATGTGATGGTGAAGTGATGTGTCAGACCATCTAATGCAGAATCTACAGTAGAAAAATCTTACAGGCTTAAAACTCTCATCCTGTTGAGAATAAAACCTGGAGAAGAGAGAGAGAGCAGAAACAGAGGGGACTGGAGGGGTAATCTTCCTGGGGTGAGCATGGCTGCCATGTAGTGGATCCCCATTCCTCCCACACACCCAGAGCTATGTGTAGCTCTCTGCTTTCCTCACCAAATTAAGGAGAAGCCTTCTAAGATACCGCTGGAAGTTTGGAGCCAGGAGACATCTCCACCTGGGTCTGGTGGTCCCTGGGAGGCCTAGAGGGTGGGATGGCAGCTGATAGCTCTGGTGAGGCAGGAATGTGAGTAGCCTGGCCCAGCCCCTCTCTCAGTCTGTCAGTGTTGGGATGCTGATGCTTCCCATGGATCAGAGTGGAGAGGAGGAGCCACTCTGGGGATGGCTGGGAAGGGTGACCACAGAGATCAAGAAACACCCCCCACTCCCAGGTAATATGCCTGTCATAGGAATTATAGCTAAACAGTTCCTTAGGCATGGGAATCTCTCAAGAAAACCCCTAGAAGAGCCAGTCTCCATCCCTTGTAGGTCTTGAGGCACATAGGACGGCCCTTTGTGGCCAGCTGGCCCACTGGGAGGGCAGACCTCCCTGAGCAGTTCCCCTTCCTGGTTCTGGCTGCAATGCAGCTGGTCCAGGCTGGTATTCTCCCCACGGTCCTTTTCTAGGTTGAGTAAAACAGATTTTTCAAAACCACAATCAGTTTGAAATTAAACAGAAGAGAACAATCATCAAAAATAAAAGGTGAAAGGAAAAGAGGAGAAGAAAGAGAGGGGACAAGAAAGGAAAAGAATGGAAAAAAGAAGAAAAGAGAAAGGAAAGGAGGGCGCCTGGGTGGCTCAGTTGGTTAAGCGACTGCCTTCGGCTCAGGTCATGATCCTGGAGTCCCGGGATCGAGTCCCACATCGGGCTCCCTGCTCAGCAGGGAGTCTGCTTCTCCCTCTGACCCTCTTCCTTCTCGTGCTCTCTATCTCTCATTCTCTCTCAAATAAATAAATAAAATCTTTAAAAAAAAAAAAAAGAAAGGAAAGGAAGGGGAGGGAAGAGGAGAGGAGAGGAGGGGCACAATTCCTCCATCTCCTTATATTGTCTTCCAAATTCCATTTATCCCAGCAGGGCCTAGTGACAGCTAAAGAGAGGAAAGAGGCCCCACTGGCTGCAGGCTTCATCTGTGGATTGAAGTCCTGACGGGTACTTTCTAGGCAAGGCTGCCACTACCTGGGATTGTGAAGTTAAGTCAGAAACCAGCCCAGCGTCTTGTGTTGATTCAGAAAGAGGTTCCCTCCACTGCATAAATCTCAAAGGGACAGTGATGCTTTCTTCCTGTTTGTCTCTCAAGTCCCAGGGATGTGAGGCTGCCACCTCAATTCTGGCCCCTTCATAAGGCTCTCTCCTTGTCGCCAAAGCTTTGCTTAATTATTTTTCCTTCCTCATAGGGTTTTACATTTTTACCTTTTGTGTTTGGCATTCGTGTCCTACCTGGTATATACGTCAGTGTACACATCTTATTTCCCCCACCACCCTCTAGTCTAGACGGAGACTATAGCACTGACCTGCTGGAACAGCATCATGCTTGCATTTGCTTGGCACCTATCCTGCACCAGGCACTGTGCTAAACCCTACACTCACCTTGTTGCTGGATCCACACAACCTCTGAGGTCTGCTCTTACTATAGCCATTTTATGGATGAGAAGGCTAAAGCTTACAAAGGTCAATAACCCCAGGAGGTAGCATGGCTAGGATTCCAATGGATAGTCTGCTCATTGGAGCACCTGGCACATTTTGAGGCTCTGCAAAGTTTTGTTGAGTGAATAAATGTTGTCTGGCTCCTCATCTACACCAATTAAGTGAACATGCCAAAGTCTCTTCTAGCACGAGTTAGTTGCATCCTTTTAAAAAGTAAGCAACCATTTAAATTGATTTTGAGCTTCATCTATTGCTTTATCAGAAATAAACTAAATTAAGGTTCTCATGCCACCTCTTCCAAAAACTTAGTTTTAATTTCTTTGAAGTGTTAGTTTGAGGTTAACATTATAGTTTTTCCTTAAAGAATTTTCTTCTCTCTTTTTTTAAAGATTTTATTTATTTATTTGACAGAGAGAGATAGCAAGAGCAGGAACACAAGCAGGGGGAGTGGGAGAGGGAGAAGCAGTCTCCTCTGCAGGGAGCCTGATGCAGGGCTCCATCCCAGGACCCTGGGATCATGACCTGAGCCAAAGGCAAACGCTTAACAACTGAGCTACCCAGGCGCTCCATTCTTAAAGAATTTTCTATTCATTTCTGACA
The DNA here is from genome assembly GCF_037043125.1 of Eumetopias jubatus. Lineage (NCBI taxonomy): Eukaryota > Metazoa > Chordata > Mammalia > Carnivora > Otariidae > Eumetopias > Eumetopias jubatus. The sequence goes on from NW_028274813.1 coordinate 142,953,676, forward strand.
AGGTGAATTAAACACTGTCTTTCAAATTTTGATGTGCAAAAAAATCTCTTGGGAGATCTTGTTAAAAATGCAGGTACTGACTCAGTGAGTTAGGGGTGGAGCCTGAAATTTGGCATTTCTTGGCAGCCCCCAGGGGATACCAATGCTGTTGGTCTGAGGACTACCCTTTGAGAAGCAAGAGACTCAACTCTACCTAGGGTTTGACTCACTTTGTTTATAGAAATAAAGTGTAAGTTGCACTCTCCTTACTCTCAAGTTAGGAGGACTATCTTTCCTTAGACAACAAGCACTATTATGGGTTGAATTTTGTAATTTTAATTACCGTATAATTAACATACAGTGTTATATTAGTTTCAGGTATACAATTCAGTGATTCAACACTTCCATACAACACGCAGTGTTCATCACAAGTTCACTCCTTAATGCCAATCACCTATTTCACCTGTCCCTCCCCCCTCCCCTCTGGTAACCATCAATTTGTTCTCCATAGTTAAGAGTCTGTTTCTTGGTTTGTCTGTCTCTTTTTTTTTTTTTTTCTTGGCTTGTTTGTTTTGTTTCTTAAATTCTACATGTGAGTAAAATCATATGGTATTTGTCTGTCTCTGTTTTATTTCACTTAGAATTACACTCCTTAGCTCCATCCATGTTCTTGCAAATGGCAAGATTTCATTTATTTTATGGCTGAATAATATTCCATTATATATATGTGTGTGTGTGTGTGTATATATATATATATATACATATATATATATATATATACACTACATCTTTTTATACATTCATCAATCAATGGACACTTGGGCTGCTTCCATAATTTGGCTATTGTAAATAAACATAGGGATGAATGTATCCCTTTGAATTAGTGCTTTTATATTTTTTGGATGACTACTATAGGTTGAATTCTGTCCCCCAATAACTCATATGTTGAAGTCTTAACCCCCAGGACCTCAGAATGTGACCCTTTTTGAAATATGGTCACAGTAGATGTAATTAGTTAAGATCAAACTGGAATACAATGGACCCTAACCCAATATGATTGGTATTCTTATAAAAAGGGGGAAATCAAACAGAGACAGACATGCAAACAAGAGAATACCATGTGAAAATGAAGGCAGAGATTGGGATGTTGGTGCTACAAGCAAGGAAAACCAAAGCTGGCCAGCAAACCCCAGAAGCTAAGGGAGAGACCTGGAACAGATTCCCACTCACAGTCCCCAAAAGGAACCAACACTTCATTTCAGACTTCAGGCCTCCAGACTATAAATTTCTGGGTGGTGTGAGTCACCCAGTTTCTGCTACTTTGTTATGGCAGTCCTAAGAAACTCGCATAAGCATAATGCATTTTCACATTAAAGCAATATTACAAAATTCCCCCATGAAAAGGAGACCTTGGAGCTCCCTGCCTCATTTTGTTAATTAGAGGCTTAGTTGTGAAGGAGCAGATGTGTGTGTATCTTTTAAATGGCAGGTGGTATTGGGAGCATCACTCACTATTCCTTAATTAATAATTGCCTCGTCACATTTTCTTTTAATTAATTTTACTTGGGTCTGCTCCCTTACAGCCCCATCACCATCACCATCATTTCTGTTCATTGGACAACAGCACACACTGATCACCGGTCTTGCAGTGCCTGCTTGCTCTTCTGTCAGGGGATACACCTGCACCTTTCCTTACCTGCACCCCAAAGCCTCCAAGTTTTTCCCACCATCGCCTTCTCCCCATTCAGTCTTCTTTGGCGAACTGTGTGTGTGTGTGTGTGTGTGTGTGTGTGTGTGTGTGTGTGTGTTTACATTCTTGGTTTACACCCTCTTGTGTTCATCATGGTATCCTGGGGACTGTCTTACATCTCTTTGATGGATACAATTCTGAGGATGACCCCAAGATCCTGTCTCCTGGTTATTCAATCAGACCCTGATGTAGGGGCTGCTGTGAAGAGGTTTTCTAGATGCAATTGATATTCCAACTCAGTTGACCTTAAAATATGATACAAATGTGGGCTTGAACCAATCAGGAAAAACCTTTAAAAGTAGTGTTTTCTCAAGCTGGCAGCAGAAGAGGAAGTCAGCCTGTAAGCATGAGAAGGATTTGACATAGTCTTGCTGGCTTAATTTTTTAGGGTGGGTTGGGGAGGGGTGGTGTACTCATCAAAGAATGCAAATGGACCCTAGAAGTTGAGAGCAACCCCCGGCTGGCAGCCCACAAGGAAACAGGGACCTCAGAACTATAGCCGCAAGAAACTAAATTCTGCCATGCACTTGATGAGCTTCAAAGCAGATTGTTCCCAGTCTCCAGATAAGAGCCCCATCCAGACAACACTTCGATTTAGATTTACAAGACCCAGAGCAGAGAACCCAGATGAGGGCACTTGAACTTCTGCCCTACAGAACCCTGAGATAATGAATGGGGGTTGTTTTATGTTGCTTCATTTGTGTTAATTTGTTATACAGCAATCAATAACTAATACACTCCCCAACCTGACAAAGCCTCAGAGGGCATTGACTGTTTCCTCTCACCTTCTCCATAACAGAGCAGGCAGACCACTGAACACCAAGCTGGACCTTTTCACTGACTGAAGGAGCTTCTCAGTAATCTTGTGTTCTGCTGCATGCTGATGGTTGCTATGGTTTTTCTGTGTTTGCTGTTGAAAACCTACCACACAGACAGATATGATGTTTTCTGTAACAAGATCTCCTATCAGTTGAAAATAAGTGAGACCCTGTGAATACCTATAATTTGAAAATAGTTCAACTGCAGTCAAATTAAATGACTTGAATAACATCAACTCTTAGATGTGAAAATAATCTGAGTGGAAGAAAAATAATAACAAGAAAATCACCTTGCTGCTGCTAAAATCAAAGCTCATCTGCTGATTTTTATATGGTTATATGTTCCCTCCCAGAAAATAAGAGTGTTACTGCTTTGAGACGGACACCAGTGGAAAAATCAACTAGCTCAGTCCACCCCCACCTGATTAGGAGCTGAGGCTCTACTTCCCTGGCCTGATTCACAAGCAAGGTCTCCAAGTCTCCCACCCTTTGTTGAGAGGCATACATGCCCAGAGCTGCAGATTGGCAGACTATAGGTGAGGGGTCCCAGGGGATGCATTACTACATCCAGACTTGAAGAGTTTTCCTCTTCTGAGTCCTGTCTTCCCTGCTTCTGCTTTTGTTGGCTGCAAGTTTTGGGCTCCCTGCCTTGCCCTTCTTCCACCCCTCTCCTTTTAGTATCTTTTTTCTTATTCTGCTTTCCCTGTGCTTTTTAGACTTCCCTGTCTCTACAGGCATGCTTTGGAGAACATGGGATGGTCACTAGGCTCAATATTTCTTTGACTGCTTGTTTCTGCTCAGTGGGCTGGGAGAGGAAATGGCAAGTGAGATGGGGGTACCCTGGGGGAACAAATCACAGCCACCAGCTGGTGAGATATGACCCACCAAAGAATGTGTGTAATGTAGGCCTACCCTTGCCCACAATGCCACCTTGAGCAATTTGGCACTTTTCCTCTTTTTAATATTGAGTTATTCACACTTAAAATTAGGGTAATACTAGCACCCACTTCACAGGCTTATTGTGAGAGATTGACAAAGCAATACAAGTACATCGATCATCATATTTTATGATGGGTATATGGTAAGTAGTAAGCAAACAATAGCCATTTTAACTATTAAACATGTCATAAAAATAATGTGACTTCAAAAAAATAATGTGACTTCATTGTATAAATGTTTAAATTTTTTCCCCCAAATCACTGTCCTTTTTTCATCTTATTTTATTTGGATATTTTGAGAGCAAAGAAGTGCAGGGACCCCTGGGCATAAGTCAAAGAGAGTAGAATGAAGTCTCAGTGCTGCCTTTTGCTATTTGTGTGACAGGGGGCTCCCTCATTCTCCTACTCTGGTTCTCTCTGTCCCCAGATCAATTATAGTGGACTTGTTGATCCCACAATGCCCATGAAAGTAAACTTTACCCCGCAGAGGGCTGCTCCAAGCAAGGTTTTCAGGTGTGTCCCCCTTGCCTAGACAGAGGAGGTGAGGGACCTGTCTGAGGTCACAATGTGTCAATGAATTTGGTTAAACACTGCATGGCTCCTGAGCTAGAGCACTTTGGTATGTTTTTTTGTTTTGTTTTGTTTTTTACTTACCTTGGCATGCATCACATGAAGGGAGGTGGCAGGTTTCTAAAAACTGCAAACATTCTAAAAACAGAAGAAGGGTCATTTTCAGTGTGGCCTTTCATATGGTTAGTTTATTACCTCCTTGGCTTTTATTTAAATCAGGGATTTTTAAAAGCAAGACAGGATGTCTGACTTCCTGTGGAATCCTCCTAAGAGAACGGCATTCAGTACCATCTTTCCTCTCCAGGAAGTTCAGACTTCAGCCCTTGGTGTTCCATGGAAGTTGCTCTAACAAATCAATGGCATTCTGAGCTGCAAAAGCCAAAATTTACTTTATAGTCTTTCTGGGATTCTCGGTAGCATTTGTCTTTCAGTGCTGTAAGATCTTCTCTTCTCTCTCCTCCTGCCAGAGCATTCCCTGGTTTTTCTCCCCTCCGCGCTGCTCCAGGAGGTCTGGGATGTGCTGGGGCAGGCTCAGATTCAATTGTTCCATTTCCAGGCATTTTGCTAGCCAGTTGATGTCTCATCGGTGATTGAAATTGGCAAGCTCTACAACTTGGGGCCTTTTGTTTCCCTTTCCCATAGAGCTAGTGTTAAACCACGGCCAGAACAGCACTCTGTTAATAGCTCATCTTCCTCTGCCCACTTCTTAAATACTGGGGTTCATTAGGTTTCTGGCATCAGGTCTCTTCTGTTTGTACCCTCTCCCATGATTGATTTAATTTGTCCTTCCCTTCCACATTCTTCTGGATGTGATGACTCCCATGCCTACCCTTCTTTTCTCTTATGGCCACACTTATATAACCAACTGATTGTTGTCCAATTCTGAGTGCTGAATATCCAAACCCAACTCACATAGCCACATATGCAAGCTTGCTCAGACCCCTGCTTCTTTGCCGTGGGGGGTGATGCCATATCTGCTGGAATCCAGGAGCGCACTTCCCTCCAGCTGCCCCTCATCTCCTAACATCTAACCCTCTACCATTCCTAATTCCTGAAGAGCTCTTGAATCTCTCTTGAAACCCACAATGACCAAGTTCAAATCAGCATCATTTCCCCTCCACACCAGCCTCCTGCTGAGTCTTTCTGTATCCACTCTTAAGCTCCTCTCATTGTTTCACTATGTGGTAGAAAGATTACATGTTTGACACTGCAAATCACTGTCCTCCTGTTTAAACTCTTCCCGTGGCTTCCCACCGTTCTCCAAATGAGAAGTCGTTGGCAGCTTTCCATGGCTCCCTGTCCAGCTGGTCAGCAACAACCCCTTCCCTCTCTCCTCAGCAAAGTCCGTCTTGCCAGGCCTTGTGCAGGTTGCTTCCTCTGGCTGGAGACCTGTCCTCCACATCTGCTTCTGTACCCTTTCACCAGATGGACACCTGCTCATTCTTCATTCTTAGCCTAAACTCTACTTCCTTGGAACATCTTCCCTTCCTCCTCAGGCCACAGGAAATCCTGGCTACAGTGTCCAACAGGGCCCACATCTTCCCTTTTATAAGACTTGTCACGGCTCTCATTGCTTATGGCATGTCTGATTTCTGGAAGGTGAAGACTGCCCTGTATCCACACCATGCCAGCCCTCGGAACTGGCCCCATGTCTTGCCTCCTTATTAAAGTCATGGCTTCTTTAATCTATTCCTCTTTTTGTTGTCAGGAGCTCTCCCCTTGGGTCAGGCCGTCCTGGATTTTGCATCAGGTCTATAGCTGTCTTTATGTCCTCAATCATTCTGCCATCCAGACCATTTTCCACATGGTTTCCATACTTCCAAAGTGCAAAACTGATTATGTTATTCCTCTTCTAAGATTTCCTATGATGAGAAACACAATTCCTGGGCATAGCAGTGATAGCCAGCTGACCAGGTCTGGCTGTTGCCCCCTTAGCATGTTCCTTGGCACAGTGTTCAGGCCACAGCACTGAACACTTCACAATCTGATGTCTCCCCTTAACCCTCACTTTGACTCCTTTCTCATGTCTTCAGGCATCACCTCCTCCAGGGTGATGTCAGCAGTCCTCAAAGTCTGGTCAGAGACCCCCCTCCCTGGTCAGAGACAAGCCCTGGGGGCACACTTGCTGACCTGAGGCAAGAACTTCCCTTTAAGGGTCTTCTGCCCCCACTGGGCACAGTGACAGGCACAGAATAGATGCTCAATGTAAGGTGTTCACTGGATGCCATAAAAGAAGATGAGAATTGTGTGCATGGGACTAGCCATGGCTCCTTAAAACAAAGTAAGAAGCTCATATCTTATTCTTTCAAAATATATCCTGTGTTTCAACCCTGTGATGTGACTTTCACAAAACATCTTCCTGACAGCCATAGAGAAGCACAAAAATATATGTATTTTTTAATTTTAATTTTTTAACTTTTTATTTTAATCACCCAGTGCTCATGATGAAAAGTGCCCTCCTTAATCCCTATCCCCTATTTCACCCATCCCCCTACCCACCTCCCCTCTGGTGACCATCAGTTTGTTCTCTATAGCTGAAAGTCTGTTTCTTGGTTTGCCTCTCTCTCTCTCTCTTTTGTCCCTGTGCTCACTTATTTTGATTTCTAGTCTCATAACATTGTGGTCAGAAAAGATGCATAACATTATTTCAATCTTCTAGAATTTGTTGATCTATTCTGAAGAATGTCCTGTGTGCACTTTTTTTTAATTTTATTTTTTTAAAAGATTTTATTTATTTATTTGACAAAGAGAGAGAGAGCAAGAGAGGGAACACAAGCAAGGGGAGTGTGAGAGGGAGAAGCAGGCTTCCTGCTGAGCAGGGAGCGTGATGCAGGGCTCAATCCCAGGACCCTGGGATCATGACCTGAACCAAAGGCAGATGCTTTAATGACTGAGCCACCGGGCGCCCCTGTCCTCTGTGCACTTGAAAAGAATGTGTATTCTGCTGCTTTAGAATGGAACATTCTGAGTATATCTCATAAATCCACCTGGCCCAGTGTGCCATTCAAAGCCATTGTTTCCTTGTTGATTTTCTGTTTAGATGATTTGTTCATTGATGTAAGCATTATTTTTGTACTTTTGTATTATTTTGTATTATTATCAATTACTTCTTTTATGTTTACTAGTAACAGTTTTATCTATGTTTATCTTCCCATGTTGCGTGCATAAATATCTTCTTGTTGGATTATCCCCTTTATTATTATATAGAGTCCTTCTTTCTCTCTTATTATAGTCTTTAAAGTCTATTTTGTCTGATATAAGTATTGCTACTCTGGCTTTCTTTTGACATGTTTTTGCATGAGTAGCAATACTTATAGATGTTTATCCCCTCTAAAATGAGTCTCTTATAGGCAGTATATAGATGAGTCTTGTTTTTTTTACCCATTCTGTCACCCTATGTCTTTTAATTGGAGCATTTAGTCCATTTAGATTCAAAGTAATTATTGATAGATATATATTTATTGTCATTTTATTACTTGTTTTGTAGTTATTTCTGAAGATTTTCTCTGATCCCTTTTCTCTTTCTTGCTTTGCTGGTTTTCTTTACTGATACATTTGGATTTCTCTCTCCTTATTCTTTGCATATTTATTAGTGGTTTTTGATTTGTGGTTACTATTAGGTTTTTATATAACCTCTTCTGCATATAATAATCTATATTAAGTTGATGATCATTTAAGTTGAACCCATTCTTTACTCCTCTCCTCCCCACATTTTAGTTATATGGTGTCATATTTTACATCCTTTTATTTTGTGAGTTCCTTGACTGATATTTTATAGAAATATTCATTTTTACTGCTTTTGTGTTTCCTACCTTCATAGTCTCATTGTCCTTTTCTTTCCACTTAAAGAGTTCCCTTTGATATTTCTTGCAGGACTGGTTTGTGGTCTAAACTCCTTTAGTTTTTGCTTGTCTGGGAAACTATCTCTCCTTGTATTCTAAAGGATAGCCTTGCCAGATAGAGTATTCTTGGCTGCAGGTTTTCCCATTGAAAAGGCCACTAATAGCCTTATGGAGTTTCCTTTGTATGTAAATGCCTTCTTTTGTCTTGCTGCTTTTAATATTTTTTTCTTTATCACTGTATCTTGCCATTTTAATTATGATATGTCTTGGTATTGATCTGGTTTTGTTGATTTTGTTAGGGTTTCTCTGTGCCTCCTGGATCTGGATATCTGTTTCCTTCCCCAGAAGGAAGTTTACAGCTATTAATTTTTCAAATAGAGTGTCTTCCCCCTTCGTCCCTCTTCTTCAGGGACTCCTGTAATATGAATGTTATTACATTTGATGCAGCCACCAATTTCCCTAAGTCTATTCTTGTTTTGTATAATTCTTTTTCTCTCTTTTACTCAGCTTGATTACTTTCCATTGTTCTGCCTTCTAGGTCACTAATTCATTCCTCTGCTTCTTCCATCCTGCTGTTCATTCTATCAAGGGTGTTTCTCATTTCATTTATTGTGCCCTTTATCTCTACTATGTTATTCTTTATCTCTGTATTAAGGGTTTCACTCGTATCTTCCACTCTTTCCTCAAGTCCAGTGAGTATCCTTATGATCATTGCTTTAAATATCCATCAAGCATATTACTTACATGTTTCATTTAGATCTCCAGCTGTGGTCTTGCCCTGTTCTTTCATTTGGGACAAATTCCTCTGTCTTCTCAGTTTGTCTAAGTCTTTGCGCATGTTTCTCCATGTTAGGAAAGTCAGCTACCTCGCCTGTTCTTGAGAGTAATGGCTTTATGAAGAGGTCCTGTAGTGCCCTGCTGTGTAGTGGTATCTCCTGTTCCTCAGGGCCTGGTATTTCTGGGAGTGTCTCTAATGTGTGCTGCATGCAGTGTGCTGTTGTGTCCAGGCTACCTTATCCATCAGGCCAGTCATCTGCAGAGACTTTCTTTGCCTTTTGTGGGCAGTGCTTGGTGCCTGGCCTGAATGTGGTATGTTTTAATAGGTGTGCTCTGGTCTGCTTGTGAATTTGGACCTGTCACTGCTGCCACTGGAACTGAGGCTTCACAAAATTCCTGGGTCAGGAGATGCAGTGTTGGCTGGGATTTGGGCTGGTCTTCTTGGGGGGAGGGGCTTGCTGCAATGGGACTGAGGCAAATGTGACTGGAAAGGGCAGTTCTACCAGAGTGTGGGGAGGGTGGGGCTTGGTGGAAGCAAGTTAGGTAGCATGTGTCAAGTTGTGCTCATTCCTCTAGGTGGCTCTGTGCTTAGGCTAAGGGGCAGGGGAGACAAATAGTGCTGGCTGTTCCTTTGTTCCCAGAGGAGTTCTTTCCATGAATACTGCCTCTCTGGGACATGCTCCAAGGTGAACAACTAATGCCCCCACTGTGAACCCCAGGCACTCTTCAGATCACTATTTCAATGTTGTGTGTCCCTGGGCTGTTTGCCCTGCTTTTTCTCCAAGAGCAGCCCCATTGTCTTCTGAGTTCTTCCAGAGCCAAGCACACTGATCTTTTTAAAACTCTAGGTGTTAAGCCCCACTGGTTGCAAAAACTCATTAAATTCAGGCCCTCTTGCTTTCCAAACCAATTGCTATGGGGATTTGTTTAACCCATGCACTCCCCTGTGTGTTAGTCTGTCTCTTACCCTTCTCTGTGTCTGCAGCTTCTTCCTTACCACAGCTGCCACAATTCATTTCTCTCCCAAGCCATGTCTCTGCATTTCCTACCTTTCTCAATGTGGCCTCTTCTCTTCCTTTAGTTGTAGAGATTGTTCTGTCAGTCTTCAGATCAATTTCTGGGGTATTTAAGATGATGAGATAATTATCGAGTTGTATTCATGGGATGAGGTGGGCCTAAGGTCCTCTTACTTTGCTGCCATCTCCTCCCCTCTCCCTGAAAGGCGTATTTTTAAATAAGGCTATGTGTATAAGCACAATGTTTCCCCTCAGCTTGTGTCTATGCTTTACTTTCTCATAAAATATGAATCCTAGGGGAAAAAATATTAAAATTCTTCCTGGTTGTTTTCTTTGAGGCCAAAGTGCTGATTCACTTGATATGTCAAGAGCAGACAATTGCTCCATCTTAATTCACGTCCAGACAGAATCTCAGGACACAGAAACCCAAATTTTCAAGTGTGTCAGTTCATTACAAGCTCACCCATTTGGCCCATCTCCTCTCATGCATCTATTTTCGTACTTTCTCTTATTTTAAAAATAATTTGAAGAATGTCCATCCTAGAGCCAAAGTCTTATCCTGGTACTATAAGGCATTTTTTAAAAAGATTTTATTTATATTTGAGAGTGCAGAGAGAGAGAGCATGAGTGGGGAAGGGGGCAGAGGAAGAGGGAGAAGGAGGCTCCCCACTTAGTAGGGAGCCCAATGTGGGGCTAGATCCCAGGACCCTAGGATCATTACCTGAGCCAAAGGCAGACGCTTAACTGACTGAGCCACCCAGGTGCCCCTATAAGGCATTTTTAAAATTAAATGAAGCCCATGTGTCATTCAGATATCCTGAGTTTTTAACCTTTTGTTCTTTTTCTGTTCCAGCAGCCCATCCAGGATCCCACATTACATTTGGTTATCATGTCCCCTGGGTTTCTATTAGCTGTGACAGATTCTCAAAACTTCCTTGTTTTTGATGACCTTGACCATTTTTAAGAGTGCTAGTCAGGTATTTTGTAGAAGATCCCTCAGTTTGGATTTGTCTGTTACTCTTCTCATAGTCACGCTGAGTTTATGGGCTCTTGGGAGGAAAACCACATAGGTAAGGTGTCATTCTCATCACATAATGTCAAGGGCACATGCTACCTATGTGACTCATCATTATTGATGTTGACCTTGATCATCTGGCTGAGGGAGTATCAGCCAGATTACCCCACTGTAAAGTTACTCTTTTTTCCTCCCTTCCCATACTGTACTTTTTTGAAAGGAAATCAGTACTATTTTGCATGGACATTTGTCTATTCTCTCATACTTAGTTATGCATTCAAGTACTTATTTATATCAGTATGGACTCATAGATATTTGTTTTATTCTCTGGATTACAATCCAGTATGACGTCACTTATTTTGTTGCCCAAACTGTGCCAGCTTTGATCATTGAGAGCTCTTTCAGTTGGCTCCTGTGTTCCTTCAACAAGCCCATCATTTGTTTTTTTCAGCGTTACAAGATATTCAGGCTTATCTTATATATTCCCTGCTCTAACTCTAGAATCAGCCACTCCAAAGAACTCTAATTCTTTTAGTTGGAGAATAAGAGAAACCAATATCTAAGTGCTGGATCTGCTCGTTCCTCTTGGGGTGCAGAATTTTGTAGGAATGTTGTTCCGTTCAAAATATTAAGAATACTCTCCCAAATAGTATTTGTTGTCAATAAACTCAAAATGTAAAAGATGTATCTCAAGTCTTTTAGACCTTATTTAAGTTTTCCAAGATTACTACTTCTTTAATAAGATAATTTTTCCTTTTCTTTGGCAAACTAATACTATTATTCATTTCTCCTAACCACATATATAAAATTCCAAAAACATGGTTGAAATCTGATATTTGCTTTTACAAGGTTTAGTCTTATGTCTTCTTCTTATCCATTACTCAATCTAAAAGAGATTCAGTATCTCCCTTTTAACATGTGCCTTCATCATAGTGATTATTCCAGTTTCCTTTATTTGAGTTGATTCCGTCTTGCTGGGACTTTCTTGCTGTCCAGCAACTAGAATGTCAGGCAATTGCACACTCAGGGTGTAAGATGCATCATGATTTTGCAAATATATAAGGTATTTCTTTCTGAATCATTTCTAGTCCTTCCTGGTGAATCAGAACATTTGGCTGACCTTTCTGGTAGCTGCAGCAGCACATTTAAGTAATGTCTTCAGTAAATGGTCTATAGTGAATCTGAGGTCCATTTCCTGGATCCTAGCTGAAAGTTCAGAGCTTAGAATCTTATGAAAATAGCTTAAGCTCCTTTTTTCTTTTTCTAGATGTGTTATTTTGCTCTTGCTCACGTTATTTTTCATCTGCCACTCTCCTGCAGCCTTGCTAGACTAAATTACTTCCAAGATTGTATTTAATCACTGGCTATACCTGAAGTGATCCTATGTATGCAGTATCAGAAATAGACCTGCTAAATATGAGACTTTGCTCTTTCTAAATTAGAGAATCACTTTATATTTGTACATTTAGCTATGGGAGAAGGTTGAAATGCCATGAGAATATAGGCCTACCCTAATTCTCATGCTCATAATGATTGTGCAAAATACTGAAAGTACCAGCAGTTTCTCAAAATGGATTTCTGTCTGTGTCTGTATTGGAGGTATATTATTATATTTTATTCAGCATGCATCAAGTCAATGGATAGGAGAAAGTTACAGAAAGGAAGGACACTAACTACACTGATTTTTTTTGAGTTTGTAATCAACAACACTGGGAAAAATTCTCCCAGGCATATATTTTCCTTCCCTTGTAATTTTAAGTCAATAGATTAATTTAGCAAATACTAATTGGGCATCTACTCTGTGCTACATGCATACAGGAGTTTAGGTAGGATACTGAGCCAAGGGAGCACAACTCCTTTCCCTGATGCTCATCCCTGATGTTTGTCCCTGGGCATCCTCAGAGCTGAGGGCCTATCGAGAACCTTCACCTGGTTGGGGGCATCTGTTCTGAGCAAGCCAAAAGGAGCTGAATTCATCCAGCCTGACTACCTCATAAGTGAATGAATCTCAAATTTCTTATCTATAACCTTGAACACCACTGCCGTTGTGTCTGAAGTATTTATTTTTAATGTAGTGTTTTTTGTTTTTTTGTTTTTTTGTTTTTTTACTGTCAGTCACCACTTGCCTCACTTTTACATTGAAATATACCCCATGTGCAATCATTAACTGCACATTCAAATGTGCCTTCTCTGTTGGGCATGAGCCTACTGAGTTGATATTTTAAGTTCTTAAATTTCATGCCAGACACGACAGCCTCAAAGGGAAGCAAGTGATTACCATGGCATTCAAAGATAGAACTCTGAATGCCACAAGTAGAATGTCACTGCTTGCAGTCATAGCTGAAAGCAATTTGGGTAGGGCACATCTTTATTCAAAATTTAGGAATGTAAAATACAACCATATTTTTTAATTGTTAAATTAAACCTGATATATTTCAGGCATTAAAAAAATACCCTAATCCTCAGTCCCTCTAGAGCAGGTTCTAACAAGATGGAGATGAGTCTTGGGTCTGTGTTGTGTGTTAACTTTGGACCTACTGGGATTGGATAGGCCATTTTGCAAAGTGAGTTCAGAGTCCTAGCAAAAGTCATGTTTAATCAGAGAGTTTCATCATGTGTCAATTTGGGATTCAGAAACACACTAGTACCTACTTGGTCATAACAGGTAGGGTATCTAGACAAACTCTGACTCCCAGCCCAAGGCAGGATTATAGGGTACTCAATGAGAACAGCAATAGGACCCAGTCCTGCCCTTTTGGCACCCAGAGGTAGCATGACCATGTCCCATTTGAGACACGCTTTTGTCTTAAATTCAAATTTCACTGTGTGTCCTGTATTCTCTCTGGCATCCCTAGTGAGACACCACCTCCCAGCTAGCAGCAGAAGGAAGATTAAGGGAAAAAAGTGGCAGGAGAATGTGTTCTATCACCCTGGAACAAGGGCCACGAGAGACTACTACAAGAGGCAAAAACAAGAGGCAAAAACTCTTTGGGCTGCAGGAAATGGAGGGAGCAGAGAATGTCTATGTTCTTTATCTCCTCTGGAAGATGTAACTTCAGATACGGAGGCCAGCCTCCTGGAACATCTGGACATCATTCTCTTGATTCCAATTCTTTGGGCGATAGAGATGGGGACAGCAAAGAGCTTCGGGCTCCCCCTAGAGGCCAAAAGGGGAACAGTCCTTGTACTGGGCAGAGCATGGTCATAGTAAGAAATGGTCATGGAATAATTCCCAACTTACAAAGCAATTTTAAAAGCCTTCAAATGCCAGAGATCAGGAAACTTAGCAACTGAAGGACAGGTCTGGCACTGGTTTTTTACTGCTGCATCCATGCTGACTAGCCATTATGTAGTCAGTATTTGTGCCATGTGCCTGGTTAAATCGTTGTAATGTCATCACTGGTTAGGGGAGCCAGCCTTATAAAGGTGAGTGGGTCAGGCATGCAGCAGTCCTGGAATGAAAGGCAGTAAGCCATGGCATTTGGTCCTCAGCTTCCCCTACAAGTCCTCTACATGAGGTAGTACTTATACCTACTGGGGACTTGTTACCCTGTGCTGTGTGATTACATTTGTATATTGCGAGGTTCTCGAGGTCAAGAATATTCTTGTCAAAAAAAAAAAAAAAGAATGTTCTTGTCATCTCTTGGGTCTAGAATGCAGTAAATACTCAAAAACCGAGTCAGTGAATGGATGGAAGACTGTATGTATTTAATATCTTAAAAAATGACTGGCTAATGTATTTTAATTTGCAGCAAAGTGGGGGCCGCATGTCTTCCCATCCGTTGAACCAACAGTATTTATTGTTTCCCAGAGAGAACAGATGATACCTACAACAAAAGAAATGACATTGTTCAATGTTTAGTTTCAACCGCACTTCTCAGAGTCCATAATGTTGAAATCCTGGCTTTCACAGATCCAGAGACACATTTGGAGATCTGAGACAAGCTTCACAATGAGCCATAGTGTATGAGAGACCCAGGAGTTGAGGAGAATTCCTGCCTGACATGAAGGTTTGTGTGAGAAGCAGCATGAAGAGAGAGAGAAATGCAGACACAATTGTCTTTGGTGGTAGTGGCAACATCCAGACAGTTTGGGGAAACCTGAGAATCTAGGGATGGTATTAGTTCAGCATAACACGCATTCAGAAAGGGGAGCTCTGATGGGAGAGGAGAGGAGGATGGAACAGGGCACAAAAGGATGGCTACTGGAAGTGAAGATTTTACACCAGATGTTGGTGAGGATGTGGAGAAAGGGGAACCCTCTTACACTGTTGGTGGAAATGCAAAGTGGTGCAGCCACTCTGGAAAACAGTATGGAGGTTCCTCAAAAAGTTAAAAATAGAACTACCCTACAACCCAGCAATTGAACTACTAGGTATTTACCCCCAAAATACAAAAATACTAATTTGAAGGGATACATATACCCTGATGTTTATCAGGGTATATCAGCATTATCAACGATAACCAAATTATGGAAAGAGTTCGAATGTCTATTGACTGATGAATGGATAAAGATGTGGTGTGTGTGTGTGTGTGTGTGTGTGTGTGTGATGGACTATTATTCAGCCATAAAAAAGAATGAAATCTTGCCATTTGCAATGACATAGCTGGCACTAGAGAATATTATGAAATAAGTCCATCAGAGAAAGACAAATACTGTATGATTTCACTCACATGTGGAATTTAAGAAATAAAACAAACATGGTGGGGGAGAGGAAAACCAAAAAATAGACCCTTAACTATAGAGAACAAACTGATGGTTACCAGAGGGGAGGTGGGTGGGGGGATGGGTGAAGTAAGTGATGGGGATTAAGGAGGGCACTTGTGATGAGCACCGGGTAATGTATGGAAGTGTTGAATCACTGTATATATACCTGAAACTAATATTACACTGTATGTTAAGTAACTGGAATTTAAATAAAAACTTTTAAAAAAGTAAGTGGAGGTTTTCCACAGGAATAAACAATGTACCTCCACCTGTAGGTATGTCTGTGTCTTTTGAGTACCTTAAATACAGAAAAAGAGAATCTCACATTTGCAAAGGTTCACATTTGCACTCAAAGGTCAGAGCAGGGAGGGAACACCTAACAGCAAGCACAACACTGCCGATAGGACTCCACATATGAGTACCCTGATACTAAGCCTTAAAGGTGAGTGCATTGGTTTTCCAGGGCTACTGTATAAGTGATCACAACCTAGGTGGCTTAGAACAACACAAATCAATTCTTTCTCAGTTTAGGAGGGCAGAAATCTGAAATCAAGATATTGGGGGGTTGGTTCCTTCTGGAGGCTCTAAGGAAAAACCATCCCAACCCCTTCTCCTATCTCAGGTGGCTGCTGGCAATCCTTGGCATTCCCTGACTTATGGATGCATCACTCCAATCTCTGTCTTCATCTTCATCTTCACACGGCTTTATTCTCTGTGTGACTCTTACATCTTTCTCTCCTTTCTCTTGTAAAGATACCAATCATTGCATTTGGGGTCCACTCTAAATCCAGGATAATTTCATTTCAAGATCTTTAACTAATTACATCTGCAAAGACCCTACTCCAAATAAGGTTACATTCTGATGATGTGATTTTGAGGAGGGAAGGTGACACTTTTTAATTCTTCACAGTGGAATTAAAGTTCAGCCTCAAATGTTGGGAAAGGATAAAGTCTTGTTGATAGAGGGGACACCAGTATATAAGATGAAAGGAAAAATCAAGACAATTCTTTAATTGGGCAGTAAATACTCTTGCATTCATGTTTTACATTGTTTACTTTCTAGTAACTACTATACCCTTAATTGTAAGTGCATAATAGGCATTACATCATTTGTAGTCTTTAGGCATAATGACATCATTGAAGAGGGGTCAGAGAACTTGCAAGGATAAAATGTATATGAATTCAAGATAAAAGGATAAACACAACAGTATAATTCATGTGAAAATGCACTTTATTGGGTTCAAATGGGAATTCACTTTTCATTAGGTGTCTCTTATTATAAACAGTGGGTGTAAAATTCATTGAAAATTGATATATGTCAGCACAAAAGTTCCCAGACTCTGTGCCGATCTTGTGGTACCATTCTCAGCTCTTCTCTCACTTTCTTCTTTCAGACTGAACAGACCTTTGTTTTCAGAGTCATGGCCTATGGTGGAACCACTCATAGATCCCATCAGGGATTCACTGATGGGGATGGAAAATGTTTTCTCTGAGGCTGCTCATGAAACTGTAAAGCAGTGTCCTGTTATGGAAGGCTGCTGGAGCATGTTCACCTGAGGAGTCACCACTGGAGGACTCACACCTGGATGTAGTGCTGTGTCTGGCAGATGGAGCAGGCAGACATTCACACTGGCCCTGGCCCCTCTGGGCTGTGGTTTATTTTGAGAGCAGAAGTAGATTTAAGCCAACCTATCTTTGGTATGGTTATAACTCAGATTCTGGATCCTCATGTGTTAGTCTAAATCACACTTTAAAATTTTAAATCACCTTTTAAATTGGTGATAGTGATATAGACCCACAGTTAATAATCACTAGTAACTTTCCTCCAGCTTTTATATTTCCTTGGGCCTCTAAAATAGAGGCAGATAGAGATGAAAAAGAAGTTAAAACCTTAGAAATGAGGCCTGAACTAAGGTAGGTCAGATGTGGAGATGCAGAGTGAGGTCTAGATAATAGAAATACTTTAGAAAGTTAAATATGCAGACCTTAGTTCTATACAAACTGAGTCCCAAGAATAAACCCCAGTATCTCATAATTCTCTAAGCTTGACATATAAACTAAATTGTAATATATGAGAATTGTAATATGAATCATCTACTTAAAGAGAAACACCTCCAATGCTTCAAGACAGAAATATGTTTTCTAAGAATAATGTATAAAACGTGGTATCAAAATGGCACCAGTCCTTCTTAAATTATGGATAGTTTTTAAAATGAACATTTTAACATTACTATTTTTTATTATGAATTTATATAGCAACCTTACTCTGAGAAACTCAAATATGAATGGAATGAATGAAAAAATATACTACTCAAATTTTCCTTTCAAATTAAGAGTTCATAAGGGAAACCACATATTTTGGACTTAAAAAGTCATCTGGACATCTTACTAGACACCTATTTTTTTCTGATAATGAATCTGAGGTCCAATAAAGAGTCGTTGGAGGATGTACAAGTTGTATTAACATCTAGGTATATTATCTCTAATTGGCCACCAGACACAATGAATCTCCCTTTGATTCAACCATGAACTGAACAAAGATTCATGTCTTTAACTCTAATTCAATTAATACCAAACATGACTCTTAAGGGTCAAACTCAAACAATAGATTTCACTGTTTCAAGTCACCATAAATTTATAAATAAAAATAAATTAAAAGTTACCCAGAATGCCTCCAAATTAAGGCTTTATGTCCTATAAGAAGAAATTACCATATTAATAAAGGCTAAATAAAGATATCTTTTTACTTATGAATATCCCATTTTTAACCATTGTACAGTGGCTCTCACTTTCAGCTGCATGCTGTAATAACTTGGAGAACTGGACTTTGGGCCCTACCATGGATATTTTGCTATCATTATTCTGGTGGTGGGTGCTGGGCACCAATAATGTTTGTAAAGTGCCCCAGTTGGTTCACATGAACAGCCAGAGTGGGGAAGCACTGGTTTAACAATTCTCCATTTCCTACAAGATCTTTTTAGGTTCAGTGCAAAATTAAGTTCATAAGGTGGGCATAACTGGGGGTCATGAACTATTTATGTTTAGATATATTACCAACATAGGCATTTGCTTTACTTTGCCTGCATTTAAACCAGTAGCATACACACACACACACACACGCACACACACACAAGCATGCATACACACATAGACACCCCACCACTACCAAAAACAGCAGGTTACCACCAATGTTACACCCCCAAGGGTGACAAACTCTTTCTCTAGGCCTTGACTCTGTTCTTCAACCCCCAAACAAATCTTAATATTGTATTTTCTACCCTTAGAAAATCTTAGATTTTACCCCTAGAAATCTTAATATTGTATTTTCTACTTTTTCCCATATTTCCATTTTAGAAAAAGTCACTCCTATCTGTCTAGCAACTTAATCCTGAAACTTCAGATCAGGGAAAAGATGGCAGAGGATTAGGGGACCATATTCCAACCAGTCCTTGAAATTGAGCTGGATATTTACCAGAACACTGTGACTACCCATGAAATCAGCCAGAGATGTAAGAAGATAGATCTGGATCTCTACAAACAGAATATCGCAGGTGGTTGGTTTCGAGGTATGAAGCAGGAAGCCATGATTCCACAGGCAGATATTGGAAGATAAATGGAAGGGGGAGGGAGCTGCCATAAGCACTGGCGCCAGGAGGGTGAAATAACACAGGAGCATAAAAGCCTCCCGTGCTGGGGACAGGACAGACTTGCAAACCAGTAACGTTGGGGAAAGGACTTTAGGGCAGCCCCCTGGACTGAAACCTGGAGCAGTGAGGCCACGTGTACGAACTGGGGGTAGCTGGTGGTTTCAGAAGCACAAAGGACAGAGATGTCCCCCGACTTGGGAGCGAGGGCTAGGCGTGCTGCTGAGGGGCACACAACACAGGATGCTGCAGTTTATAGCACCACAGACAGAAACAGAGATAGTATAGCCTGGAGAGCTCACTGAAGAACTAACTGTGAGCTCTCTGCTCTGAGGAAGAGGGTTGGAAATGATCTCTTCCCCTCTGACTCTCAGAAAAGACATGGAAAACTGCCAGGGAAAGCCACCAGAGAAGAAAAGCACCAAAAACCGGTTTTCACTGAGCCCATCCCCCCGCAAAGGGGGCAGGACAACTCTGCCCAAACAGGATTGCCTGAGTAACAGCACAGCAGGCCCCTCCCCCAGAAGACAGGCTGGGAGAATAAGAGGCCAACAACTGTAAGGTCCCTAGAAAACAGGTGCATCTTGCTTGGGTTGTGATCAATAATTTGGACTCTATACATTACCTCAACCACCCATCAACAGAATGTCTAGGAGGAGGAATGCCCAAAATAAGAAAGACTCAGACTGTGAGTTGACCACAGATTCACGAGTGGATACAGATATAACCAAGATATCGGAAATGGAATTCAGTGTAGCAATTGTGAAGACAATAGCTAAAACGGAGAAATCAATTAATGGCAACATAGAGTCTCTAAGGGCAGAAATGAAAGCTGAACTGGCAGAACTTAAAAAAGCTATCAGTTGAGATCCAACCTAATCTAGATAATCTAACAGCTAAGGTAAGTGAGGCAGAAGAACGAATTAGTGATCTAGAAGACCAATTAATAGACAAGAAGGAAAAAGAGAAGGCCAGGGAAATACAATTCAAAATCCATGAAAATAGAATCAGAGAAATAAGTGACACCATGAAATATTTCAATGTCAGAATTAAGGGATCCCTGAGGGGGTGGAGAGAGAGGACTAGAAGATATATTTGAGCAAATTATAGCTGAGAACGTCCTTAATCAGGGGAATGAAACAAACATTCGTGCCCTAGAGGCACAGAAGACCCCTCCCAAGATCAAGGAAAACAGGCCAACGCCCCAGCATGTAATAGTAAAACTTCCAAATCTTAGAACCAAAGAAGTCATCTTAAGGGCAGTTAGAGGGAAGAGATTCCTTATGTACAGAGGGAGAAACATCAGAATAACGTCAGACCTATCCACAGAGACCTAGCAAGCCAGAAAGGCCTGGCAAGACATATTCAGGGTATTAAATGAGAAGAACATGCAGCCAGGAATACTTTATCTGGCAAGGCTGTCATTTAGAATGGATGGAGAGATGCAGAGCTTCCAAGACCAGCAGAAACTGAAAGAATATGTGACCACTAAGCCGGCCCTGAAAGAAATATTAAGGGGGGTTCTATAAAAGGAGAAAGACCCCCAAGAGTGATATAGAACAGAAATTTACAGGGACAATCAATAAAAACAAGGTCTTCACAGGCAACATGATGACAATAAATTCATATCTTTCAACAATCACTCTCAATGTGAATGGCCTAAATGCTCCCATAAAACAGCACAGGGTAGATTGGATCAAAAGACAGGACCCATCCATATGTTGTCTACAGGAGACTCATTTTGAACCTAAATATACATCCAGATGGAAAGTGAAGGGATGGAGATCTATCTTCCATGCCAGTGGACCTCAAAAGAAAGCTCGGGTAGCAATTCTTATATCAGAAAAATTAGATTTTAAACTAAAAACTGTAGTTAGAGACATAGAAGGACACTATATTATACTTAAAGGGTCTATCCAACAAGAAGATCTAACAGTTGTAAATATCTATGCCCCCAGCATGGGAGCAGCCATCTACATAAGCCAACTGTTAACCAAAATAAAGAGTCATATTGATAACAATATGTTAATTGTAGGAGACCTCAATACTCCACTCTCAGCAATAGACAGATCATCTAAGCAGAAAATCAACAAAGAAACAAGAGCTTTGAATGACACACTGGACCAGATGGTCCTCTTAGATATATAGAGAACATTCCACCCTAAAACAACAGAATACTCATTCTTCTCGAGCACACACAGAACTTTCTCCAGAATAGACCACATACTGGGTGACAAATCAGGACTCAACCAATACCAAAAGATTGAGATTATTCCCTGCATATTCTCAGACCATAATGCTTTAAAACTGGAACTCAATCACAAGAAAAAATTTGGCAGAAATCCAAACACTTGGAAGCTAAAGACCACTCTGCTCAAGAATGTTTGGGTCAAACAGGAAATCAAAGAAGAGCTTAATTCGTGGAAACCAATGAAAATGAAAACACATCAGTCCAAAACCTATGGGATACTGCAAAGGCAATCCTAAGGGGAAAAAACATGGTCATCCAAACCTCACTCAAAAAAATAGAAAAATCCCGAATTCACCAACTATCTCTACACCTCAAAGAACTAGAGAAAAAGCAATAAACGATGCCTAAGCCATGCATTAGAAGAGAAATAATTAATATTAGAACAGAGATCAATGAATTGGAAACCAGAAACACAGTAGATCAGATCAATGAAACTAGAAGTTGGTTCTCTGAAAGAATTAATAAGATTGATAAACCACTGGCCAGACTTATCCAAAAAAAAAAAAAAAGAGAGAAAGTACCCAAATTAATAAAATTATGAACGAAAGGGGAGAGATCACAACTAACACCAATGAAATAGAAACAATTATTAGAAATTATTATCAACAACTATATGCCAATAAACTGATCAATCTGGATGAAATGGATGCCTTCCTGGAAACTATAAACTGCCACGACTGAAAAGGAAGAAATTGACAACCCGAATAGGCCAATAACCAGTAATGAGACTGAAGCACTGATCAAAAACCCCCCAAAAAAGAAGAGTCCAGGACCTGATGAATTCCCTGGGGAATTCTACCAAATACTCAAAGAAAAAATAATACCTATTCTCCTGAAGCTGTTTCAAAAAATAGAAACAGAAGGAAATTCATTCCAGATTCATTCTATGAAGCCAGCATTATTAATTCCCAAACCAGGCAAAGACCCTATCAAAAAGGAGAATTTCAGACTGATATCCCTGACGAATATGGATTCCAAGATTCTTAACAAAATCCTAGCTAATATGATCCAACAACACATTAAAAGGATCAGCCACCACAACCAAGTGGAATTTATCCCAGGGATACAAAGGTAGTTAAACATTCGCAAGTCAATCAATGTGATAGAACACATTAATAATAGGAGAGAGAACCACATGGTCCTCTCAACTGATGCAGAAAAAGCATTTGACAAAATGCAGAATCCTTTCCTGATTAAAACTCTTCAGAGTATAGGGATAGAGGGAACATTCCTCAAGTTCATAAAATCCATCTATGAAAAACCCACAGTGAATACCATCCTCAACAGGGTAAAGCTGAGAGCCTTCCCTTAAGATCAGGAACACGTCAAGGATGGCCACTCTCACCACTCAACATAGTACTAGAAGTCCTAGCAACAGCAATCAGACAACATAAAGAAATAAAAGATATTCAAATTGGCAAAGAAGAAGTAATGTGGGAGGATACAAAAATCAATGCACGGAAATCAGTTGCTTTCTTATATACTAACAATGAAATTGTAGAAAGAGAAGTTAGAGAATCAATTCCATTTACAATAGCACCAAAAAACATAAGCTACCTCGGAGTAAATCTAACCAAAGAGGTAAAAGATTTACACTCTGGGAACTACAGAATACTCATGAAAGAAATTCATGAAGACACAAAAAGATGGAAAAACATTCCATGCTCATGGATCAGAAGAATAAATATTATTAAAATGTCTATGACATCCAGAACAATCTCTACCTTCAATGCCATCCTGATCAAAATTCCAATGATATTTTTCAAAGTGCTGGAACAAACAATCCTAAAATTTGTATGGAATCAGAAAAGACCCCGAATTGCGTGAAACAGTGAAACAAAAGCAAAAGTGACCTGTTGGGACTTCATCAATATAAAAAGCTTCTGCACAGGAAAGGAAACTGTCATCAAAACAAGAGGCAATCCACAGAATGGGAGAAGATATTTGTAAATGACATTGCAGACAGGTCTGATTTTCAAGATCTATAAAGAACTTCTCAAACTCAACATCCAAAAAACAAATAATCAAGTCAAAGAATGGGCAGAAGACATGAACACACATTTCTCCAAAGAAGACATACAAATGGCTAACAGACACCTGAAAAAATGTTCATCATTAGCCATCAGGGCAATTCAAATCAAAACCACATTGGGATACCACCTTACACCAGTTAGAATGGCAAAAATTGACATGGCAAGAAACAACAAATGTTGGAGAGGTTGGGGAGAAGGGGGAACTCTCTTACACTGTTGGTGGGAATGCAAGTTGGTATAGCCACTTTGGAAAACAGTGTGGAGGTTCCTCAAAAAATTAAAAATAGAACTACCCTATGACCCAGCAATTGCATTCCTGGGTATTTACCCCAAAGACACAGATGTAGTGAAAAGAAGGGCCACATGCACCCCAATGTTCATAGCAGCAATGTCCGCAATAGCCAAACTGTGGAAAGAGCTGAGATACCCTTCAACAGATGAATGGATAAAGAAGATGTGGTCCACATCTACAATGGAATATTACTCAGCCATCAGAAAGGATGAATACCCAACTTTTACATCAACATGGATGGGACTGGAGGAGATTATGCTAAGTGAAATAAGTCAAGCAGAGAAAGTCAGTTATCATATGGTTTCACTTATTTGTGGAACTTAAGGAAGAGCATGGAGGACATTAGGAGAAGGAAGGGAAAAATGAAGGGGGGGAAATCAGAGGAGGACACAAACCATGAGAGAGTGCGGACTTTGAGAAACAAACTGAGGGTTCTAGAGGGGAGGGGGGGATGGGTTAGCCCAGTGATGGGTATTAAGGAGGGTACATACTGCATGGAGCACTGGGTGTTATATGAGAACAATGAATCATGGATCACTACATCAAAAACTAATGATGTATTGTATGGTGACTAGCATAACATAATAAAATAAAATAAAATAAAATAAAATAAAATAAAATTAAATTAAATTAAATTAAATTAAATTAAATTAAAATAAATAAAAATAATTAAAAAACATATAGAAGAAGGTGAGAATGGGAAGACCATGCTTGGCACCTTGAAAAATAAAAAAATCCTGAAACTTCAGAAACCAGTGCAGGGTACAGTACCAGGGTTTGGGATTTGGTGTGGGCAGGACCAGTCTCCCTGCTGCCCTAAATGTGTGAACTTTGAGGTCAGGCCATCACTGAGTCAGGAGCTTCCAGAGCATTGTGTGTTACTGCCACATGAGGAACACCATGTAGATGGCCTCCTGTCCCATCTTCCAACTCAGCTTTGTCATGCAGCCAATGAGATCTCTCCAGAAGATAAATTTGATCATGTCCTTTCTACTAAAAACTCATCAATTTTTTTGTCATTGAAAGAAAATGTACTATCTTAACCTGTCATGATTTACAGCCCTCCTTGTTTGTATATACCTAAATGCACCATCCTTTTCATAGACCACATTCTGTACCCCCTGCCAGCAATATTCTTCATTATTTGTCTACTGGGGAATTTCTACAGATTCTTGAAACCCCCTTGAAGTCTTCCATTGTGTCTTTATGAATTTAGACTTTCTCTCATTATATGAATCCCAGCTCATTGGAGAGGAAGTCATTATATTGTGGTTGTCATTTTTTCTATTATTTTCATTTTTTTAAGGTAAAGCGTACGTTAGAAATATCTTATTTCCACCATAAAATCTTGAAGTCTTTCTCAATAAACACTTGTGGTTTGCGGATTTATGGCACTTGAGATTTAAAGAGATTTTCTTTCATCTGCAGTATTACCATCTTCCCATGTCAAATATCCTCTCATACTAATGAATTTTGCCCCATTACATTTATATCTCCTTCAATTTATTTATTATATATCCATCTTCCATCTGTTTCTTATCTATACTCTATTCATGTATCTATAAACTATCGACCATCTCTCATCTATCCATCTCAATATTTTTCTCCTGGAACATTTGAAAATAAGAACAGACCTCACAACCACATGAAAAGGTAGATTAAAAAAGGTCTTGCCTCCATCACTGCCCTCCATTCTTACTTTATATGAGCAATTATTTTCACTTGTTCTTTATGTAGCAATAGCTCTTTTTGAAATAATAACTAAACATGCTTTTTCATATCCCCACTTACCTATCTCAGTTTTCTCTGTGGGTTTTGTTATTGTTGTTGTTTTCTTTCTTGCAGGTGACCTTGGAGAAGAGTATCACTGCATCCCTGAACGTTCTTAAAATATTCTATTTGTTACCTGGGTAATTTTGAAAATAAATAGTTTATCATAGACGATGCAAATATATACTTGAGAAGAAAAGAAAAGATGTAGAAAAAAAAAAGAGGCAAGATGGCAGAGGAGTAGGAGACCTGGATTTCGTCTGGAATTCAGCTGCATAGGGACCAAACCATTCTGAACACTTACGAACTCAACAGGAGATCAAAGAAGAGAGTAGCAACAACTCTCTTAACAGAGAAGCGACCACTTACTGGAAGGTAGGATGTGTAGAGAAGTGAATCTGAGGCGATATTCTGGAGGATAGACAGTGAGGGAGGGAGCCTCCATCGGCCGCTTCTGGCAAGTGCTAGAGCCACGGAGCACAAAATCGGAACTTTTAGAAGTCGGCTCCGCTGAGGGACGTCACTCCAGTGGCTAAGCGGGGAGTGGAAACCCCACGGGACATATGGTCTCAGGACCCTCAGGGTCACAGAAAGACCGGGGGTGCCTGAGTCCAGCAGAGCTCCCAGGTATCCGAGCGGGGAAGTCGGCTGCAGAGATGGAGCTGAGGCACGGGCTCTGAGGTCAAGGTTGCCATAAACTGTGATCCGTGGCCCACTCGGGCCACTGCTTCTCCAGCAGGGACCCAACAAGCAGCAGAGACGGGGAGACTCCCCTTCCTCCCCTGGGAGGAGTGGCGCGGGAGCGCACCGCAGGGATCTGCTGGGTTTGGAGACTCCACACGGGGTCGGGTGCCTGAGATAGAAACACTCGGTCACAGGCTGGGTGAACACGGAGTACGGCCGGAGACTGGGGAGATGGGAGTGATGGACTACTTTTCTCTGGGGGCGCACTGAGGAGCGGGGCCCCGAGTTCTCAGGTCCTACGGGCGGAGATTGGGAGGCCACCATTTTCACTCTCGTCCTCTAAAGCTGTGCCGAGAGCTTGCAGGGAACAAAAGCTCCTGAGAGCAAACCCGAGCAGATTGCTTAGACTGGACGACAGACTAGGCAATTCCGCCTCCGGCAAAGACATTTGGGAACCACAGCAACAGGACTCTCCCCCAGAAGATCAGCATGAACAGCCAGCCAAGACCAAGTTTACCGATCAAGGAGAACGGGAGAACTCCAGTGCTAGGGGAATACTGCACATAGAATTCATGGCTTTTTTATCATGATTCATTAGCTTTTCAAAGTTAATTTTTTAACTGTTTTTTTTTTTGAATTTTTCTTTTTCCCTTTCTCAACCAACATCTTATCAATCCCTTTAAAAAAAAATATTTTTTTTCATTTTTAGAGTCATATTCTATCCCTTCATAGTAGTTACCCTTATTTTTGGCATATATATATATATATATATATATATATATATATATATATATATATATATATAAGTTGTTCTCTTTTTAAAATTTTGAGATACAGTTTCTTATAACAGATCAAAATATACCCTAAATCATTAGTGTATGGCTTTGTTCTAGTCTCCTGCCTGATCACATTCTCTCCCTTTTATTTTAAATCTTCTTTCTTTTTTCAAACAACTTATTTTATCAATTCCTTTTACAAAATCTTTTATAATTTTCATCTTTAGAGTCATCTTCCAACCTTTCATTGTATTAACCCTTATTTTGTACATATATAAGTCTTTCCTTCTTTAAAATTTTAGGAGGCACATTCTTCTAACAGACCAAAATACACCCAAAACCTAGTGTGTGGCACTGATTTATGCACTAGCCTGATCATATTTTATCATATTCTTTTTTTTTGTTTTATTCTGTTTTTGTTTGTTTTTATTTTTTCTTTTTCTTTTTTTTTCCTCCTTCTTTTTTCTTTCTTTCCCTTTCTTCTCCCCTGGTTTCAGGTCTTTTCTGATTTGTTTAGAGTATATTTTCTGGGGACGTTGTTAACCTGTTAGCATTTTGTTCTCTCATTCATCTATTCTCCTCTGGACAAAATGACAAGACAAAAAATATCACCTCAGCAAAAAGAACAAGAGTTAGTACCATCTGCCAGGGACCAACTCAATATGGACATTAGTACAATGTCAGACCTAGAGTTCAGAATCATAACTTTAAAGATACTAGCTGGGCTTGAAAAAAACATGGACGTTATTAGAGACACCTTTCTGGAGAAATAAAAGAACTAAAATCTAACCAAATAGAAATCAAAAAGGCTATTAATGAGGTGCAAAAAAAAAAAAAATGGGGGCACTAACTGCTAGGATAAATGAGGCAGAAGAGAGAATCAGTGATATAGAAGACCAAATGATGGAAAATAAAGAAGCTGAGGAAAAAAGAGATAAACAACTACTGGATCACGAGGGCTGAATTCGAGAGATAAGCGATATGATAAGACGAAACAACATTAGAATAATAGGGATCCCAGAAGAAGAAAGAGAGAGTAGGGCAGAAGCTATATTGGAGCAAATTATAGCAGAGAACTTTCCTAATGTGGGGAAGGAAACAGGCATCAAAACCCAGGAGGCACAGAGAACCACACTCAAAATCAATCAAAATAAGACAACACCCCGACATCTAATGTTAAAAGTTATGAGTCTCAGAGATAAAGAAAAAATCTTGAAAGCAGCTCGGGAGAAGAGATATATAAACTACAATGGTAGAAACGTTCGATTGGCAACAGACCTATCCACAGAGACCTGACAGGCCAGAAAGAACTGACATGATATCTTCAGAGCACTAAATGAGAAAAATATGCAGCCAAGAATACTATATCCAGCTAGGCTGTCATTGCAAATAGAAGGAGAGATAAAAAGCTTCCAGGACAACAAAAACTAAAGGAATTTGCAAACACAAAACCAGCCCTACAAGAAATATTAGAAGGGGTCCTCTAAGCAAAGAAAGAGCCTAAAAGCAGCATAGACCAGAAAGGAACACAGACAATATACAGTAACAGTCACCTTACAGGCAACACAATGGCACTAAATTCATACCTTTGAATAGTTACCCTGAATGTAAATGGGCTAAATGCCCCAATGAAAAGACACAGGCTATCAGATTGGATTAAAAAACAAGACCCATCGATATGCTGTCTGCAAGAGACTCATTTTAGAAGCAAAGGCACCCCTATATTGAAAGTGAGGGGGTGGAAAACCATTTACCATGCTAATGGACACCAAAAGAAAGTTGGGGTGGCAGTCCTTATATCAGACAAATTAGATTTTAAAACAAAGACTGTAATAAGAGATGAGGAAGGACACCATCTCCTACTTAGAGGGTCTATCCAACAAGAAAATCTAACAATTGTAAATATCTATGCCACGAACATGGGAGCAGCCAATTATATAAGTCAATTAATAACTAAAGCAAAGAAACACATTGACAACAATACAATTATAGTGGGGGACGTTAACACCCCCCTGACTGAAATGGACAGATCATCTAAGCAAAAGATCGACAAGGAAATAAAGACTTTAAATGACACACTGGACCAAATGGATTCCACAGACATATTCAGAACATTCAATCCCAAAGAAACGGAATACACATTCTTCTCTAGTGCCCATGGAACATTCTCCAGAATGGATCACATCCTAGGTCACAAATCAGGTCTCAACTGGTACCAAAAGATTGGGATTATTCCCTGCATATTTTCAGACCACAATGCTTTGAAACTAGTACTCAATCACAAGAGGAAAGGTCGGAAAGAACTCAAATACATGGAGGCTAAAGAGCAGCCTACTAAAGAATGAATGGGTCAACCAGGAAATTAAAGAAGAAATAAAAAATTCATGGAAAACAATGAAAATGAAAACACAACTGTTCAAAAATCTTTGGGATGCAGCAAAGGCAGTCCTGAAAGGAAAGTATATAGGAATACAAGCCTTTCTCAAGAAACAAGAAAGGTCTCAAATACACAACCTATTCCTACACCTAAAGGAGCTAGAGTAAAAACAGCAAATAAAGCTTAAACCCAGCAGGAGAAGAGAAATAATAATCAGAGCAGAAATCAATGAAATAGAAACCAAAAGAACAGTCTAACAGATCAACGAAACTAGAGCTGGTTCTTTGAAAGAATTAAAAAGATTGATAAACCCCTGGCCAGACTTATCAAAAATAAAAGAGAAATGACCCAAATCAACAAAATCAGGAATGAAAGAAGAGAGATCACAACCAACACCAAAGAAATACAAACAAGTATAAGAACATATTATGAGCAACTCTATGCCAGCAAGTTAGATAACCTGGAAGAAATGGATGCATTCCTAGAGATGTATCAATTACCAAAATTGAACCAAGAAGAAATAGAAAACCTGAACAGACCTATAATGACTAAGGAAATTGAAGCAGTCATCAAAAATCTCCCAAGAAACAAAAGCCCAGGGCCAGATGGCTTCCCAGCGGCATTCTACCAAACATTTAAAGAAGAATTAATACCTATTCTCCTGAAACTGTTCCAACAAATAGAAATGGAAGGAAAACATCCAAACTCATTTTATGAGGCGACCATTACCTTGATCCCAAAACCGGACAAAGACCCCATCAAGGAGTATTACAGACCAAAATCCTTGATGAACATGGATGCAAAAATTCTCACCAAAATACTAGCCAACAGGATCCAACAGTACATTAAAATGATTATTCACCATGATCAAGTGGGATTTATCCCTGGGCTGCAAGGTTGGTTCAACATCCGAAAATCAATCAACGTGATACAATACATTAACAAAAGAAAGAACAAGAATCATATGATCCTCTCAATAGATGCAGAAAATCACTTGACAAAGCACAGCATCTTTTCTTGATCAAAACTCTTCAGAGTGTAGGGATAGAGGCTATATACCTCAATATCATAAAAGCCATCTATGAAAAACCTACAATGAATATCATTCTTAGTGGGGTAAACCTGAGAGCTTTCCCCCTAAGGTCAGGAACACGGCAGGGATGTCCACTATCACCACTGCGATTCAACATACTATTAGAAGTCCTATCCACAGCAATCAGAGAACACACACACACAAAAAAAATCAAAGGCATCCAAATCGGCAAGGAGGAAGTCAAACCCTCACTCTTTGCAGATGATGTGATACTTTATGTGGAAAACACAAAAGACTCAACCCCAAAACTGCTAGAATTCATACAGGAATTCAGTCAAGTGGCAGGATATAAAATCAATGCACAGAAATCAGTGGCATTCCTATACACCAACAACAAGACAGAAGAGAGAAATTAAGGAGTTAATCCCATTTACAATTGCACCCAAAACCATAAGATACCTAGGAATAAATTTAACCAAAGAGGCAAAGGATCTGTACTCAGAATAATATAAAATACTCATGAAAGAAATGAGGAAGACACAAAGAAATGGAAAAACATTCCATGCTCATTAGAAGAACAAACATTGTGAAGATGTCAATGCTACCTAGAGCCATCTACACATTCAATGCAATCCCCATCAAAATACCATCCACTTTTTTCAAAGCAATGGAACAAATAATCCTAAAATTTGTATGGAACCAGAAGAGACCCCGAATAGCCAGAGGAATGTTAAAAAAGAAAAGCAAAGCTGGCGGCATTACAATTCTGGACTTCCAGCTCTATTACAAAGCTGTCATCATCAAGACAGTATGGTACTGGCACAAAAACAGATACATAGATCCATGGAACAGAATAGAGAGCCCAGAAATGAACCCTCAACTCTATGGTCAACTAATCTTTGAGAAAGCAGGAAAGAAAGTCCAATGGAAAAAAGCCAGTCTCTTCAATAAATGGTGTTGAAAAAATTGGACAGCCACATGTAGAAGAATGAAACTGGACCATTTCCTTACACCACACACAAAAATAGACTCCAAATGTTTGAAAGACCTCAATGTGAGACAGGAGTCCATCAAAATCCTAAAGAAGAACACAGGCAGGAACCTTTTCAACCTCAGCTGGAGCAACTTCTTCCTAGAAACATCACCAAAGTTAAGGGAAGTAAGGGTAAAAATAAACTATTGGGATTTCATCAAGAGAAAAAGCTTTTGCACAGCAAAAGAAACAGTCCACACAACCAAAAGACAACCAACAAAATGGGAGAACATATTTGCAAATGACATATCAGATAAAGGGCTAGTATCCGAATTCTTTAAAGAACTTAGCAATCTCAACACCCAGAGAACAAATAACCCAATCAAGAAATGGGCAGAATACATGAACAGACATTTTTCCAAAGAAGACATCCAAATGGCCAACAGACACATGAAAAAGTGCTCAACATCGCTCAGCATCAGGGAAATCCAAATCAAAACCTCAATGAGATACCACCTCACACCCGTCAGAATGGCTAAAATTAACAAGTCAGGAAATGACATATGTTGGCAAGGATGCAGAGAAAGCAGAACCCTCTTACACTGTTGGTGGGAATGCAAGCTGGTGCAACCACTCTGGAAAACAGTATGGAGGTTCCTCAAACAGTTGAAAATATAGCTACCATACAATCCAGCAATTGCACTACTGGGTATTTACCAGAAAGATACAAATGTAGGGATCCAAATGGTTACATGTACCCCAATGTTTATAGCAGCAATGTCCACAATAGCCAAACTGTGGAATGAGCCAAGATGTCCATAGACAGATGAATGGATAAAGAAGATGTGGTATATATACGCAATGGAATATTATGCAGCCATCAAAAGGAATGAGATCTTGCCATTTGCAACGAAATGGATGGAACTGGTGGGTATTATGCTGAGTGAAATAAGTCAATTATCATATGACCTCACTGATATGAGGAATTCTTAATCTCAGGAAACAAACTGAGGCTTGCTGGAGTGGTGGCAGGGTGAGAGGGATGGGTTGGCTGGGTGATAGACGTTGGGGAGGGTATGGGCCATGGTGAGCTCTGTGAATTGTGCACGACTGTTGAATCACAGATCTGTACCTCTGAAACAAATAATGCAATATATGTTAAGAAGAAAAAAAAAAGAAAAAAAGAAGATAGCAGAAAGGGAAGAATGAAGGGGAGTAAATCTGAGGGGGAGATGAACCATGAGAGATGATGGACTCTGAAAAACAAACTGAGGGTTCTAGAGGGGAGGGTGTTGGGGGGATGGGTTGGCCTTGGGATGGGTATAAAAGAGGGCACGTTCTGCATGGAGCACTGGGTGTTATGCACAATCAATGAATCATGGAACACTACATCAAAACCTAATGATGTAGTGTATGGTGATAAACATAACAATAAAAAAATTTAAAGTAAAAAAAAAGAAGCACACATGCCTTCAGTATACTTAGTTGTGAAAAAGAATGAAAATTGGCTTGATAGAAACATACAAGTGTGTTGAATACATTTCTACATCACAACAATTTCCATAAAGGTGCAGACCCAAAAATAGAGCAATGTCTTGGAAGAGGTGGGATATCAGGTTTCTACTGCATTAATTTTGAATTATATCTAATCTTTTGTAAAAACAAAGAAAATGAAATTTTGAAATATTTCTTCCTCAGCACTGTGACTGCATGTAGGCTATGTAATAAAAATTTTGGTCATTGTTATATATCTTCAAGGGCAGGAGCAGGAGTTCCTCCACAGGGGTAAGTGGAAAGGATTGAGTATTTCTCTAGAGTTCCAGGAATGTTTGTCTGAAATATTAATTAGAGCAGTGATAGGCAATTCACATGGGAGCAATAAAAGTAATCACTGAATGGTGTTACTAAGCAACCAAGAAAGATGGGAGGTCCTTCAGCCAGTGTCTGGGAGCTGTAGATCCACACATAACTCAGTGAAGTTTCTTGGAGCATGAAACATGAGGTATGGAGCACTATTATTAAAGTTAATCAGAGATTGACCCCTAAAGAGTCTATGTGAAATCCCTGAAAGAGAGAGAGAGGAAATAGCCTGTTTACATCTATTGAAAACATCTGGTGTATCGTAGGCCCTGTAGGGTGAAACAAAATCAAAATAAAACAAAAACAAATAGGAAAACCTCTGCTTCAAGCATCCTTAATCTAATGTAAACAAAAATATTGTACAATGGGTAAATTCTGCAAAAAATAGTATGCAAAAGGTCCTTTTCTGAACACAAAAAGCACATTATATACACTAACTATACCTTGTTTGTGTACTTAATATATTTTGAAGTTCACTTCAAATCTGTGTCAGTGTTCCTTTTTATTTTATTTCATAGTTTATTTAGCCAGTTTGTTACATAGGTTAGTCAACCCTATTATTGGATTTGGGGGATTTTTTTAAAGATTTTATTTATTTATTCATGAGAGACAGAGAGAGAAAGAGAGAGGGAGGGAAGCAGAGGCAGAGGTGGAGGCAGAGGGAGAAGCAGGCTCCCTACAGAGCAGGGAGCCCAATGTGGGGCTCAATCCCAGAACCCTGGGATCATGACCTGAGCTGAAGGCAGACACTTAACTGACTGAGCCACCCAGTTGCCCTTCAGTTATTTTTTATGCTATAATGCTATAATGAATAACCATGGAAATATGTTGTTTTGTATTTGTTGATGTGAATCCTCAAGTGAGAGTCCCAAAAGTGAGATAGCTGGATAGAAAGGTAAATGCATCTGCAATTTTGTAAGGTTTTGCCAAATTCCCTTCCATTTAGTGCATGATTCTCCATAGCCCTGCCAATAATAGATTGGGTTGTTAACTTTCAGATTTGTGCCAACCTGGTGGGTGAGTAATGGGTATCTCATCCAGTTTCAATGCGCATTACTTTTACTATGTGTATCTTTGCATGTCCATGTGTTTTGCCCATAGCTTGTGCTAATTTTTTGGTCTTTTCTCAGTTCTTACTTTTTTTATATGTTAAGAAAATAAGTCTCTTTGTCTATGATATGAATTTCAAGTATTTTCTCCAAGATTATTTGTCTTTTGATTATTTCCTTATGATTTTTTTGGTCATGCTTTTCTTAATGTAGATAAATTACCAGTCTTCTCAAATCTGAGTTATATTTAAAAGGCTTTTCCATTTCTAAATTATACAGGCATGCATCCATGCCTTCTTCTAGTATTTGAATACTTTCACTTTTAGATTTGGATTTCTAATTCATTTGGATTTTATTTTGGTGCATAACATTAGATAAAAAGATGCAGTTATTATTTTCCAAATGGCTATCCAATTTTAACAGCACCTCCGATATCTTCCATTGCTTCCATATTTTATTAATCTGTAAGTGTCTAAGAAACAAACTCCTCTGTTTCTAAAGTATTTTCCTCTCCCCAAGAATCTGTCCCTTCCTGTGATGGCTCCATCTGGAACACCACACTTTCCAGGTCCTTCTGCACTTCCCTCACTGAATCACCTTGTAGAGACTGTTAGTAGAGATCTGGATACAGCTGGTGAAGATTCAGAAGGTAGTAAACAGGGGTGCCTGGGTGGCTCAGTTGGCTAAGCATCTGCCTTTGGCTCAGGTCATGATCCCAGGTCCTGGGATCCAGCCCCATGGGAGCCCGCTTCTCGCTCTCCCTCTGCCTGCCACTCCACCTGCTTGTGCTCCTTCTCTCTCTGTCAAATAAATAAATAAAATCTTAAAAAAGAAGAAGAACAAGGTAGTGAACAATGCATTATTGGAAACTGGAGGAAGGGAAATCCTTGTTATGTAGTGGCAGAAATATTAGCAAAATTTCCATGATGTGGAAAGCAGAATGTATAACTGATGAGCTTGGTTGTAGAGCTTGGTTGTGTTGAATTGCCCCCTGGAGTGAAAGACAATAACCCTTGTGAGCTTGGATTTGTCCTCAACTGTGGGAGAACAGAATGTAGACTGTAGAACACACCTAAAAAATCTGCTTTCAAATAAATCTCTCGTGTTTGTTTGTTTGCCTTCTCCAAATCAATTATCTTGAATCACTTGCACCTGCCAATGCTGAATTTGGCAGGCAGAACCAATATCATCAAATTTTTGTCAGCACTGCAGCTCATATGGGGTAGGAGGGCAAGGTAGAGTGGGGAGGAGTGGACTGTAGTCAGCAATCACATTATTAATACTTTCCCAGAGCACTATTGTTTGACAGCTTTGTGAACAGTGATTCTTTCTCTCTTTCTCTCTTTCTTTCTTTCTTTCTTTCTTTCTTTCTTTCTTTTTTTCTTTCTTTCTTTCTTTCTTTCTTTCTTTCTTTCTTTCTTTCTTTCTTTCTTTCTTTCTTTCTTTCTTTCTTTCTTTCCTTCTTTCTTTCCTTCTTTCTTTCTTTCTTTCTTTCTTTCTTTCTTTCTTTCTTTCTTTCTTTCTCTCTCTCTCTCTCTCTCTCTCTCTCTCTCTCTTTCTTTCTTTCTTTCTTTCTTTTCAATTAAATGCAGTCAGCTTTTTATTTCTGGCTTACATCTACATTGTGAAGTTTAACTCCAGAAAATTCACGCAGGATTTTCATTTGTATTTTCTAATAGGTATTTGCCATTCCTGAGCAAATTGCATCAGAGATGGAGATGGCTGAGACCCTCTCCTCTAACTAAATTCCTCAGAGGCCCTAAAATATTTTCTCAGCAGTTTTGAAATATCTAGCGAAGAAAACTTATTCTACATGAGAATTTTTTAAAGATAAATTCTCAGTAATTGTAAGAAGGGAGAGAGGAAGGGAGGAAAAGAAGGAAGGAAAGGAAAGAAGAGAAGGAAGAAAAATTTCCCAGTGCTTATGTTCCCTGTTGTAAGAAGGAATGTTAGGGTTCAAAGTGATGGCCAAGAAAGAATTCTTGAGATTTCTTTGGTGCAAAAAGGTGATTTTATTAAAGCATAGGGGCAGGACCCATGGGCAGAAAGAGCTGCATTGGGGTCACGAGGAGTGGCCCATTATATACTTTCAAGTTGGGAGGGGGTCAGGGTTAACGTAAGTCTCTCTCTAAGGAATCCTGGAAGCAAGGTGTTCAGGACCTTGAGGGGGCTAGGCCTTGTTGGGAAAAGGTCATTTATTACTGTCTAATAAAACCTTAGTCATAAGCCCCTTCAGATGTATATTGATGGGCCATATGCTTGGGGGGGGTGATTGCCGACATGTTTCTTGGGGGGTGGTTAGAGATAAAGGAAATTTCTAAGGGAATTTTTATATGTTAAAGTAGACTACAGGATCCTGGGTGCAGGGAGCAGGGGAGGGGGGGAGGCTAGGATTGCCTTTTGCCCTTAGCAAAATATTAACATCGAGGCAGCTGAGTCCCTAGAGAAATGTTACTCTGCCTGTTTCAAGGACTTGTCAATGGGCTGTAGGTAGAAGGAAATATAATTTTTCTTCTGCCTTTGTTTCCCA
This sequence comes from Eumetopias jubatus, assembly GCF_037043125.1. Lineage (NCBI taxonomy): Eukaryota > Metazoa > Chordata > Mammalia > Carnivora > Otariidae > Eumetopias > Eumetopias jubatus. The sequence goes on from NW_028274813.1 coordinate 142,990,360, forward strand.
CATCATTCTCAATGAGAATAATTCCCAGTGGAAAGATGTGTGCGAGAAATTTCATATTTCCTGAGAGATGGTAGTTTCTCCAGAGGCAGAGTAATAATCTGGACACTGGTGGGCAATAACAAGAAATGCACTTGAAGATGAGCAATCAGACTTGACTAATTCAAATCTCAGCTCTCTCCTTTTCTAGCTGAAAAATTTTCCTAAGCTTTCTAAATGTTAAGTTTCTCATCTGTAAATCTGGAACAATACCTACTTTAAACATATTAACATTAATTGAATCCTCACACAAGCCAGATTCTGCTCTGAGCACTTCGTTTGCATTTCATGCGTTCCCCTGACAACTAGGTAGCATCACTACCTCCTTTCACACCAAGTTGCTTTGTCTCTTGGTCTTTCCTGATGCCCATTTCAGGGCACTGGTTCTTCCTGTTGATGGGACCAACATATGTCTCAGCTCCAGGCTTCAAATTTCCTTTGCTTTGTTCGTGTAAATATACAAAGATATGAGTTCTCAGGTGATTTAATTTCATATTTTGTTTTTCTTTTCTTTTTTTTAAAGATTTTATTTTATTTATCTGACAGAGAGAGAGGGAACACAAGCAGGGGGAGTGGGAGAGGGAGAAGCAAGCCTCCCATGGAGCAGGGAACCTGATGCGGGGCTGGATCCCAGGGCCCTGAGATCACGACCTGAGCCGAAGGCAGATCCTTAATGACTGAGCCACCCAGGCACCCCAATATTTTTTTTTCTTTATGAATCTAACATTTTTGAGATATTTTGGTGTTTGGTGTTGAAAAGAATTATCTGTTTAACAAATAGCACCGAGACAAATGGATATCTACATGCAAAAGATTAAAGTTGGACCCCTACCTCTCAGCAGGCACAAAAGTTAATATCCAAAACTATATAATACTCTTAGAAGAAAACACAGAATCACATCTTCACGATCTTGGGCTAGGCCGTAATTTCTTACATAGGACATCAGAAGCACAAGTAATAAAAAGAAGGTTGATATTTGGACTTCATCAAAATTTAGCACTTTTGTGCTAAATTCATGAAGGGAAAAGACAACTGTCAGAATGGAAGAAAATATTTGCAAGTAATACATTTGTCCCCCCTTTCCTACCTCTTTTTTCCACTTTATTGAGATATAATTGTCATACATCACTGTAGAAGTTCAAGGTACATAGCATAATGATATGACTTATATATTATGACATGATCACCACAATAAATTTAGTTAGCATCCATCATTTTCATATTATACAAAAAAAGGAAAAGAGAAAATGTTTTTTCCCTTGTGATGGAAACTTCTAGGATCTACCCTCTTAGCAGCTGTCCTGTATGTCATACAGCAGTGTTAGCTACATTCATCATGTGGTATGTGACATCGCCAGTACTTATTTATCTTAGAACAGGATCTTTGTACCTTTTAACCACTTTTATCCAATTCTTTACTACCTCTTTTTGTCATAACCAGACATTCTCTAGAGTACCATTTTAAGACCTCTAATTATCTTTGTATTAAATTTTTTGTGTTACATTCTTAGTGATTATTGTAGGGCTTACCATACACATACATAATTTATCAGAATCTACATTAAATTTATACTAATTAATTATAATAATAAAAACTTTATTTCTGTAAGCTCCATTTACTCCCTTTTTGTGCTATTATTTTATTATTATGACACAAATTACACCCATATACATTACAAACCCAATAATAAATTATTATAATTATTGCTTGATAGAATCTTATGTCCTTTAAAGAAACTAAGAGAACATTTATAGAATTTATTTTATTTTTTTAAAGATTTTATTTATTTGTTTATTTATTTATATTTATTTTTAGAGAGAGAGAGTGTGGGGAGGGTGGGGCACAGAGGGAGAAGGAAAGAGAGAATCCCAGGCAGACTCCATGCTAAGCATGGAGCTTGAGGTGGGGCTTGATCCCACAGCCCTGAGATCATAACCCAAGCTGAAATCAATAGTTGGGCACTTAACCAACTGAGCCACCTAGGTGTCCCAACAGAATTTAAATATATATATATATGTGTATATATATATATATATATATATATATAGTATAATATATGAAGTAAGAGTTATATATTTTTATATAAGTATTTAGCTTCTTACTATTTTTAGTTTGCTTCATTTCTTTCTTGTGGATTCAAGTTACCTTCTGCTGTCATTTAGATACTACAATATAGCTTCATTCCCACCCTATCTCTTATATTGTCATTGTCAAATATATTACATTTTTATATAAGTAAAACAACACAGTTAATGAATGAGGTTTTATGCAATTGATTTTTAAATCAATTAGGGAAGAAAGAAAAAATACATAATTATAGTGTATTTTATTACTACCCACATTAATTATCTTTACCAACACTCTTTGCCTTTTCATGTGCATTTCAAATTATTTTCTGGTGTCACTTTCTTTTAGTCTGAAGAACTTCCTTTAGTATATCTTTTAAGGCAGACCTGCTAGCAATGATTTCGCTCAGTTTTTGTTAATGTCTTTATGTCACCTGCATTTTTGAAAGATAGATCTTTTTTTTCCTTCCAACACTTTGTATATTTCCTCCCATTGCCCTCTATCATCCATGGCTTCTGGTGAGGAGTCTGTATTAGTCCTATTGTGGTTCTTTTGTTTATGATGAATCATGTACATGAATCTTGTACCTAAAGTCATATACATGAGTACCTGCTTTAGGTTTTCTCTTCATCTTTACTTTCAACATTTTGATTCTTATTGTCTGGGTCAGGATCTCTTTGTTTTTAAAAATAAAATTTCAAACTTGGAGTTCATTCAGCTTCTTGTATGTGTTGACTAGTGTTTTTCATCAAATCCAGAGGGTTTTCAGCCATTATTTCTTTAAATATTTTTTTCTGCTCCTTTCTCTCTCATCTCCTGGTATTTGCCTTACTTTTATGTTGATGTATGTATACTGTCCCACTTTTGTCTAAGGCTCTGTTCATTTTTCCTTTTTTATGTGTTCTTCAATCTACACAATTTCTATTGCTCTAGCTTCAAGTTTGCTGATTCTTCTGCCAACTCAAATCACCAACTGAGCCTCTTTAGTGATTGTTTTCATTTCATTTATTGTATTATTTTTACTCCAAAATTTTCACTTGTTTTTCTAAAAATAATTTCTCTCTATTGATATTCTCTATTTGATGAGTTGTTGTTTTGTGTCTGTCTTTAGTCCTTTAAACATGGTTTCCTTTAGTTCTGTCAACATACTTGTAATAACTACTTTTAAATCTTTGTCTGCTAGGTTCAAAATAAGGCCCAGTACTTTCTAATAATCAGTAGCTTACAACCACCCCAGGAGCCTTTAAGGAGACAGTGAGGGCCCAGTGGCCATGACTGAGAAATGTGGGGCAGATGGTGGGCAGAGAGCTCTGAATCAAGGATTCCATTTTTCCTTCAGGATGGTTAAATTCCACACCACAGAAAGGTCTGTAGTGGACTCAGAACTCAGGCTTGCAAAGAGAAACTCAAGGGTAAGTGAATAGCTCTGGGGAAATAAAAAGTCAGGAAAATCCCAGAACCTTTGGAACCCATGGCAAGTCTCTCTAAGAGGATTTGTTTAAAGAAGGAAATAAACATGAGGCTAAAAGGAGAATCAGCAGAACAAGCAGTCCCCATCTCAAGCTGCACCAAAAGGGCTGCCTCTCTTCCCCTACCCAGCTGGGGGTGCCCTTGGCTCAGGAGATGATCTCTGTCTTTCCTCTGGTGATCCCTCACTCTGTGCTGCTCCTTTTCTGACTCCTGCAGCAAGCAACCAGCATACTGGAGAGAGTGTGAACATCAGATGGCAGAGCAAGACAGAGAGCTTAAACAATGCTGCCGATCTGCTCTTGGCGCTCTGTTAGCAAACCAGTTTTGCAAGTTGGGAACTTGTTTCAGTATGGGATCATTTAAACAGCATCTTTCTATTGGTTGCTTTGTGGAGAGAAATAGTCATGACCAGGTCCCAGAAAAGAATGACTGGAGACCAGCAGTATTTGGGGAGAAGGTGATCAGACCTGGGAAATGCCTGGTTATGAATGCCTGGGTTGATATGGTTTATTTTTGATTTTTCAAAAATAAAATCCAATTCAAAAAACAGTTTTATCTATTTCTTTTTTGTATACGATTTTAAAATTACCTGTAGGCAGGGATTATATTTTCTTCTGACCCTTTTCCTTCCTTTGTGGATTCCACACCCTCTCAGTCCCTTGAGAAATCCATCAGTAGATAGATTTGTGTTATTTGTCATGCACCTTAACATTTTTCTTTATGTCTATATAGTCCCTTCACCTTCACTTATTCTGCAACACTGAACAACACTCAGCACCCTTTGTTAACCAGATGCTTTCTTCCAAACACCATCCTGGGGAACTGGGGAGCCAAAGCAGAATAAAGTCTACCTTTAACTCTAAGTGGGGATGAGCCCAAGGAAGACATCCCACGTATGCAGGACTACAGATGTTAGGTGAAATGCATGTTTGCTGGTTTTGTATCTAAAATATAAGAAACAGAGACTCCACTGTCAGCATCTTTATAAATGACAAGGAACACAGCAACCAGGACTCCAGGAGAAAAAATTGCTGGTCAACACTAGTTCAAGGGTGCTGACAGCCCTGCTTCTCATCGGTGGCACAGTTCATGTCTAACTGATGTGGGGGAAGGAGAATGGACTCTATGAAGCCCTTGGATATATTTGTTACTAGACCAGTTTTCCTCTTCTCCCCCTTTAATTATGAGTTCACTTCTGATAAGCTGGATCAATTGTTTTAGTTTGTTACTTTTGAAAGGGAAAAATAGCCTTTTCCAGTAGCAGCAGTCATGCATTTTATGTATAGCTGAGTGCCCCACAGTATTTTGTAGCAGCTCTATAGAACTGATTTTAAAAAGGGAGGGGAGGGCGCCTGGGTGGCTCAGTCGTTAAGTGTCTGCCTTCGGCTCAGGTCATGATCCCAGGGTCCTGGGATCGAGTCCCACATCGGGTTTCCTGCTCAGCGGGAGGCCTGCTTCCCCCCTCTCCCACTACCTCTGCTTGTGTTCCTGCTCTCGCTATCTCTCTCTCTATCAAATAAATAAATAAAATCTTAAAAAATAAAAAAAATAAAAAATAAAAAGGGAGGGAAGGAGAGTAGATAAATGGCTGAAGAGACCTGGGTTCTCCAGAGCAGATTAGGCCTATTTCAGGTACCAAGGAGTAATGTGATTGTAGTTGGCTTTGTGTTATATCCTCTATGCCCACATGTCAATCGCTTCTCTTATCTCCATCACACTGGACAAGGACCCAATTTGGGAGGCTCAATATTGATTATCCAGCAAGATACAAATGTAGGAAGAACAAGTCAGGAGAAGTTTGTTTGTGGAATTCATTTTCCTGTGTTCTAAGACATGGAAACATCAAAAAGGAGGAAAACAATCATTTTAAAAGAATTTTCCCTAGATAAATTAGTTAACAGGTCAGCTAAAATACAAAGTGGGAAATATCTCTATGTTAGATGCTTGGGAGTTCAGAACGATCTGAATATTAAGATTACAATATATAGATTGTAAAGATGCTATTTGTATAATTACAGCCACTATCAAGTGTTACGTTGTCTCATTATCTTGTTATGGATAAGGGTTAAAGACTTAAATCATATCAAAAATAAATAAAAATTAAAAATGAAGAGAATTTCCATTGACAAGTCCTCTCTGCTTCTCTAGTATCTTCATAAGCTTGAAATGGAGTAACTTGGGTCCCAGTCCCAACATGGCTCATGGACTGCTCACTATCATCTCTACAAAGCAGAAGTTAACCCTGCTCCTCTTGAAGATTTGCTGTGAAAAAGCAAAGGAGTTCAGGAAGTGAGAGATTCCTGGCATGTAGGCCCATATTCCATGCGGATTATCTCCTCTCTTTTTTATAATTTCCAACACTTTCTAATTCCATGAACTTGCAGTTAGACCCAGTGTCTAACAGACCAAAATCTTATTTAAAATTGCTACTAATTATAAAAGTATAATTATAGTATTTCCTTTTGTTTTACCATGCTTGAGTGGGTGACCAGGCCCTGGGGTGGGGACTTGTGTGTGTCTCCATAATTTCTCAAATCCATCTGCCCCTGCTGCTTCAGGTCTTGGGCACCAGCCAGTTTGGAGCAGTTCTGACTCTGCACGGCTTCCAGGTACTCCTCTCAGCCCTTCTTTCTCTATGGCCTCCAATTTAGAGAAATAAAACAGGATCCTGTTTTGTGTGAAATGATGTGAGGGATCTGACAATAGCAGTTTGTTTTAAAGGCGAAGAATAATTTAACAAGGATGAAAATTATCCCTAAACATGTGCATTAGTCCTTTCCACACTTGGCAACTGAAACACAAGAGTCGTTCAGGAAAGATGAGGGGTATTTGGCAAAGCTGACTGGAAGTAGGCAGGTAGTATTAATATAATCTTAGAGCAAAGAAACTCAATAAAAATTTTAAAGACTCAAAGAGATTGGTGGTTTCCAGGGCTAGGGGCTGAGGGTGTGTTTGACAACAAAGGGGTAGCATGAGGGAGTTTTCTGGAGGTGATGGACCAGTTCTGTGCTCTGATTATGGTACTGGTTACAGGAATTGACACATGGGCTAAAACTCAGAACTGTACACCCACAAAAACATCCATTTTACTCTATGTAAATTTAAACGTAATCATAATTTTAAAAAACCCTCAAAGATTAAATGTTGAAGGATTCATTTGCACCATTGCTAGCCCATGGTGGCAGGTGCCATATATTTGGCATCTTTAACCAGGATGGCAGATTACAGGCCTGAGAGTCAGGAAACCCAGACAGCTTTGCTTCTACCCAGTGCTGGGGCCACAGCTGACCGATTGAGCCCCTCAGGACCTCAGCTTCTTATCTCTCAAAACAGTTATCCTGGGCAGCACAAGGTCTTTGGACTTTGTCTGTCTTTATTTAATGCAGGCTGTCTTTTCCAGTCCTGCCCAGGGTAAGGTCTCGATCAAAGCCTGCGGCCAAAAGAGCCAAGAGCACTTGGTGATTAATATATAAACAGGCCCTTGGTGAGACTGTGTTTCAGGACTTTTCTGTGAATAAGTAATCTGAACATAGAATCAATAATCACAAGGGTTTTCTATTGGTAAGTTGAAAGCATGGAATGAGGGATTTCTTTTTTTTCTTTTTCTTTTAGATAGAAAAGGCTGTGAAGGCTGTTTTCATTAACTGCTCCAATATTCATGCTTACTAGCTTCCAGTATATCAATTTGTACCTAAATGGCTTTTAAACATATCCTTATAAGTGAGGCATTTGCCAGATGTAACCTATACTGTTTGCTTCTTGGAATTCTGAAAACTTTTGTGTGCTGAAATTAAAATGTGCCTCTCAGCTGCATATGAATGAAGAAAAGAGAAAAATTAATTTCAGAATTTGACATATCTGTTTTCCAAAAGCAAAAAATTGAACATTGATTCTCTTCCTGTTACCAGTTGGTAACTGATATATTTAACAATGAGGAAGGAAGCAGCAGAAGCTTTTTTTTTTTTTTTTTAGATTTTAGTGGAAAATTTCAAACACATATGAAACCAGACTGCACAGAACAATGAACCATCTCACCAGGAATCCATGACACATCTCCAACAACCATTTCCATTCTGCTCTTCTTGTGTTTAGTTTTGCTATTTCATCTTTGATTTTATGTTCTACCACTTTTTCTGGGCAAGGGAAGTGTATTTTAAAAGAAACCCCATTTAATTCCCCTTGTAAATATTTTAGTAGGTGTCTTTATGGGACAACATTTTTTCTTTGTTTAACATAAGCACAACATCATGATCACAACTGACAATATTAACATTAATTCCTCCTTTATCATCTAATACCCAACCCCTGATTGTCTCAACAAAAGGACTTTTAACAATTGATTTAAAAGAGGCAGGCATATTGCCTACACATTGCCTGGGTCTCTTTTCCTCTAGAACATCCCCTCACCATTTTCTGTACCATGTGTTTGCTAAAGAAATTGCATCAGTGGCCCCGAGATTTTTTTCTGGCACTTTGGATTTGACTTATTGCTTCTTCCTCATTTTCTTAAATGAGGTCCCCTACCCCTGCATATTCTGAAACTGATGGTTAGATATACAGAGAAGCCTCCTTAGACTAAAGTTCAACTTTTTGGTAAAAAAACAACAAAAACAGCAACAAAAAACTTTATAAGTGATGTGAGTGCTTCCTAATGTACCATATCAGAGGCAGGTTGCACCAGCTCATCCCTTGTTCACTAATATTAAGAGTAAGCAACAGGGTCAGTTGGTGTTAGCTTATTTCATCCATCATCAAGTTCTCTCAACCTTTTACTTATCAGCTGTTGATGTTGCCTCGTTCCATTATTTCACTAGAAATTGCAAAATGCGATTTAAGAAACACTATCTTTCCTTCTACTTTTATTAGCTGTCATTCTTTTATAAAGAATAACATTTTCTCATCAAATATAGTCTGCTCAAGACTTTATTTTCTCCCAGTATTTATAAATTTTCAGAAATAATGAACTTGCGCCCTGGCCTCCTCCATGGCAAAGCGAATACTTTGCTTAAGAGTATCATTATTAACTCATGGATTTTATGTATTGGATATATATTTGATATATTTATGTATTTGACTTATTATAGTCATTTATATTTTTATTCTTTGGTGAAGACATCTTTTTTCTTTTGCTTTGTTTTGATTTGCTTTACTTAGAAAATTCTATTATGAAAAATTCCAAACAAAAAGTGGAGGGAATGCTGTAAAGAAGTCCATTTATTCATTGCTTGGCTTTAACAGATATCACCCATGACCAATTTTGATTCACCTATACTCCTCCCTTCTCCATTGCATATTATTTTGATGCAAATTCCAAACATCACAAAATTTTATCTGTAAATATTCATGCCTAAAAATGATGAATGGTAATTCTTTATTATCTTCAAATAGCAGTGTCCACATACCTGATTGTCTCCTTTTTTTATACATTTTTTTAACAATTGAAAAAAATCTTGTCATTTTTGATGTGTGTTTTAAGTCTCTTTCAATCAATGGGATCCACTTCCTCTGTTCTTCTTTGCAATTTTTTATTGAAGATGAATTTACTTGTCTTGCAGGGTTTCCTATTCTCTGGATCTGTTAGCTCTTTAAGAGTGTTTCTTTCTTCTCCATGTTTCATGGAAATAGGTAGTTAGATCCACAGACTTGATGAGATTCACATTTGACTTTCTTTTCTTTTTTGTCAAAACGACTTCATGAATGGTGGTGTCCTACCAGCTTTAAAGATAATTAGGTGGCTCCATAGCATCTTCCAGATTAGGTATTGTTGTTATATTGGTGGTCAGAATTGCTAATGTATTAGTATGCACTGATGGGTTTATACAGAGTGGATGCCTTTCAGTCCATTTCCAGTATTATCTCTATCGATGCTCAAATTGTTCCATATTTGGCTTTGAGAGACTCTACATGAAATAGATTTCTATGTTCCAGATTCATATTAGCCATTCCTGTCTGCTGGAATCTGCCATTTCTCCTAGGAGCACCAGTATCCTTTACTGGGAAATGTTACTCAAAGGTCAGAATTTGGATGCCAGAGAGAAATATCACTATTGAGTTGGTCTTTGTTTTTAGACTTTTCAGTGGACAGAGGTAGGAAATACATATACATTTTTTATTAGTTCATGAAATATTTTGTCTTACAATTCAAATTCAGGCTATACATAACTTATTTTGCACATCTTCTTTCTTTCCTGCTAAAAAGCCATGTTCTCAAATACTCCAAATAAATTACCCATTTGCTTCATGTCACAACATACAGTCACCACCTCAGAGTAACTACACAAACACAATCAGCAACAACATTATTACCGAAAACATTTTACATTGCTTTACAGTTTCTTCTTCTTTTTTTTTATCCTTGAGAATATTCCCCACATGAACATATAGTCAAATAACTGTATTTTGAAGTCCCTGGTAGTTATGTCACCAATGAGACACAAGTTCATTTATTTCCTTTTGTTTTCAGTGTATAGGCACTGCTTTGTAAATTTGATTTTGATTTCTGTTTAAATATTTTTATGATTACAAAGTTAAATCTATAAAATAAAATATAGCATAAGAAGTCTGGTTTGTATCCTTACACCCTTCCCCCATAGCCTTCCTTCTCTTACATGTAATCACTTAAAATATTTTTTTGTTTTTCCTTTCCACTGTTTTCTATATGTATTCTTGTTTCCTTTTCTTAGATAAATGGTAGCACATTATGCTATCATCCTTTTTTTTCTCCATCTTGCTTTTTTTTTTTTCTTTTTAACTTAATTCTACATCATGGGTTTGCAAGCTACATGTGGCCTGCAGGCCAAGTCTGGCTTATTGCTTATTTTTATAAATAAAGTTTTATTGGAACACAACTATGCCCATTAATTTACTTATTGTTGACGGCTACAATAGCAGAGTTGAGTCAATGCAACAGAGACTATGTGGCATACAAAGACAAAAATTTAACTATCTGGCCATTTACAGAAAAAGTTTGTCAATATCTGTTTGTATACTGGATAACCAATCAACAGCAGTGTGATCCTCATTTCTGGTTACATCTGTTTATTAATTTCCTGTGGCTGTTGTATCACATTAGAATACACTTGATGGCTTAACACTAGAGAAATTTATTCTCTTGCAATTCTAGAGGCCAAAATTCAGCAATCAGTATCATTGGACCAAAATCAAAATATCATCAGGGCTGCATTCACTCCAGAGGCCCTGGGGGAAGAATCTGTTCCTTTCCTCTTCCAGGTGTTGGTGGCTGTCAGCTTCCTTGACTTGTGGTCACATCATTCCACTCTTCAAATCCTTCTCTCTTCCACCTTCTCATTGCTTTCTCTGCTGTGCCTGTGAAATGCCTGCAGACAACATTCTTATAAGATAACATTCACAGGTTCCAGGGATTAAGATGTGGATGTTGTTTTCTTTCATTCTTTCTCCCTTTCTTTCTTTCCTTTTGTTTTAAGAGGTGATGATTTTCAGGCTTCCATAAACAGTGGTATATACTCCACTATATGAGTATGTCATAGTTTATTCAACCAGTTTCCTTTTGGTGAACATTTTATTATTTCCAGTCTTCAACTTCGTAAATAATGTTGCAGTGAATAGCCTTACACAAAAATCTTTTCATATATTTTTGCCAGTGTATCTTTGAGATAGACTTCTGGAGGTGGGATTGCTAAATTACCTCAAAATGTCCATGGAATTTTTCCAGATATTGGGAAACTCTATTTGCATTCACTAGAGAATCTTGGTGCTCAGATTGTCTCATCTTTGACTGGCATTGGCTCTGCTTCTGTTATCATAGAAATCTATAGTAGTATTTATATGCTAAACTTCTCTATCTGAATGTTCCGTGAATATACTATTGACACCATCTAGTAATAGATTCATCATATTATTTGGAGGAGATAACCTTGTCCTGATTACACTAATAATTATCAATGCAGTAGAATATCAAATGAACTTGAGTGAGGAGAGGAGCATGCCTATCTAAGAAAGATCAAGCATGCAAGTCTATATTCTACTGACCACTTTTCTTAGTCATCTAAAATTGCACCAGCTGGTCCCAACTCCAGCATTAAGTCAGTAGAGAAAAAGACTGGCTGTTACCTGTTATCTGGTATTCAGTTCAAAACACATCTAGATTGCTGTTTCCTAACTCTGAAACTGGCTTCCGAAAACCAAATCTTCCTAAGACTTCTAAGGTGGAATTTTTGAAGTAAATATAGGTCAATGTAGTTCTGCTTTATTTTGGGCATAAATATACTTTGTTTTCTAATTCAGGCTTCTTGCATGTTCATACCTATTTCAGCAAAAAGACCACTATAACTGTTTCAACCTTGTCATATGGGGAATAAGTTCTAATTAACTCATTCTGTGGGAATGGGAAAGCTCAGAGAGGTCAGGATTCTGGAAATTTCTGCATTCATTTAATATCTCATTGAGAGGAAACTCCCTAAACTTTTGACAGTGTGAAGAAGGTTTTATGGGTGAATACAGACCACAGATTTCCTCTCTTTTAGTAGGATCACAGTTCCTAGTCCCAATATTCTTCAGGGAAAATGTCACTGTTGAGATTTTCCAGTGCAAAATAAAGTGTCTCTCAATAGGCTGTCATTTGCCTCTCCCAGCCTTCAGCAACTGGGCATCAACTGGCTTAAAAATGGCTGTGCACTTGGTTGCCTCCTGCCCAGTTCCTGGATTCTGCAGTTTTTGAAATGTCATTACTACCTTTCAAATGAGTTATTTTTTGCGAAGAATTTCTCCCAGGCCTCCCATTTTTAAGATGACATATTTTCCATTGTTTAGAATTAGTTTATTTGAACCCAATGATGGCAGAGCATACTAGCTGCCCAGTGTCATAACTGGCAGAGGTAAATCTACAGCAGGTCATTTTCTAACAACCCTAACTCTTTATAACAAAATTATTTTTAGTGATATTCATGAAATGAACTACCTGATAATAATGGCCAAAAAGGAAATGCAGACAGTGAAAATGTTTTAATGTTGAATCTTATGTATATAATCTTGTCAGTAAACAAATAAAATTTTTATGTGGGCATCTGGCTGGGTCAGTTGTTAGAGCATGTGACTTTTGATCTCAGAGTCTTGAGTTCAAGCTCTACACTGGGCATAGAACTTACTTAAAAAAAATAAAAAATGTATCTTAATTACATTAGTATATTTTTGAACAAAAGAAAAATATTATCAGGATTTAACAGTAATAAATAAAACATTAGACTTTAATAATAGATAAAAATAACAATGAAAGGTACTAATAATTTTTTATTTTAAGTTATTTAAATTCTAGTTTTTATTTCTTTGCTGTGCAAAAGCTTTTTATTTTGATGTAGTCCCCAAATTAATTTTTGCTTCTATTTCCCTTGCCTCAGGGGACCTATCTAGAAAAGAGTTGTTATGACCCGTATCAGAGAAATTACTGCCTGTGCTTTCTTCAAGGGCTTTTATGGTTTCAGGTCTCACATTTAGGTCTTTAATCCATTTTGAGTTTATTTTTGTGTATGGGGAAAGAGAATGGTTCACTTTCATTCTTATGCATTTTGCTGTTCAGTTTTACCAACATTTGTTGAAGAGACAGTCTTTTTCCCACTGGATATTCTTTTCTGCTTTTTTGAAGATTAATTGACATATAATTATGGATTCATTTCTAGATTTTCTATTATGTTCTATTGATCTATGTGCCAATACCATACTGTTTTGATTACTACAGCTTTGTAATATAACCTGAAGTCCAGAATTGTGATGCCTCCAGCTTTGCTTTTCTTTTTCAAGATTGCTTTGTCTATTGTGGGTCTTTTGAGGTTCCATACAAATTTTAGGATTGTTTGATCTAGCTCTGTGAAAAAAATACTGTTATTATTTTGATAGGGATTACATTAAATGTGTAGATTACTTTGGGTAATATAGATATTTTAACAGTATTTGTTCTTCCAATCCATGAGCATGGAATGCCTTTCCTTTTCTTTGTGTCATCTTTAATTTCTTTCATCAATGTTTCATAGTTTTCAGAGTACAGGTCTTTTATTTCTTTGGTTAGGTTTATTCTTAGGTATCATCTTATTTTGGGTGCAATTGTGAATGGGATTGTTTTCTTAATTTCCCTTTCTGCTTCTTCATTACTGGTGTATAGAAATGCAAGAGATTTCTGTACACTGATTTTGTGTCCTGCAACTTTACTGAATTCATTTATCAGGTGTATCAGGTTTTTTGGTGGAGTCTTTTGGGTTTTCTGCATAATAAATTTCAATTTTAAATTTATTATACAAAATCAATAAAATGTTTCACACATGATATAAAATTTGCACTTAAATGAAATTTGTTTCCTTAAAGTTTTAACTTTCTATCATGAAGAATTATAGAATTGAAATAGCTCAAATTCTGTCTTTTCATCTTATATTCACTGTGCTCTTATTTGTTTTTCCCCCGTCTCATTTATTTATTTACTGGGGGGAGGGGCAGAGGGAGAGGAAGAGAGAATCCCAAGTAGGCTCCATGTTCAGCACATGAGCCTGACTCAGAGCTTTATCTCACACAACCCTGAGATCATGACCTGAGCTGAAATCAATAGTCAGGCACTTAACTGACTGAACCACCCAGGATTCCCTCATAACGCTTATTTTTGAATCTATTTTTGAAAGCAGGAGTGTGTAGTCCATAGCGGTTGGAGCCAAAGCAAGCTCAAATTATTCTGAATCATTCAAATTTAATTTCAAAAGGGATACATGTTAAGGCCATGTGTTTGGGCCAATAGCATCATTGGGAGTTTTCCAAATTTACTTCCACAGAAAATATAATGCTCATTGAAGGATAAATTATTCAAATGTGCTAACTTGAATATTTTATAGATAGTATGACAATTCAGCAGTAACTGTAGCAAGTGTTTAGACCATTAGTTCTTCACAGAGTGCAATTTTGGCCCTCAGTGAAGTTTTGGTAACATCTAGACATATATCTGTTGCCACAGTGGAGTGAGGGTTGGTCTCCTGAGAGCGAGTGAGTGGATCCTAGACATCCTACAATGCAGGGGACAGCTGTCCTCCCCTGAAAAGAAAGAATCATCCAGTTCAAAATATCAGTAGTTCCAAGGTTGCGAAACCCTGGTTTAGACAATACATCATCAAAAGATATTTTCAGAGAGGAGTATGTTACTACTGGCATTGTTTAGATTTACTGGCATATGGTTAATAAAAACAAACTTTTAGTCAATTTTATTATTGTTTTCAAGTTATTGCCTGAAGTAGGGATGCTCTTTCCCACTGGCCTGCATCTGACATATCACTGTAGTTGCCTATCCTAATATCCTTAGTAATAAAACTCATCTCTGTAAAGGCACCAGGTAAAAACTACCTGGCCTGGCCCTCCTTGCTTTGTGCCATAGCCAGTAGGCAGCTCTGTGATTGAATTTAGTGATTTAGTTGTATGAGGAAAGGTTGTGTGGCAGCTTCCAAGAAAGCTCCTTAACAGCATCTGGTGAGTACACTTTGCCCCCAGTATTCTGTATATCCCATTTCACAATCTGCTGTGTGGAATACATATGTGATGTCTGGAGCATGATTCACTATTTTGGAGAACTGAAGATGATAGCTTTGCCCAGAGGATAGTGAAACAGTGAGTTAAAAGGAATCTGGGACTCTAATACTATGTATGTCCAGGATTGCTGACCCCAGTTACATTCACATGAAGGAGAAATAGCTTTTTTTTCTTTAATCCAAAATTAATTAGGAGGACTTTTTTTTTTACCTGAATCCAGTCTAATCAGATACCATATATAACTATCTCCAACTGCAGAATTTGTTCCATTGCCTTGTTGGAATGGATGTTTGGATCTATTGATCAATTTTTAACTGTCTCTCTAGTTATGGTTCAATATCATCCCTAGAGAAAATTTGCAGCCAGATTCAGTACCTACCAGTCAATACTAATTTCAGCAAACTCCCATAGTCAGGCATTCCATGCAAATAAAACAGTTTATCAGAATTATTTAAGTAACTGCCATAGGAATAGCATAAAATATGGTAACAGATAAATTCTGACTGTTGAGCACTTATGAATCCAGCTGAACTTTTATTCCAAACTTGGAATAAATTGTAAAACCTACCTTTTTAGCTTCCCAAATACCTGGGTTCTTTTATTATTATTATTTATTTAAAACACTCTCAACTATCTATATATCTATGGTCAATTGATTTTCAACAAGAGTACCAAAAGGGAAAGAACAGTTTTTCAACAAATGGTGCTGGAAAAACTGGCTAATAAGCAAAGAATGAAGTTGGACCCTTACCTCACACCATATTTAAAGTTGATTGAAAATGAGTTAATGACCAAAATATAAGCGATAAGCTATAAAGCTCTTAATGACTCAGCCACCCAGGCACCCCAGTTATAAAGCTCTTAAAAGAAAATGGGGATAAATCTTTATGACCTTGTTACCTGGCAATTAATTCTTAAATGTACATCAAAAGCACAAAGAACAAAAGAAAAATAAATAAACAGGACTTCATCAAAATAGAAGATTTTATGCATCAGAGAACATGATAAAGTAAAGAGACAACCCACAGAAAGGGAGATGGTATTGCAAACCACACATCTGATGAGGTACTTACATTTAGAATATATAAAGAATTCTTATGCCTCAGCAATATAAAGAAAAATAACCCAATTAAAAAGTGAGAAAAAGATCTGAAGAGACATTTCTCCAAGAATGGTATATAAATGGCCAATACACAGATAAAAAAGATGTTTAACATGATTAGTTATCAAAGAAATGCAATGTGATATTACAGTGAGATACCACTCCACACCCACTGGGATGGCTAGGATTTAAAAGTCATATAATAACAAGTGTTGTTGAAGACGTGGAAAAATTTGAACCCTTCTATACTGAGAGTAGGAATGTAAAATGGTAGAGTCACTTTGAAAAATAGTCTAGAAGGGTATGATATTACTCAGCAATTCCATTTCTACATAACCAAGAGAAATGAAAAGATGTTCACATAGAAACTTGTACATGAATGTTTATAGCCTCATTATGTATAAAAGCCAGAAAGTGAAAACAATCCAAATGTCTATTAACTGATGAATAAATAAACAAAAATGGCATATTAATAGCGTGGAGTAATATTCAGGCACAGAAAGGAATGAAGTACTGATACATAGTACAAGTATGGGCCTTGAAATTGTTATCCTCAGTGAAAGAAATAGTCACAAAAGACCACATATTACATGATTGCATTCTTATCAATAGAGAAATCTATAGAAACAGGATGTAGATTAGTGGTTGCTTAGGGCTGAGAGTGGGATTCAGGGGTAGAGACGATTGACAGGTAATAGGCAAAAAATATGGGGTTTCTTCCTGAAGTGATGAAAATGTTCTAAAGTTGACTGTGGTGATGGTTGCACTAAAAACATTGAATTGTACACTTTAAATAGGTGAATTGTATGGTATAAGAATTATAATAATGCTGTTTAAAATATGTGGATGGCAAATAAGTCCATAAAAAGATGCTTATCATCATTAGTCATTAGAGAAATGGAAATTAAAACTACAGTGAGATACCACTGCCCACCAATAAAATATCTAAAACTTGAAAGCCTGATGGCCCAGTGTTGATGAAGATATGAAGGAACTGGAATTCTTATGCACTAACTAACTAAATGAGCAAGAAACATATTATTGTTCTTGGGCTCTTAGATTACTCTTAAACATTTTTAAAGATATTTATTTATTTATTTATTTATTTATTTATTTATTTATTTATTTGAGATTGAGAGGGAGAGGGAGAGAGGGGGAGCATGAGCAGGGGGAGAAGCAAAGGGAGAGGGACAAGTAGACTCTGCACTGAGTGCAGAGCCCTACGCAGGGCTCTATCTCATGACCCTGAGATCACGACCTGAGCCAAAATCCAAAGTTGGATGTTCAACCAGCTGAGCCACCCAGGCGCCCCCTTTTAAACATTTTTTATTCCTGAATTTAATTTTCTTTAGAAAATAGTTTGACAGTGTCTTGACGTGTTAAACATACACTTGCCATGTATCCCAGGCATTCCACTGCAGATATTTACCCAAGGGAAAGTGAAGAATATGGCTATGTAAAGACTTGGACACAGATGTTTATAGAAACATTATTTTCAAGCCCCCAAGATGGAAACAACCCAAATATCCACTAACAGGTGAATGGATAAACTGTGATATACAATAAAATACTGTGCATCAATAACAGGTATGCATCACAACATGGATGAATCTTATAGTGGCTACTATACTGAGTGAAAGAAACGAGACAAGAAAGACCACAAAGATTTGATTCCATTTACACAAAATTTTAGAAAGTACAAACTAATTTCTAGTGACAGAAAGCAATTTTCCGGGGACTAGAGGCTTGGGAAAGTCAGATGACGTGTGGTAGGTAGAAAGATTTATAAACGGGAACAAAGATATTTTTGGGCCCAATATATATATTCACCCTTTTGATTGAGCTGATCATTTTACAGGTATATGCATGTTAAAACTTAAGAAATTTTAAGCTTTAAATAAGTAAAATTTACTGTATGCTATTTATGCCTCAATAAAATTGTTAATTTAAAAAAACAAAAATTACCATAAGCTGATTTTCCTTTTGTATATTCTCCCTCTTCTGGAACGAAATCATGAGATTCTGCTGCAAAGCGAGCTCCCAAGTTCTTTTTTCTCAGCTTGTTGAAGATATTGGCCTTAACTCAAAGCATAAGGTGCCTTTTAAAAAGGCTTATCTGAATCAAGTGATTTCTACTGTTCAACTTAGATATTGTTTGAACACATACACAAAGAAGAAAATGATTAAACAGTTGGACACTGGATTTCTATTTGTCACTACTTTTCATTAAAGTAAGTTAACTCATATTGCAATAGGGATTGTTGTATAATAAAGAGCATGCCCTTGTGAGCTGCAGCATAGCATACTGGAAAAATCACAGGGAGAGAAATGAGAAGACTAGATTTCTGGTTAGCACTCCCAGCTTTGAAAACTTGAATAAGACATTAAACCTATTTGCCTCAGCTTCTTCTTTTGTAAAAAGGGGATAAATTATTCTTGTTCTGCTTATCATTTTTGATCAGTTGGAATATCATTTCAACAGAATGAACTATTGTTTTCCTATATTAATTAATAGATAAGATCTTTAGGGGTTATGCATTAATTATCATGAAATAGGTACAAATACTAACTTTTTAAATATAAACTGGAGCATTTATTCCAACACTAGAATGGTTTCAATTATTCAATTAATATTTAAGGAATTCAGTGTGTGCCATATCTACATTAATTTTTCTTTCTAACTAATCATACTTTCTAACTAATCATATAAGCTTTGTTTCTCCTCCTCTTGAACCTTTCTTTAGCTGTGCAATGTTCCTTTATGCAGTTCTAACAATCATCAGCCAAAGATCTTAAAATAGAACCCAGCTTCAGCACTTTTATCGTTTCCCCTGAAGTGCCATGCAAAGAATTCACTGAATAATTGTTTCAGCACTTGGCACCATGTCACCAGTGGTTATGAATATGCAACTAAATCTTTGCAAAGCTGCAATTAAAAAAACCCTCAAAATCTTACACAGTACATTCAGTACCATTTTATTTTACAAATGGAATAATAAAATTTAAGAGAAAAATAATGCAATTATTGTAGTGTTATATATATAACATGTTATGATTTGTATAGAAGCTTGTATCTCAAAATGTACATAATTACATTTCAGTGCAACATACATATCAATAACACAATTTTTACATGACAGTTATCTACTTCTTAAAGTTATTAAAATCTGGAAGGCATTCTTTTATAATTAAGAAAATTAAGCAAATTCTCTCTGGTCTTTAGATAATCACAATTAAAGGGAAGAAAATGTACCAAAAAGGAAGATAAGAATTTTGACAAGGAAGAACACAAATATTGCATTTAACATCAGATCCCCTCTAGCAACAAGGCTGTTTAATGCTAGGTGTTTAGGGAGGTCTTTTCTGTGTATGATGTCAAGTCCTGCAAAGCTGTGCAGATGTGCTCACCTCAACATGTTGCTGTCCTGAATGACACTTTCCACAGACACACCGATAAGGAAAGACAATAGTCTAAACCTTGTTTCTGTTTTTGCCACGATCATCATGTCAGTCTATGGGCCTGGTGGTATAAAGATGGATTTCAAAGGAGCTTGGTGTACATCCTAATCCCATGTAATGGGCCAGTTCCACACTAGGCCAGATGATTGCCAGGAGTCACTAGATAATATTTTCAGAATTTGGTCATCAAGATTTTCTGTTCTTCAGCTTTCTTTTTCTTCACTCTTCAGATCACACCCATCAGTCACCTTCTCTTCTTGGGAAATCTAATCCAGCATTCTGAGCAGCAGGGTCCATGTGTGAGGAATTGTGGTCAGTAGAATAATGCTCCCCACCTAAGGTGTTCATGTTCTAATCTCCTAAACCTGTAACTATGTAGCTTTTCATGGCAAAAGGGACCTTGCTTGTGCGATTAAATTAAGGATCTTAAGATGGAGAAATAACCATGGGGGGCCCAATTTAATCACATGAGTTCTCCTTCTCCTTCTCCTCCTTCTCCCCCTCCCCCTTCTTCTTCTTCTTTGTCTTCTTCTTCTTTTTTCTAATAGTTATTTATTTATTTCTTATTTCTTATTTATTTATTTATTTATATTTTACTTGGTTGACATACAGCGCAGTATTGGTTTCTGGAGTAGAATTCGGTGATTCATCACTTACATACAGCACCCAGTGCTCATCACAACAGGTGGCCTCCTTAATATCCATCACCCATCTAGCCCATTCCCCCACCCACCTCCCTCCAGCAACCTTCAGTTTGTTCTCTATCATTAAAAGTCTCTTATAGTTTTTTTTTCTCTCTCCTTTCTCCCCCTCTTCCCATGTGTTCATCTGTTTTCTTTCTTAAATTACACATATGAATGAGATCATTTGGCATTTGTCTTTCTCTAGCTGACTTATTTCACTTAGCATAATACACTTTGGCTCCATCCACCTCATTGCTAATGGCAAGATTTCATTCTTTCTGATGGCTGAGTAATATTCCACTATATATATATATATATATATGTATCTTCTTCATCCATTCATCAGTCAATGGACATTTGGGTTCTCTGCTTACTTTGGCTATTATTGATAATGTTGCTATAAACATCAGGGTGCATGTACCCCCTTCAAATCTGTATTTTTGTATCCTTTGGGTAAATACCAAGTACTGCAATTGCTAGGTCATAGGGTAGCTCTATTTTTAACTTTCCGAGGAAACATCATACTGTTTTCCAGAGTGGCTGCACCAGTTTGCATTCCCACCAGCAGAAATCACATGAGTTCTTAAAAGTAAAGAACTTTTCCTGGCTAGTCAGAGATGAGACAGTGGAAGAAGAATTGGAAAGATGCTATGTTGCTGGTTTTGTAGAGGAAGGAAGGGCCATGAGCCAAAAAATGAATGGCCTTGGGAAGTTGGAAAAGAAGGTAATCCATTTCCTCACCTTAACTTTAACTGAGACTTTGATTTTGGCCCATGTAAACCATTTGTACCTCTGACCTACAAACTATAAGACGATAAATTTGTTTAATTATCACATTTGTGGTAATTTCTAATAGCAAAAATAGAAAACATATACAGCAGTTTTCACAGATCCATAGTATGCAAGAACCAATAGAGAAGTAACCTAAGCAATCAACAGATGAATGGATAAAGAAGATATGGTACACACACACACACACACACACACACACACACACACTGGAATATTACTCAGCCATAAAAGGAATGAGATCTTGCCATTTGTGACATTGATGGACCTAAAGTGTATTACACTAAGTGAAATAAGCTAGACAGAGGAAGATAAATACCGAATCATTTCATTTATATGTGGAATATAAACACAAAACAAATGAACAAACAAAACATAACTGAAACAGATGCATAGATACAGAAAACAAACTGTTGGATACTGTGGGCAGTTGATGGTGGACAGGTGAAATAGAAGAAGAGGACTAAAAAGTGCAAACTTCCACTTATAGAAACATAGGTCATGGGGTTGTCATGTACAGCATGGGGATTATAGTTAATAATAGTGTTATGGATACAGATGGTTACTAGATTTATTATGGGGATTTCTTCATAATGTTTAAAAATGTCAAATCACTACGATGCATCCCCAAACTAATAGAACAGTGTATGTCAATTACACTTCAATTAAAACAATAGAAGACTGGGGAACAACAAGAAAAGTACAGAGTGCCTCCCCATACTCTAAACTTATTTTCTGTACGTGTTTGTGCATAAATATTATAACAGTAATAAATTGAATGGTTTAATTGTAACTTTTTAAAAAATACCTTCACTTGGCAAAGTAGAAAGCTGATGGTCCAATGCTAACTTTATATTTCTGTGGAAGCTACATTACTGTATACATTTTTTAGAGGAGGGGGAGGGGGAGAAGGAGAGCAGTGCTCATAACGACAGATGGCCTCCTTAATACCCATCACCCAACTAACCCATTCCCCCACCCACCTCCCTCCATGCTGGGCATGGAGCCTGATGCAGGGCTTGATCTCACGACCCTGAGATCATGCCCTCAGCCAAAATCAAGAGGCAGACACTTAACCGACTGAGCCACCCAGGCACTCCTAGTGGATACATTTTAGAAGTTTGTAACCCTTGGTATCCTGTTTTAGTCCATAAGACTCAATATTAATTTTTCAATTTTTAATAAGTAATCCTGTCACTTTGCAAATACATATCAATGCTTTGCTTAGCTCTACCTGCACTACTAGGTTGAGACTCCATGGCAGTGTCCTCAAGGGTTTGTTCTGACAGGGACACAATAGGTAAACCTGTAATTATGCATTTCTTGGAAAAGAAAAATGTAGTCATTCTGCTGGTGAAATGTGGAAAATGCTGACTATGGCCTGGGCAGTCAGGTGACAGGATCAATGGTGACCTGGCTTAGGAGGCCCAAGTCTGCTTGACATGGCCAGTTTTGAGTACCCTCCTGTCTCCTTCAGTTCATGCACTGAACAATGAAGAGGCAGTCCCATTAAGTACAGCAAATGGATGGTGGGAGGAAAATTAAGTAATTAGGAACACAGAAAATAGAACATCTGGTGAATAATATTACAGCAGTGTTCAAGATCTTTCCTTCAATTAAGATGAAAAAGAACACATACTTGTCTTGATTTCCTTCTTGCCCTGTGTTCTTTCAGATTGTTTAAATTCTAAGCATTTTGACAGCCATTTTTTAGGGTATGTCTGAAAAAACATTTGACTGGGGCACCTGGGTGGCTCAATCAGCTGAGTGTCAAGACTCTTGCTTTTGGCTCAGGCCATGATCTCAGGGTCGTGGGACCAAGCCCGGTGTTGGGCTCTGTGCTCAGCACAGAATCTGCTTGGAATTCTGTCTCCCTCTTCCTCTGCCCAACCCCCTGCTCGTGCATGCACGCTCTCTCTCTCGCAAATAAATAAATAAAATCTTTAAAAAACTTATTCGATTATAATGTGTAAACCCTCATAAATCAAAAAACTAGCACATATTTTTTAAGAACAGTATCATATCAATTTGTTACTTATGACAACGTGGCAAACCCCTCATAACTTAGATTTTTTTTTTAACCTGGCCGTGATCATAATTATAAGATTTAGGCAACACCTTGCCTCTCTTTCTCTGGGTATAAAAAGAGGAACTGCTAACCAAAGTGAATAAATATAAACCTGCTTTGCAATTCAGTATCAGTAAAAAATATAGTATTTTCTAGTATGATTTTAGTTTGTAGTGCTCCCCGCTACCTACCTACAGGAGTATTTAAGAAACAACAAAAAACAAACTTAGTCTTTAATCTGGACACAAAGTTGCTGCATCTCAGGAAAAACCAGCAAATTTAGAGTCTCCAGTATTCCCAGAATTTGTCAGAGGGCTGATAGAGACATTATCTGATCAGGCCTTTTGGTCCCTCCCCGATTGGCCATCTGGAGTGCGAGTGGAGATCAGTAAATCAGGAGAAAAGTCTCAACAGCCTAGTAAAACACAGTCACTGATCTCCAAAGGTGGTAACAACAACTGTGAAAGAAGATCTCAAAATTAAATTACAGTTAATGCCTGCATTACTGCGGGGATACCGCCGCTGCTCCTTTCAAAAAGAATGCTATTTCTGGAACATGGTCACTTGCATTTCATAACTCAGAAGAAAATCTGAGGTTGTGTCATGTCCGAAGAGTTCAGCTTTTATGACGCTTTTTGGATTTGTTAGAGTTGTAGGAGAAAACTTGTTTCCTCTGCTCACAACACTTCTGACACCAAACGTGTGTGTGGGGGTGGGGAGGGTCTTCCCATACCCACCAATTCTCCAACTCTCTGGATACCATCTGGGTGTCTTACAACTCAGTTCTGACACTAACTACCTGGAGTTGGTGCAGACCCCACGAGTTAAGAGCTCAGTTTCACCAGACTGTTCCCACTTTAGACTGCAGTCACAAATCTCCTGTGTTTCTGACCAACTGGCTATAAATTGGAGGTTTCCACAACCCCCTCCCCAGGTTTGATAATTTGTTACAATTGCTTACAAAACTCCAGGGAACATGTACTCATGTTTACTGGTTTATTATAATGAATGGATGACCAGACAGATGAAGAGGTACACAAAGTGAGGTCCTGATCGATCCCTCATATAGGATCTTCTGTTCCCATGGAGTTGGGGTGGGCCATCCTCCCAGCACACAGATATATTCACCAACCTGAAAGCTCCCCAAATTCTGTAGTAGAGGGATTTTGGGGGGCCTTTATCACATAGACAAAGTCAATTGTTAACTCAGTCTCCAGCCCTTCTCCCCTCTCCAGAGGATGGTGGGGTGGGACTGAATTTTCAAAGCTCCTAATCATGGCTTAGTCTTTCTGGTGACCAGCCCTATCTTGAAGCTATCCAGGAGCTCACCTAGAGTCACCTCATTAAAATAAGTATGCTTCTATCTCCCAGGAAATTCTAAGGGATTTTTACATCTTTGTAAGTTGTTGCTATTACCTACCCTCCCCACCCATCACACAGGAAATTACAAGGATTTTAGGAGCTCTGTATCAGGAACTGGGGATAGAGACCAAATATTTATTTCTTATTATGTCACAAGATGTGTATAGTCATTCTCTTTCAATATTTTGCTTTTATGAAGGTATAGTGTGATACTAAAAATAAGGATCCTACTTTTCATATCCTTACAGAGTAAGACATATTCTTTTCTTTCTAAGCTGCCTGGGGTAGACCCTGGCAGACTATCAGGAGACAAAAGGAGATACAAGATCAAGCCAGAGAAGACTGTTTTCCAGTTGCAAACTCTGGACCTCATATTTTACTCTTGATTCTCACTCTACGACTCTGTATAATGACTCTTGATGCCTGTTTCCTCTGTCTTGACATTGAGTTTCCACAGATAGATTTATACACAGAAAATCCAAAATAGACAACCTGATGGGTTCCCTGGGCATATTGCTCTAACAGAAATTCCACTGGAGATGAATCTATGAAATCTCTCTTTTAGGCGGTGATCCTATGTAAGAAATCACCTCTCTGACTCCAACCAGCCTGTGATGGGCCAAGCCTTACCCTGCCTAAGACTTCAGTCTTTCCTTTTTCAATTGGATGAAGTTGAGCTCTTATACTCCTTCAGCATAGAAAGACAAACTCATCTTGAACAGAAGCTTTGATGTCCCTAGGTAAAAACTGCTGTTCATTTCCTAGATATTATTATTTTCAAAAGTTGACTCTGTAAATTAAATGCTGACCTTATAAGATGTTTTAATAAATGACAACTGTCCCTGTTTTAAAAGCCAAATAGCCACTTAAGAATACGGTAAAGCAAATATTTTTGTATTGTCCTGAGAAATAGCTGTGTCAGGAAAATAAAAGCTTCCTTTATGTAAAATCAGCACAATTTATTTTTCATTTTTGAAAATGTACCCAACACTGTATTTGCTTAGTTACATCCTGAACTTGCCAAAAATCACCAGTGTATCTATACCTCAGGTTTCACTTCACCAGCTGAGAAAGGAAAATTTTCCACCTCCCTATAATCACATACATTTTTCTTTACTTTTATGTGCGGTTTTATTGAATACATCTCAATTAAAAAAACAACACACACAACAACTTGGAGCAATTACTGGATGAGATGACTATGTGTGTGATTTAAAATATAAAGGCTGCGGTCTCTGTCCTTAAATTACATGTAGTTTAGAGGAGCTGAAGGTCATTTACCTAAGTGAATCTCATCCATGATAAGCTAGTGGTGTGTTGAGGTAATAAGCAACTCCCAAATCTAGTTGCCTAACCACAAAGTTTTGTTTCTTGCAAATGCTCGCCATCCATCACAGTTGGCAGGGAACTCAGGTGTTTGGTTACTCAGGCCCTCTCTCTCTTAGAGCAACCACCATTGCAAATGCTGCTCAGTGCTGTGCACAGAGTCCTAGAGCATCTCACGTGGGAAATTAAATCTCCCAATCTTTAAGGGATGAAGGAAAAACAATTGTAATCATGGGTCCAAACAGTAGAAAGCTGGAAATGTTTGAACACACATGTTCATGATACTCATGTAACAGGAAGAGTAAAATGAGCAGCGTGTATACTGACCGATGTGGGGCTGTGGGGTGAGGACAGGAGAAGTCCATGTGGGAAGATGATGGCAGTGGCATGGAGGAGGTGCATCTCAGGTGAGTCCTTAGGTGAGAAGACTGTTAAGGGCACTGGCAGTACTCCCAGTAAGAGAGTAACCAGAAAGGAAGGTACAAATTATAGGATTAGAGATATATGTTTGGGAGTAATTAACAGTTGAGGGATATTTGAACCTTCATACAAATGAGATTTGTTGAAGTATCTTAGAATGAAAGGGTAGAGATTGAGAAATCAGAACTGGAAAGGTTTGGCAAGAAAAAAAATCTAAATAAGGTCAGTAGTAGGTACCCACCATATGGACAATGGGACAATGGATCATGAGGCTGTCACCCTTTACTCCATTAGGCAAAAGCAAGGGTGTCAGGAGGCTCTGTGGACTGTTCACAGCATCCCTCCGGTTGTGAGAATACATTCTTTCTTATTAAATGTGTTCTTAATGTGGGCTATTCTACACATTTGTTTGATTCCGTGATATTTTACATTTAGCTGTATCTCAAAGCAGGCTGCCTATAATGTGGGCTACATAAAAATAGCCTACCAGGAAATAAATGATATTATGAGATGAAAATCAGAATTGTGGCCGGCCTCATAAAGACGGCAAATATTACAAAGGGAAATACCCTGACCTTAAAAACAGGAAATGTTGAAAAGCACTGATGCACTCATCTACACTGAGGTAATTGATTAAAATATCCCTCCCCAACTTCATGCTGCTTAGAGAAACATTCAGGGCACAGTAGAACCATGATGTGAAACAAGGCTCAATGTAATACAGTTTCCTCTGGACCTTGGTTTCTATGCTTGTCAAAACTGATTGATACAATGTAGGAGGTTAACTGGCTTTACTGATATTAATCCCATTTTAAAAAGAGCAAAAGGGAAAAAAAATTACCTCTCTAGATTCCCTAAAAGGATTATTTTAATGATGCCATGTAATTTTATAAGGTCTATTGTTAATATTTGGTGAGCAAAAAAAAAAAAAAAAATTGTATTTCAGTTACCCAGAGGAAATAACATTCACAACAAATTCAGCACACTTTCTTTTTTGTTTACCAGAAGGGGGAACAGACACAAGCCTTGAAACATGGGCACTAGGAAGAAGTTTCATTGCTGCAAGAGTCCCAAGGTAGTAGGAATGCCTTCACTCATTTTATGTACTATGTTCTGGGCACTGTGTTGATCACAAAGTTTAAGATGTGTTAAAGATGAAGAAGAAATGTGGTTGCTGCCCTCATAAAGCTTAAGCAGAATGCAAATAGTAATTACAAACTGGGAGAAATGTACAAATGGAACTAATGGCTAATACACTAAATACAAAGAGGTGAGAGCCTCCTTTTAGATGGGGGGACAGAGAAGGGTTTTAAGCCAAGACTTGAAAGATGACTCAAGGGATACCTGGGTGGCTCAGTTGGTTAAGCGTCTGCCTTTGACTCAGGTCATGATCCAGGGTCCTGGGATCTAGTCCCCCTGAGCAGGGAGCCTGCTTCTCCCTCTACCTGCCACTACCCCCGCTTGTGCTTGCTTGTTCCCTCTGACCAATAAATAAACAAAGTTTTCTAAAAATTAAAAAGGAAAAAAGAAAGATGACTCAATATCAGCCAGTTAAGAGAGGATGGGAGGACAAAATCCTCCAGACCAAGATAATGGGGTAGATAAAGGCCTTTTCTGGAAAATAACACAAATCAGAAAGAATATAACCTAAGGAATAGGTCACATGGTTTTGGAGGATGGAGAAAGTGAACCAGGCATGCTGAGGAGACACAGAGTCAGTAGCTGCATGGAGAAAGGAGGCAGGTGGGGAGGAGGAAGGGGACAGGTTGGAATGATCCAAACTTGAGCCTACAGAACTGAGGCCAGATCTCCAAGGACAGCACTGCCGGTGGTGCTGATTCCAGGGCCTCTGACTGGACACCTTGAAGCTAGTTCTGGAAGCACCAGAACAGCTAGAGGCTGGCTCTACTGCTGCAAATGGGATGAAGGGCCTTCACCCAGGCAACATTAAAGGAACAGAAAGTAGGGGAGTAGCAGACCCCCACTCTAGCCCTGCCATCCGGCACCCCTACAGTGAGCCTCCAGGAGCAGCCGGAGGCAGAGATATGACTTGGGGCTCAAGGTCAGCACTGAGAGCAGTGTGGAGAGTCACTGACTGGCACAGAGACATGAAAGCAGGGACCCTGTGGCTACAATGCAGATGAGACATGAGATTAGAGGAGAGAGGGACCACACAGGACCTCACAGCCCCAGCAGGAGTTTGACTTTAATAAAGCACAAGAGAAAATTGTTGAGGGGCTTTCAGCTGAGTAACATCGGTACTAATAGTGGTTAATGCATCAGCAGCACTATTTACTGTGACCTTGCAATGTGCAGGCCCTATTCTAAGAGTTTTGCATTTAATTCCCATAACAATCCTATGGGGCAGAAATTCTTAGCTCCGTTTTACGTCGAAGAGAACAGAGCCTCAGAAAAGTTGAATAACTTGCTCAAGGTCACACAGGAAGAAGCAGAAAAGATATTGAAGAGATTTGTACACACGTAACTTGTGGCCAGACTATGATTTACTAAGTAAATAAATCACTCTGGCTGCTGTGTGGAAAATGCATCGAGGAAGACAGGCAGGATAAAAATTAGTGCTGACAATAAAAATCATAAGTACCACTAGGCTTTGTCATAAAGAGTAGTCACACTGTGGAAGTAATGAGCAAGTTGAAATAAAGATTCAGCTTCCCTGAAATAGACTATCTTCTCTTATATTCCAAGTTTTCAAAGCTTGCCAGCAATTCAGGGTACTCATTAACTTGGGAAGCAGGGACAGTGACCATGCAGGGAAATACAGAATCATGCTTTGCAGGACATCCAGTGTCAGAGAACAGTCCCTCCCCTGGAGGATGTTTTCTTTCATACCAAGGGATAGCTATCATCACTTTTTATACCTAAAGAATGTAAACCCAAGTTACAGGTGTCACATAGAGAAACAGGCCATTAAAGCAGTAGATTTTCTCGTATATACTTGTCCTTCTTTTCACCCAAGAAGCGATCATAATGTCAGATGGTCCATGCATCCTATAGAGACTTGCTCGAGTGCTACAGAAGGCTAGAGAGGCACCTGATGAGCTCAGCCCAATTTGGAGCAAGGGACTTGGGTCAAAGAAAACACAACTCAAGATTTGGGCCTCAAAGGGAGATTAGAAGTAACATTAGAACTGATTTCATTGGTCTAGGAATCAACTATAAGAGCATGTGCCTCCAACTGTGTGTGTGTGTGTGTGCACGTGTGTGTGTGTGTGCATGCATGACTAAAGACTGGTCTTAACCATTCAGAGTGAGCCTAGGAGACTGGGGCTTGGAATGGAAGTGAATTTATAAAACTTTACAAAATAGATTATTATTGAATTATTTACTATTTCTGGATTGACCTGCAAAGGAAATGAAATAAAAACGATATTTGCAAACTTGCAAGAAAAATATTTTAATCTAATTCTGTAATAAGACCTAGTGTGGTTGGGAAGTTTTGATTAAATATGATAAGCATATAAACTGGACTTACAAGTCCTTTGCAGTTTGCTTCCTTCTAATTAAAAACATAATTCTTGAATAGTCACAGTAACATGCTTTTCTGTTAAGTCAACATATGCCATAGGACTGGGGGGGAGGGAAGACAACTTAAATGTTTGCATTTATTAAATCACTAGAGGATGGTGCATTTAGAGTTTGCTAAGTAGTGATAAAATATATTTGGAAAATGTAAATGAATGCTACTTTAATCACTGACCAGCGATATTTCTGGTTATGGGAAGTAGGCTATATTTTTCAGTAATTATTAAGTGGATTTTAAAAATTTGTTTGAATAAAATTAATGGGGGAAATGAAGATGACTTTTACCAAATAAATGTTTTGAACCCTCGGATCAGATCATATAAAGAAATGTTAGACTGAATGTGTTATCTGGTACTACTTGAATTGCAGACCTGGTTTTTAAGAAGGCATAGAGTTTTCTGATTTCAATTCAGAGATGCAGAGAGCTGGAAAGAGTATTTATCCCACCCATGTATCAAGAAAAGCCTGTAAAACTTCAAATTAATGACTTTTTAAAAAACCTATTAGAAAGATGAAATTATAAACAGCATAAAATCTAAAGAGGAACAGGAACCAGCAGGGAGAAACAGGTCTTGGATATTTGCTTACCTGGACAGACACCACTAAATACCAGTGACCATCTGGTAAGAAGAGTAAGCATTTTTAAAAAATTGTTGAAGGCTGAATGTGGGCTAATGAGAATGTGAGAAGCCCCTATGGGCTGCAGACTTGAGGAGGTTATAACATCTTGGAGGCTTTCCCTCCAGGAGTCCACCAAGTGTCCACAGGGGAAATGGGAGGAGTCAAGAAAGCCCAGTGATGATGCTGGCTGGGGTTGGGGAAACTGTAGCCACTTAAGGGCTCCTGTGGAATCTCACTGCAGGTGAGAGTGGAACAGAGTCCACTGAGATCCATCTCACCTAAGGAACAAAGACTTCCCTGCAGGGGGAAGGCACCAAAACCATAGCCTAAGGGCACTGCTGGCCACCCACTGAAACTGCAGGAGGGCACAGAGGTAAAAGAGAAGCTCAAACACTGGGGAAAGGGCAAGAATATGTGTGAAGACAACGTTTCATCTGGAGATGGGGCAGGAGTACTTGGGAAGTCCACACTTTCAAGGTCAGGTTCACAGTGCCTCCTCAGGGCTGAGGATCAACCAGAAAGAACATCAGAGGGAACACCCCTCTTCCACCCCTTACCACCAGGTAAGGTAAGGAAGAAAAAATCAGTAGTTAAAACATCTGACAGATCTGTAAGAGACAGATGTATCCGTGGGGAAGCATAAAGGGAAGACCCAAAGCTAAGCAGGGAGACATAGGTACTACAGGAATTTGAAGCTGCAATGGTGCACTAATGGTAACCATAGCAACAACAAACTACAAACCCAGCCCAATTCCTAAGGAGGCTAACGTAACATGCCATGCTAAAGACCTAGCAGAAGGAAAATCATGCTCATTTCTAAGCATAAAATATATATACCCCAGTATCTACTTCCTATATAAAACAGCCTTCAACAAAGAATTACAAAACATGCACACTGTTGATGGGAATGCAAAATGGTGCAGCTGTCATGGAAAACAGGTTCCTCAAAATATTAAAAACAGAACTACCATATGATCTAACAATCCCATTTCCAAAAGAATTAAAATCAGGATCTCAATAATAAAAACAGTATGATACTGGCACAAAAATAGATGCATAGATCAATGAAACAGAATACAGCCCAGAAATTAACCCCTGCGTATATGGTCAACTAATCTATGACAAAGGAGACAAGAATGTACAATGGGAAAAAGTTTCTTCAACAAAAGATGCTGGGAAAATTGGACAGCTACATGTAAAAAAAAATGAAACTGGACACTTTCTTACACATTACACAAAAATAAACTCAAAACAGATTAAAGACCTAACTATAAGACCTGAAGCCATGATAATCCTAGAAGAGAACACAGGTAGTAATTTCTCTGATATTGGCCATAGATATAGTTTTTTAGCTATATCTCCTAAGGCAAGGGAAACAGAAACAAAAATAAACTATTGGGGCTACATCAAAATAAAAAGTTTTTGCACAGCTAAAGAAACCACCAACAAAACAAAAAGGCAACCAACTGAACGGGAGAAGATATTTGCAAATGATATATCTGATGGTTAATATTAAAAATATATAAAGAACTTACATAACTCAACATTGAAAAAACAAAAAATCCAATTAAAAAATGGGCAGAGGATCTGAATAGATATTTTTCCAAAGAAGGCATAATAGATGGCCAACAGGCACATGAAAAGGTGCTCAACATCACTAATCAACAGAGAAGTACAAATCAAAACCACCTCACACCTATCAGAAGGACTAAAATCAAAAAGATAAGAAATAACAATTGTTGGTGACGATGTGGAGGAGAAGGAACCCTGGTACACTGTTGGTGGGAAGGTACCAATTTACATTCAGCACCGCAACTGTGGGAAACAGTATGGAGGGTCCACAAAAACTTAAAAATATAAATACCATATGCCCCAATGATTCCACTACTGGGTATTTACCCAAAGCAAACAAAAACACAAATTCAGAAAGATAAATGGACCCCTATGTTTACTGCACCATTATTTACAACAGCCAAGATACAGAAGCAACCTTTCCATCAATAGATGAATGGATAAGGAAAATGTGGTATATGTCTACAATGGTCTTTTACACAGCCATAAAAAAGAATGGGATCCTGCCATTTGCAACAACATGGGTGGACCTAGAGTATATTATGCTAAGTGAAATAAGTTAGACTGAGAAAAACAAATACCATATGATTTCACACATATGTGGAATTTAAAAAAAAAAGGATATGTGAATATTCCTTTAATAAAAGAATGAACAAACAAAATGAATAAACAAAAAGCATAACCAGACATAAATACAGAAAAGAAACTAATGGTTGCTGGAGGCGGGGGGAGGATGGGCAAAATGGGTGAAGGGGAGTGGGAGATACAGAGTTCCAGCTAAGGAATGAATAAATATGGGAACAAAGGCACAGCATAGGGAGTATACTCAATGATATTGTAGCACTGTATCATGACAGATGGTAACTACCTTTGTGGTGAGCACAGTATAATGTATAAACTTGTTGAATCACTATGTTGTACACCTGAAACTAATTTAACATTGTATGTCAACAGTACTCAAATAAAAAAAATTAAAAAAAAGAAAAAAGAAATCAGGATCTTAAAGAGGTATTAGCACTCGTGTTAATCTCAGTACTATTCGCAATAGCCAAGATATGGAAACAACCCAAGTGTCATGAATGAATGAAGAAAATGTGGTATATACATAAGTGGAATATTATTCAACTTTAAAAAAGGTAATTCTTTCATATTTAACAATACAGATGAACCTTGAGGGAGAACATTATGCTAAGTGAAAAGAGTCAATCACAGAAAACCAAATACTACATGATTACACTTATATGTGGGTCTAAAAGTGTCAAATCCATAGAATCAAAATGTGGAAGAGTTGTTGCCAGGGGCTAAGGGGGAAATGGGTAGTTACAAATCAACAGGAGTAAAGTTTCAGTCAAGCAAGGTGAATAAGCTCTAGAGATCTGCTGTATAACATTGTATCTATAGTCAACATTAATATATTGTGCACTTAAAAATTTGTTAAGTTGATGCTTAGTGTTCTCTTTTAAATGAAAAAAATATATATATAACTGAAGGAAAGGGCAATTTAAACCAAAATCTAAGATGGAAAAAGAGAGAAAAAAAATTATCACAGGTTTTATTGTCATTATCTTTTATATTTCGTAAATTCTGGGTGTATTTATATGCAAAAATGGAAGTCTTTTGGATGGTATCTTGAATGTAGTAAGTATATTTTAGTAAAACAAATGTTCTTTATTCTTCACTTTGCATAAACATAGTCATTCTATTTAATGCAAATATGTATATTCACATTCAGAATTTTTAATTCTGATATAATATTCCTGAAACTTTATTAAAGGGTATTTGTCAATACTATAACAAAAAGGAGCTTATCTATACACAGTGCTGTATCCCAAACTAAATTTTTATTTAAATTTTTAAAAATTAGTTTAAACTAGTTCTAATTTAGAACCTTTTCCCTGATTTTGCCCCACATTTATTTTATACTCACACTGAAGTAGCATATTCAGAGAAAATTTTTAAGTGATAGCTCTAATAAAAGAATGGGTCTTCACTTAAACAATAACACTTAACTTAAACCATGACATTTAAACTATGTTATAATTTGTATGCTACAGACACACAATTTTTAATTTCAGTTATTTAATTGCTCCTTCTTTCATATGAATAGTAACAAGGTTGAGGCAGGAATTTCTTAAGGTGAACCTGTTACTAGTTTATTATTTCCCAGCATATGTCCATACATTTTAGTTCCACAAGATTTAAAGGCCTGATTGGCACTGGGCATTACATGATGTAGGTGGAGGATTCTAAATACAGATCTTCTCAGAGCCTTTCAGTGTGCAGTTTAACTCTTTAAGGGAACAAAAACTCTCAGTGTTTCTCAAATATATTTCTTTACAGAATTCATTACGAGGATCTTGTGTATGACTAACACTCTACAGAACAAATTAAACACCATACTAGGGCATGGGTAACCTAGGGCAGACGACCAGGAGCCTTACATAAGGGAAGGACAGGCAACAACACACCTCAATGCAGATAATGGAGCCCCGGGCTTCAGGAGTGCAGACCAAGTGATTGCAAGCCTCTGTACCTGATGAAGGGGATTAACCAAAAGCCAGCGGCTACACAAGCAGGGAAGTTGTAGTGAACACTATGAGCTGAAACAAACAAATTGGTACTCAAATCTGGAGATCATGAATATAACTGGAGCCAAAATAGGAAGATTTTGTCTTCTTTCTAAAACCCAAGAACACTAACTCCCAAGCAGATAGGTGAAACTCAGCCCCTCCTGGCTCTGACACCCAACTTCAGCTCCTTGCTCCCTGTGCCCTTAAAGCTCATAGGAGAGGCAGCTGCAGAAGCCCAACAGCAGGGGGTCCTCACAAACAGACTATGGAAGTGCCAGTCCACATGCCATTAGCACAGTACACAGCACATGTTAGGACTCCTGGTCCAGGTGTGTTAAAGCAGTGTGTCTCAAATTCTAACACACAGCAAATTGGCCAGCGATCTTGTTCTAGTGCAGATTCTGATGAAGTACATCTGGAGTGAGGTCTGAGATCCTGCATTTCGATTAAGCTCCAAGGTGATGCCATTGTTGCTGGTCTGTGGACCAGACTTTGAGGAGCAAGGTTTTAGAGTATCATAAAGGACCATTTTACCCCAAACTTTTTACAGTTCACTTCTATCTAGGAAGGGTCCATGCCCATCTTTGTATACTAGACTTCTTGGTCATGGCTATTGTTTCAAACATCAATTTGACTTCTACATTGCTAAATCCAATGCCGATTAGCAATGGCCAATTAGTAATGGCCAGTTTTCAGTCCTTCGTACTTGACCTATCAGCAGTGTTTTACCTAAACAGTAGCAACATCCTCCTAGAAATCTAATTCTTTTAACTTGGTTTCCAGGATGCCACACGTACCTCATTTTTCTCTTTCTATGGTTTGTACCCACGTCTCCAATCTCTCAAAATTGAAATACCTCCAGGCTTGGTCCTTGGACCTCTTCTGTGTCTCTTTTGATGATCCCATCTGGTTTCATGGCTTTAGGCAGTATTTATACCCTGTTGACCATATTTCACCCTCAAAAGTATGACTTCAGCTGGGATCTCCCACACACCTCCTTTGTCAACTTCACTTTTAGAGCTCCAGCAGCCTATATAACTTTTACAGATGGATGTAAAATCTACCTTAACATGCTCTTCCTTCATAAACTTGCTCCAACCAAACTCTTCTTCATCTCAGTTAATGAAAGTTTCTGAAGTCAAAAACCTTAGAAGCATTCTTAGTTTTTTATTTTCTTTTGCACTTCACCTCAAATTCATAGAAAGGTCCCTGTGACCTCTACTTTACAAATATATACAGCATCTGATCATTCACCAGCTCCATCTCTCACCCTGATTATTGTTGTGATCTCCTAACTGGTCTTCGTGTTTTCTCTCATGCCTCCCCACAGTTGATTCTCAATACAGCAGCCAATGTAATCCTATAAATAAATAAGACAAATTATGACACTTCATTGCCCAAAATTTTCCAATGGCTTCCCATATTACTCAGGGTCAATATTCCTACAATGCCTTACAAGGATCTATAGACAGTATCTTTCCCTTTATCTGCCTAATCTCCTGTCTTCTACTTCCCCTACCCATTCTAACTCTGTTCCAGTACACGGTCTTTCTAGCCCCTTTTTGAGTACTGAACACATGCCCATCACAGGGCCTTTGCACCTGCCACCCCTGTTGCCCCTGGTGCCTAGAAGTATCTTCCCCCAATAACTGCATGATTGGCTTCCTTACCACTTTCTTGTCTTTCCTCAGATATTACCTTTTCAAAGAGACTTTCCCCAACTTTCCTACTTAAAATTAATCCCCAGCATACACTTCCTATTTCCCTTTTCTTTTGTATGTTTCTTTGTACATCATTTCATTATCTTACATACTTAACATCTGACTTATTTATTGTGTCTATTGTCAGGGTCTTGCCAACCCTACCACTAGAATATGGCCTTCTTGAAAGAGGAGCTTTGGAATGCTTTGTTCACTGCTGTATTCTCAGCACCTAGAGTTGTTCTGGGCACCTAGTCCTCAGCAGAAATTCATTTAATATTTGTTAAATGAATGAACACATGAATGACAATGAATAAATTGACATCAGCAATATAGTGTTATCTAGTGATTTCTGTATAAGGGTTTGTGAAGGTCTCCAGTGAGGTTGCCAAAATGGCATGACCCTGGGGTATAATTATTGTCATCTCATCATCTCTTCCTTTTCCTCTTCTTCCTTCTTCACCTAATCCCCTGAATTCACTAACTCTATCAGCAGAAAGACCAGTGTCCCTCAAAACTCTCCATTTCTTCCTATTCCTGTTTACTGAAAGCTAAGGATCTCCTTAAAAACAAAAAGTTTAGCCTCATCCACAAATCTGAAGAGAGAGAACTGGCACCACACAAGGTCCATCACAGCCTGCTCTTGTCTCCTGTTGTGTATGTCATTATTAAACAATATTTTAGGACTCTGACAGGTGGCAATTGTCTACTGCTTCTAATAATTTAGAATAAATATTTCCTGTCTCATTCCTAACTGGAGCCAGAGGAGTGGTCCTCATTAGGTACCACAATTATGACCCTGCACTAAAAACTCTAACAGTGCTCCTGGAAGCTCAATCACTGTGTTCCAGCTGGATCCCAGCCTGAGCCCCTTTCATCCTGAGCAGAGGTCAGGTCAGCCCTCAGCTCTGAAGAAACCATGGGTTCTTATGCTGGCTGATGCAGCAGCCTGTTTCCCATAAGGTCACTGAATTTCAATGTATTTATTTCTCTTTCTGCCATTGAGCTTTGGAATGGAAAACCTTAGTCTATTTTGATAGTCCCCAAATCTCCAAATTTTTGGAGAAATGGTGTGGAGTTCCACACGATCTTTTTTACCCAAAAGACTTTTGCCTCCTTATGGAATCCACATCCTCTCCCATTGACCAATTCTACATAAGAACAGGGATTCAACTTTATCTAAGTCACAAAAGCAAAAATGTTTATAAGAGTCATACCCACAGTGGGTTAATTCTCACGTTCATTCACAGAACTTTCTTCATAGCATCTGCCTCATGGTGACATTATTACCTTACAGCAAAACACTTGTCAACATTGAAATAGCATGTTATTGTCATTATTTTTGGAAACATTTAAGATAACCAGAGATTACTTAAAAAGATTTTGAATTTTATTCTAAATGTACTGAGAACCATACAACAGTTTGAAACATGGTAAGGGCATAATCTGATTTCCATTTTAAGAAAATAACACAGGATTTACAAAGAATGTATTACAGAAGAGCCAGGGTAAACATAGAAAGTAGTGCAGATAAGAAATGATAAGAGCTTTGGCTAGGTTGGTAGTAGTGTCCACAGAGTGGACACAGTGGACACAGAAGCAAAAAAAAAGTCAAAATATGTTTTGGAGAATAACAAGAATGTTGGTTTGATATGAAGGTGGAGAGGTACAAAGGATGAAGGTTGGTCCCAGGCTTCTTACATGAGCAATTGTCTGGGTAGTACCATTTACTTATATAATATATATATTATACATATATATATAATTTATATATATTTATATATGAAATATATTTTATATATTACATATATTTTAAAGATTTGTAGGCATGTCATATTTGGTTGGAAAACATAATCATAAATGCAGTTTGAACCTACTTATGCTGAGAATTCTGTGAGACATTCAAGAGGAGATATCAAATTAAATTCTTGGGTATGCAGGTCTGGAATTCAGGAGCAAGATTTAAGCTAAAGAAATGTTTGTGAATTATTGACATAGAGAAGATGACTTAGTCTAAGGAAAAATTATTAAGCAAGAGAAGGAAAGGATTCAGCATGTGGGTCCAAGAAACTCTAATACATGAATGAAAGAATACACAGCAGGTGTGATCAGGAAACCAATGCTGTCTTCATTAGGGTGAGTTTTGTGATGAATTTCAGGGTTGCAAGAAAGTTAAAGAAGGTCTTGGGTCTAAGGAAAGTGTCAAGAAGAACATTTACATCCCTTACTTCTGTAAGTATAGTCCATGGACCAGCATTGACATCACCTCAGAGCTTGTTTGAAATGTGTATTCTCAGCCCCTAGACCTTCTGAATCAAACCCTGAATTTTAACAGGAATCTTTTGTAATTTATGAGAATGTTAATGCACTTGAAGCAGCACTACAAATCCTTGTTTCTCCACCTTGGCTATACATTATATTCACCAGAGAATATTTTAAAACTTCAAATATCCACACCATACTTGGGAGAAATTCATCACAATCTCTGTGGGGGTATGTGGGAGGAGGTGAGACTCAGGGATCGGTAGTGTTTTAAGTTTCCTATAAATCCAGTATGCAAATAAATTTGAGAACTACTGGTCTAAATGTAAGCAAAATTAATCTGGGAAAAAATGAGAGTACTACTGAGGGAATAAATTTACCCTACAATGTTCAGGTGCAAGAAACAATACACTGCTCTGTTCTTTTCTAATTCAAAGAACGCTGACACATCTCCAACGCAGTCAAGTTGGCAGGCAATCCTGTCCCAGTCCTACATGGGAACTTTTCTGTATGTATGTCTGTATCTGTATCTATATCATCTATACCATACCAAGATATCAGATATTGTATGACTCCACTTAATTAGATTCCAGAACAGGCTAAAGTATTCTATGATGACAAAAATCAGAAAATAGTTCTGTCTAGTAGGTGCGAATCAGGAATTAACTGAAAAGGGTCACAAGGATACTTTTTGAGATGATGGAAATATTTTATATCTTCCCAGAATTGAATATTTGGTCTGTGTATTTTACTGTAGGTAAGCTATACCTCATGAAAAAAATACAACTATTGGGGAAAAAAACAACCAGATAGCCAAATGAAGGATGCCATACACCAGGATAGAGTTCAAGTGAATTTAAAGAAAATAAAACTATAAAATGGCTAATAGAAAACATAGCAAAATCCATGACAACTTTAGAGCAGGGAAGGTCTTTCTCACAATGAATCACATCTACAAGCCCAAAAGAAAAAGACAAAAACAATCATATATCCTTGGGGAGTTTCTTGCTCTGTCTAGAGTTTCAAGTTGTGCTTTCTCATCCCAGCATGTTTAGCTTGCCTCAAAGTCTGGCTGATTGTGAATTAGAAACACGTCACTATACTTAACGGTGAGCTAAGATGGTGAAATGATGGATTTAGACAAATGTGGGTTGGGAATGGGCCTTAAAAAAATGACAGCTGAAAACATGCTGCTGATCATTCTCAAGGACTGAAAACTTGATACCTCATGTGAGGCATGGTGAGATTCAAGACTGTTGAGATAAGCACCATAGAACTTGTAGACAGAATATCACCAAGGGACCCTGGCTGAGATGGAAGAGTAAAAAGAGGGCAGACAGAATGCCCCCTCAAAGCACTGCATTCTCACCGAAGGAGTGGGGAAGCCTGAAAACTCTTGATTGTTTTCAACCTTCATAGTGATCTAGGGCATTTTAATTTGAAGAAAATGATTTTTTCCAATGTATTCAATTTATCAAATTATCAAAGTGGAAAAAAAAAGACAATCTCTGTGGTGATGAGGTAAAGATAAATAAAGGTTTTATATATGTGCATGTTTGGTATAAGAGTATAAACTGATGCCACCATCCTGAAGGATTGACAAATTGACAAATAATGTTGGTAATCTCTGTTAAATCTAAAAAATTTGCTTATGCTTTGACCCAACAATTTTACTACTAGAAACTTAGTGTAAGCTTTTTTATAAGGACAAGTGCCAGATTTAGTAAGAAGGATATATTTCAGCATTGATTATAATATCAAAAAAATTGAAAACAACTTGATAGATTAAATAAAACATGCTATCTCCATATAACAAAATGCTAAAAGAGATATTAATGTACCATATGTGATTATTTATTGACATCAATTTATTTATGATAAATCAAAACAAAGAATCTGTATCAGTATATACAGCATGATCTCATGTATGTGTTTATGCATACATTTATACATACATATATGCACATCCAGAAGTCTACATTGCAATGCATTTTGGATGGCTGTCTTGGGTGCTGAGACACCCAGATTTATGGGTAATTCTTATTTGTTTATTTCTACAGTATTTTACAAGAACCATGTATATATATATATATATATATACATATATATATATATATTTTTTTTTTTTTTTGCAAAATAAAGGTTAACACCATAAAAAATTAAAACTCTGGACCAGGGTATTTCAAGCATATAGATGTGAATTAACTATCAAGAAGAAATACAACATAAAGATACAAATGTAGGGATCCGAAGGGGTACATGCACCCCAATGTTTATAGCAGCAATGTCCACAATAGCCAAACTGTGGAAAGAGCCAAGATGTCCATTGACAGATGAATGGATAAAGAAGATGTGGTATATAAACACAATGGAATATTATGCCGCCATCAAAAGGAATGAGATCTTGCCATTTGCAATGACATGGATGGAACTGGAGGGTGTTATGCTGAGTGAAATAAGTCAATCAGAGAAAGACATGTATCATATGACCTCACTGATATGAGGAATTCTTAATCTCAGGAAACAAACTGAGTGTTGCTGGAGTGGTGTGCGGGGGGAGGGATGGGGTGGCTGGGTGATAGACATTGGGGAGGGTATGTGCTATGGTGAGCGCTGTGAATTGTGCAAGACTGTTGACTCACAGATCTGTACTTCTGAAACAAATAATGAAACATATGTTAAGAAAAAAGAAAAAGAAGAAGATAGCAGGAGGGGAAGAATGAAAGGGAGTAAGTCGGATGGGGAGACGAACCATGAGAGACGATGGACTCTGAAAAACAAACTGAGGGTTCTAGAGGGAAGGGGGGTGGGGGGATGGGTTAGCCTGGTGATGGGCATTAAAGAGGGCACGTTCTGCGTGGAGCACTGGGTGTTATGCACAAACAATGAATCATGGAACACTACATCAAAAACTAATGATGTAATGTATGGTGATTAACATAACAATAAAAAATTTTTAAAAAAGAACATGTAGGGAGAAAAAGGGAGAAATAAACGTGTCAACCATTATAAAAAAAAAAGCAAACTTCGGGGATGCCTGGCTGACTCAGTCAGTAAAGCGAGTGACTCCTGATCTTGGGGTTGTCAGTTCTAGCCCCATCTTGGGTGTAGAGATTACTTAAAAATAAAATCTAAAAAAAAAGAAGAAGAAATACGACTTTCGTTATAACTGAATCATGTTTGGCTCTGAGCTCCCTAGCAGCCAAATCATAAAGGGAAACACTCAACTTTTAAATTTTCATTCCCATGAATATTAAACTACATCATCTCCAAGGGAAGGAAAACTGTGAATAGAATTTTTTACCTGAGGCACTTGTCATATGTTTTATATCCTTACTCTTTGGTTCCACTAGCTTTTTCTATCTTTTAAGTAAGAGCAATATGATTGTGAACTTTCATTGTTTCAATTTTTTAAAAAAACATGGGAACAATATCTAACTTTTAAAAATCACATGTGATATAACAAATTATCAACATTCAGAGATTTTCATGTATATTTGTCAGAAGATTTACTATTTCTAACTTTAGCAGGTTTTTTATCCTCAACAACCAGAAAAATACGTTATTCTTAACATATTTTGTTTTTACTTTTCCAGTCCTTTGCTTCTTACCTCTCCTATTGTTTTCTCTTTTCCTCTTTTTTTATTATGATGTTATGTTAATCACCATATATTACATCATTAGTTTTTGATGTAGTGTTCCATGATTCATTGTTTGCGTATAACACCCAGTGCTCCATGCAGAACTCACCCTCTCTAATACTCTTTTCCTCTTTTAATGACACTGGCAGTATGAACTAATAACAGCCTCTTTAAAAGTTTTTAAAAAAATAGAAGATAGTAGGAAGGGAAAAATGAAGGGGGGAAATCAGAGGGGGAGACAAACCATGAGAGACTATGGACTCTGAGAAACAAACTGAGGGTCCTAGAGGGGAGGGGCATGGGGGGATGGGTTACCCTGGTAATGGGTATTAAAGAGGGCACGTATTGAATGGAGCACTGGGTGTTATACACAAACAATGAATCATGGAACACTGCATCAAAAACTAATGATGCAATGTATGGTGATTAACATAACATAATAAAATAAAATTAAAAAAAGAGTCAATAAAAAAATTAATGATGTACTGTATGGTGACTAACATAACATAATAAAATAAAATTTTAAAAAGTTATTTGAAGGGTTGGGTAAATAAATCCATTTCCTACTTTTAATAAGCAGATTCTATCTGACTGGCAATCTTTTTAGCATCTGCTTTTGTTATTTCTGGTTCAACTTGCAACTCCATAAAATGTTAAAAATATTCTGATTTAGGTTTCTTCTAGGGTGATAGATTTTTTTTTAAGATTTTATTTATTTATTTGATGGAGAGAGAGACAGCGAGAGAGGGAACACAAGCAGGGGGAGCGGGAGAGGGAAAAGCAGGCTTCCCGCAGCGCAGGGAGCCCGATGCGGGGCTCGATCCCAGGACTCTGGGATCATGACCTGAGCCGAGGGCAGACGCTTAACGACTGAGCCACCAGGCACCCCAGGGTGGTAGGGAATTTTAACTGATTTTGTAATCAGAGCAAATAGCAATTGACTCCAGATTTCTCCTCTTGCCATCCCATTTAAAATATCTCAGCATCTGAGTTTTGAAAGACCAGTATCAGTTTGTGTCCCATTTTCAACCATCCCCATGTGTTTTTTTTCCTCAAAATGCAGTCATATCAAGAGTGCCTCATTAAAAGCAAGCAGCACCTGCTCTGCCTGGCACAACATTCAAAACGTGACAAACCAACCTCACCTGAATTTCCTCCTGTCACTCTGTGAATCTTCCATGTTTATTCAGGATTCTAAATCATGTCTGTGTCTTTAAAACAACAGTGATTTTTAAAGGAGGCCTTGCAATGAGGTAATTCTAGCAGCAAAATGGGACCTATGCTCCCATCTCTAAGTCAGCTTTTCCTGGCTTAATTTTTCTTCCTGGTCACCTTATAAGATGCTATGAGAATAAAATGAAATGAATCATCCTAATATTCGTGATTGTAAACATGCTCTGTAGATAGGTGTGCCTATCTATAAGATGTTTAATGAAGGCTTTAAAAATCATACACTTAA
The DNA here is from genome assembly GCF_037043125.1 of Eumetopias jubatus. Lineage (NCBI taxonomy): Eukaryota > Metazoa > Chordata > Mammalia > Carnivora > Otariidae > Eumetopias > Eumetopias jubatus. The sequence goes on from NW_028274813.1 coordinate 143,034,044, forward strand.
ATATACACATTTTTACATGGGCAAACTCTTTATGGTTTTACTGTGAAGAACAATAGTTCTAGGCAAAGAAAACATAAAATCAAGTTGAAAAGCAAAATTACTCCCCCAGACACTGAGCTTCTTGCTGCTAATCAAGACACAAGGAACTAGAAGCCCCCCTCTAGCTTTTGCTTTCCTGCTCAAGCTCCATGCCAGAAGGTGTAGGCTAAGAACTTTTGGTCCACATTTCTTAAGAAAAAGACTGGGAAGGAGGGGGAGTCCATGAAAAAGGTATACTGATACAAACGTGGCTCTGGAAGGAGTCAGTAAGACCGAGAGAGGCCAAGTAATGGAAGCACAGACTGATGGGGCCAAACTAAGATAGAGGACAAAGGGAGAGACTCTAACAAGTGTCAATCAGATCCTAAACTGGAAGATGTTAAAGATGGATACTAGGCTGGAACAAGAGGGAGAGCACAGGCGGAGGCCATAGCCAAAGAAAACAGGAAAACCACAAGGGTGTTGACTGGACTTGAGACTGAAACTGAGGCACAGTTTTAGAAAGTGGGACTCTAGATCCTTTGACCCTTTTACTCCATCTGTTGCACTTTTATGGGGCAAGCACAATAGCTTACGGGGGTACGAGTCTGCTAGGGTTGCCATGGCAAAATACCACTGACTGGGTGACTTAAACTAAAGACATTTATTTTCTCACAGTTATGGAGGCTGGAAGTCTGGGATCTAGGTGCCAGCAGGGTTGGTTTCTCTCTCCTGAGATTGCTCTCCTTGGCTTATAGATGGCTATCTGCTCATTGTATCTTCACACAGTCTTCCCTCTGTGCCTATGTCCTAATCTCATCTTCTTCTAGGGACACCAGTCAGATTGGATAAGACCCACCCTAATGATCTCATTTTACCTCAATTACCTCTTTAAAGACCCTGTCTTCAAGTATAGTCACATTCTGAGGTGCTGGAGTTAGGACTTCAATGTATGAATTTGGGGGGGATACAATTCAGTTCATAGCACAAGGGAAGCCCTTGACAAATATAAATAAGACAAAATGTAAGGAAAGTCCATACATTCCAAGATGTTCTCTATGGACTGCATCCTGTAGGCAGCAATGGAGAAAAGTTCACAAATTGTTCCTCTGAGAGAATGGAGGCAGCATGCAATTCTAATGACTAAGTACCCAGTTGTTTGGGCCATGTTTATTTGCATGACAGAAAAAGCATGCACCAATATGAAAAGAGGGTCTTTAGCTAGCCTGTACAACTACCCTGATTTTGCATAAATTTCTAGACATTGCCTTACTTTAATACCAAATGACTTTTCTAGAGACAAGTATAAGTTCTCCTCTTCTAAAGTACTCAGAGCTGAAGCTAACTGGTCAACCCTTGGGACAGTTTAGCACATACTGTCTGCAGTGCAACATAGCACCCTGACTTAATTCTGTTAGTCTCAGCTACTCCTCCTCAACTACAGACAGCTTTGTTTTCTCACTACACATTGGACCTCGGGTGGGTCTATATTCAATGGCAATCTGGTCCACTGAGAAAGCTAATATCTTGCTCATCTAATGACTGTTTTGCCAAGTATTTGAAATTGCAGAAACCATTTATAAGTATGGTAGAATCTGGCCAAAGTTTCTTGATAGAAACATTAATGTTTATGATATTAATGTACCATGGGGAGGGTCTATTTAAAGTCCTGCAGGCAGGGTCACTATTCAGGTCATCTGTGAAAGTGTGTCCATAGCAACTGTTAAAATATTCAAAAATATCCCTATTTGCTGGTTAGTTCCTTGTTCCCCCACTGCCTCAGTTCCCATCCCCCTCCCCTGGGTCCTCTTCACTAGCCCTAGATGGTGGTTAGTGCCTGATAAAACAGGAAAGCCCCAGGACCAGCTCAGACCTATGCCATCAACAAAGCCCACTCCGATGGTTGAGGTCAGATCCCTGCTGGCTAGCTGTTTTGAAAATCACTCTTCCCTATAAGCACTTGGTACAGTGGATATTTATTCCTTGGTAAAGGAAATGGAAGAAAACTGTCACAAAGGCACACATTAAATTTAACAAATGATTACAGATCACCTACTAGAGGCAGTGTGCTACTAGGTAATTTGGGAAGCTCTAAAATGAATAAAGCCTAGTCTTTGAACTCAAAGAGGTTACAGTCTATATAAACTGTGGTTGTTAAAGCTAACAGAGTTGAGATTTCATAAACATATTTGCTTTCTTAGATTATTCTGATTATGATCTTCTTAGATTGATCTATTTAGGTTTATGAACCTATTTCATCTGTCTATTCTCTGCATGATCCTCTCTTTCTCCCCAACTCTTTCTGCCCAAAAATGCAGTGAAAAGTAAATGGACTGATGGTGGCTTTTTCTAATCTTATCAGAGCACACCCAAAAGGGGACACGGAGTTCTGTCATGCCTGCCCTGCCAGGCTTTCAGCAAGCACAACATGCTGTTGTGTAACATTTAGTTTCAGTCTATCAATTCCCTGTAAACACTGGCGAGTCAAGGTCTGCATGAGCTCCGCAAGTAGTATCCATGACAACAGTACCTACAGCAGGGTACTTAGCATATGGGAAACAAGAGATATCACCCCACTCCTTTTTTTTTTGGAGATCATATGATGAATAATTGAATATTAAGCAAATGAAAACACTCATTTTATGCTAACGAATACTACGTCCATGTTACTTTTTAACCTGTAGTTAATTCATGCTGTTATTCAAAAATAAGATTTAAAAAAAAGGGGGGGGGAGGAAAAAAGACACATGGCTTGGCTTTGATTTAAAACATTTCCAGTGATATTTTTCTGAAAGAAAAACGCAATAAAGATGGTCTTGTGAATTTATGGCAACTTCAGCTCATAGAACAAGTCAGTGGAAAATCTTAAACGTTTTCAATAAATATCAAGCGATAATAGTCTCATGATGACACATAACTGGATTGCTTTACACACCCCTGCTACTCACATGAACATCCAGCCATGGCAAAACACTTTGCATACAAACATAAGAAAGAAAGCAGGAAGGATAAGAGACAGAAGTGACTCCCATATTACACCAATTAAATTAATCATCAAATTTTAGTGTTACAGAAACGGTTGTAGTCTATCATATCATCTCTTTGTGCCTAAAAGGGATAAGGATATTACTCTAGAATAGCTGGAAGTTTCATCCAGCCTTTACTCAGTTCTTACCCTCCTGAGTAATATGTCTTTTTTAGACGTGCTGCCCCAATCTCCTGAGATGGCATCACAACTTTTTTTAAGGGCAAAAATTTTGATTTCCCCTATATCCTTTTACATCTCCAGCCCATCTTCCTGTCAGAGTTGAATAAAGTTCAGAAGATGATTAGTTTACCCAAAAAAGGCAATGCCTACAGAGATTCAAAGGGGATTTTATTAACATTGACAGTAGATCCGTCAGGATCTTTTCTTAGCTGCATCACAGACATTTTGTTGTTGCTTCTAATTGATGTTCACTATGAAAATTAATACCACATTTTGGCAAGTGATTTTTGCAGCCAAAGAAAGAACTTCTGTGCTGTATGTGTTAAGTGCATCTCCTGTCATCAAATAATAAATGTCTGGCATGTAGCAGGATGTGCAAATATAGCACAAATATAGCAAATATAGACATTAATAAAAATACATGAGAACATTTTGTTTCATGAATAAGTACAGTTCTAAAATTTTAAATGAGGGACACCTGGGTAGCTCAGTCATTAGGAGTCTGCCTTCAGCTCAGGTCATGATTCCAGGGTCCTGGGATCGAGTCCCGAATCGGGCTCCTTGCCTGCCGGGGAGCCTGCTTCTCCCTTTACTGCTCTGCCTGCTGCTCTTCCTGCTTATGCTCTCTCTCTCTCTCTCTCTGACAAATAAATAAATAAAATCTTTAAAAATATTTTAATGAGTCTGCAATGTATTTAGATACTTATAGTCTTGTCATATATTTGGAATTCTTTATCACTAAATGGAATCTGGTATTATAGTCTGCATTTCCTGCTAATATACAAAGATTTTTTTTCATAACTCATGTTTTTGCAAAAGACTACTCATCATTATTCCCTAGAGTCAGGGTAAAACTATTAAAATGTTGTAATCTTTATTTTTCTCCTCCTTAATATACTATGGTATATAGTACAGAAAGAGTGGTGTTGATCATAATATGTTAAAACCATTTAAAAGACAATATGGATCACATGGAGGCTTTGTACAGCATTTCAGAAGGGTGACATATCACCCTTGGGTGAAATAGACTATAAAATGTATAGTTGTGTTAAAACTGGTTGCATCAAAACAATAAAATAGGCTGGCTTAAGAACGTTTTTGCCCTATTTGGGGATATCTTCTTGATAGCGTGAATTTTCTGATTGACTACCTCAGAAATTGTTAAGATAGGTGAGAACAATTATTCCAAAACTCACTGGAATTGGCAACCATGTTTAAATTCAATCCTACATATATCTAGTGAAACATGTTTTTCACTAATCTAAGCTCATTTTGTTCTTCAGCCACAAGCTAGGAAACTAGTTTTCTGAAACTATAAAAATGAAAGGTTAAGCCTGAGGAAGAGAGTTTCTGGCAAATGTGTCTGACATTGATTGAGATGTTATGGGTTGGAGAATGTGGCTGTGGGTCTGAACACAAGACTGAGGCAGCACAGTTTTTACAGAGCAGATGATTATGACGACAGGTAGGGCAGAAGATGATGATTAATGTGCTAAGGAAATGAAAAGCCTGGCTAAACAACTATAAATGTGTAATGGTATTACTAACTCTGCACATTTCCATTCATTATCTTTCTTGTTCTTTTTATTTGACATTATTCATTGCTTTTCTCTTGAAAAAGTTATATATATAATACATATAATATTCTTTTCACTTCCAGGACACTATAGCCTCAATCTCTCACCTTCTGGCCATACCTGTTCAGCCTCCTTTATATGTTTCTCTTACTCTGCCTTTCCTATATTTTGGTGTTGCCACCAGGTTCTATTTCAAACCCTTTTTGCTTCTGACTCTATATACATTTTCGCTTACTCTAGAGGTGTACATTAACCATGACTATAGTGACCCAGAAAGCTTTATAATCAAACCAGATTGTTCTTATGAGCTTTACACCATCTACTGGATTTCACCTTGCACATGTCCCAAGATACTCCAATCTCAAACTCAAAGTCTCTTTTTACTGCTGATCTACCTGAGTTCTATATCTAAGTTGATATTACTGCCAACTCATGTGCCCAAGTCAAAAATTTGGACATGATTCCTCTTTCTCTTAGTCACCAAGACTTGACAATGTTACCACCTAAATATTCTCAATTACATCTACTTTTTTTCTATCTCCACCAACTGTACCCAAGATTAGACCTTCATTTCTCCCATTGCACCATAACAACAGTTTGTTCCTCTCCAATTTATATTCCACATATATCTAGAGACATCTTAATAAACTATGAGTATTTCACATAATTTTCTTCCATAAACACCTGTTAACTTTTCATTACTTTTAGGATAAAGTCTTAACTCCATGAAATTGTTTTAAAAACCTGCTTTATCTCTCTATCTCTTGTAATTTAGCCCATGTACCTTACCCTTCACATATGCTCAATTCTTTCCTAAAATAGAGCACTTTAATACATAGCTTTTGTTGAGGTTGTTATTTGGACACTACCTGAAGTAATTCACTGCTATCATATGCCTCCTAACTTTCCTTCAATAAACTAACTAATTTATTAACATTAATCATTTTTACTTTTCTGGGAAGACTATACTGACCAGCCTCCCCCCAAACTTGAATTAGATGACTTTCCTTAGAGTTGTCATACATTATTTTTCCTTTTATAGAATTCATCAATGAATTAGAATTGTGTATTGAACTTAATCATGAAAATGGGATCATGCCAGTATTACTCATTGCTATAGTTCTAGCTGTTAGTGAAATACTTGAGTTTTAGCAGGCACACAATAAATGTATGTACTTTTAGAGTGAAGAAATACATTTCTTTGGTGCCTGGGTGGCTCAGTAGGTTAAGCCATCTGCCTTCGGCTCAGGCCATGATCCCAGGGTCCTGGGATTGAGTCCAGCTTTTGGCTCCCTGCTCAACGGGGAGTCTGCTTCGCCTTCTTCCTCTCCCCTGACTCGTTCTCTCTCTCTCGAATAAGTAAATAAAATCTTTAAAAAAATACACTTCTTCATAGTTTCAGATGTAAATGCTTGAGTTTAAACTAATAACGAACACTGTTTTCCTTTAGCAGGTTCTAGGTTTGTTTTTTATTCCATTTTAAACAACTTGTCTTGTGTTACTTAAAATAGGGGTAATTGATTTTATATGACACTAGTCAGGAGTTCAAAGAACATTTAGTGACACAGGTAGATAAGATGACCTGGTTAAAGAGGGGGAAATGACTGGATGGTGAAACTTTGCATCTGTGACAGACTCATCTCAGGGCGTAAGATGAAGATGGACTGATTTATTGGTTAAATAAACTCATCGGTGCCTGATCTCTATTGTTTTATAAAGTTTACTTGAAAAGGACAATTATATGAAAGGAAGAAATGATGTCAAGAACTCACTTTTACACAGATAGCACATGCCAATCCATAGTCTGATCAAGCTATGCTCAGTGAACCATCAAAACAAATTGTAGTTCCTGCTTCAAAGGTTGGCATTTATCTAACAACTATTTATTCCTTCCAATTTACTATGATAGTACTGGCATTGATTCCCAAACCAGATAGCTACTGTGTGGTAAACACAGGCAGAAAACCACTAGCAAAGGAAAAAGGCTGGGGAAGGAGAACACTACTAGAAATATTAACCGGTCTAAAAATGGCCACTGGACCACAACAAAAATAGGTAGCATCCATTAATGGAACATAAATTGACTGTTTTAAGCACAGTGTGTTCAGACTGCGTGCAGGTACTTTTGATTATCTTTAAAAGATGGCAAAGTTTAGTTCTGTTCTACACAGTTTGGCAGCTGAAATAATAGAGCATTGGAAATTTCCCTTATTGGTACTTTCTTTTATTGCATTATAAATTGTTTTTCCTATAGTAACTCAGTAGGGAAAGAATAATAACCATGCCAAAATGTTAAAGTAAGTAATTAAAAACAACTACAATTTTAATATGTTTTGTTCTGTACATTATTTAATGCTAACTTGCAGTGAAACTGCTGAGGAAGTGTTAAGTTTATATACCCAGCAAGTGCAGGAATTCCCTTTGATGATAGAAATGCAATAAAAATAAAATCAGTGGTCATAATGTTATCTTAAATGACTTACATTGAGCCCTGAAGACATTACATCTATTTGTCCTTTTGAAGCATGCTTTAGTTTATTATTTCTGTAGTCTGTCATGACTAATAAGTATTGTCATAGATTGTGTTTTCAGTCTAATAAATCCTTAATATTATGCTGTTTCAATTGTTTTTATTTTCCAAAAGACTTTATTAAAAATATACTCTGGAATTTTAGAAATATTGAAATCAACACAGGTTTTCTAGATGCATCCAGGATGCATAATTATTTTACTTATGTCTTACTTGGCTTTCCCTTGAACATGGGCCAACCTGAGGGCAAATGGAAATGTACCTCAAAAGCACACTGCACTGAGGAAACTTGTCAGGTTTCTGAAATTAGCATTCAGTCCTTTCATTTGTTATTTGTCCTGGTATTAGCTGTAAAATTTAATAATTCATTGATTCCAAAAATGTTTACCATGTTCTTGTTATGTATAAAGTATATTATAACATTCAGGTAGAAAATGCATAGTTGATCCTTTCCTCCAAAGAGTTCACAGTCTGGTAGAATGGGAATATAATGTGTTAAATGCAATGGTGGAGTCATGCACATTAATTTTCACTAGCAAAAAGAAAGATTTCTAACTGGCCTTGGGAATAGAGAGGGAGCAAAGAAAACTTTCAAAAGGTGGTGATTCAGGAGTTGACTATTAAGTGAAAATTATGAGTCAGCTAGATTTGAGGGGAGCCATAAAGGAGGCAAGAAGTGGGGAGGTATTTGTCCTTCCTGTTTCTTTTCCTTTTTTCTTCCTTCTCTTCCAATAAATATCAGTTGAAATGTTGTATGTACCATGTATGCCACAGGTGAATGAGAAAAAGTCTAAAGAGAAGGTACAAAGAAGCAAAGAGATAGAGGCAAGAAAGATATGGTGTGAGTGTAGAAATATACAAAATTCAGGGGCAAGAGTGGAAAACTAGCCAGAGTTCAGGTTACATAGGATCTTTTTATTTTTTTATGCCCAGAGATGGAGTTTAGACATTATCCTATAGGTAAAAGTTATCTTGTAAAAGTAATTAATATTAATATGTTGTAAAAATAACTAATGGACTTTGAGGGCATTATGCTAAATGAAATAAGTCAGACAGAGAAAGACAAATACCATATGATCTCACTTATGTGTAGAACCTTAAAATGCACACACACATAACAGCTCACAGATATAGAAAAGAGGTTGGTGGTCGGAGAGAGGTGGGGGTTGGGGCATAGGCGAAATGGGTGAAAGAAGTCAAAAAAACACAAATTTCCAGTTATAAAGTAAATAAGTTCTGGGGACCTAATATATGGCATGTTCATATAGTTAACAATACTGTATTGTATACTGGAAAGTTGCTAAGAGAGTAAATCTTAAAAGTATTCATCACAAGAAAAAAAAAAGTTTTAGCTATGTCAAGTGATGAATGTTAATTAGACTTATTGTGGTGATCATTTTGCAATATATACTTATATTGAATCATTATGTTGTACAACTGAAACTAATAAAATGTATGTGCCAATTATATTTCAATAAAAATGAAAAATTAATAAATAAAAGTAATTACTAGATATGACCAAATTTGTGACTGACATTATAACTGGTAATTGTGTTGAAGATAGATCTGAAGTGGAAAGAATGGAGGTGAGGTGGGGTTAGGAGTTATTTCAGCCATCTAAGGCAGTAATCACCAAGACTTGAAAAAGGAATGTGGTCATAAGAATGGAGATGAAGGGACAGATTTGAAAATAAGTTAAGAGAGTAAATAATTTGAATTCAGAGGCTTAATGGATAGACGTGGAAATTGAAGAAGAGAGGAGAATAAGAGATGACACTCTGTGTTTAGACTGGGTAATGTGGTGGTGCCAGCAAGGAAGAACAGGTATGAGTAGGATTCAGTTTTGAACATGCTGTATTTAAGACTACTACTGTACCCAGGTAGGGGTGTCCATGAGGCAGTGGCTTATGGGAGTCCAAAAGTAAGTGTAGAGTCTTGGGTGCATATTCAAATTTTAGAGTCATTGGCTTTTGGTTGATAATTGAAATAATAAAAACATATGAAATTATTGGTAAAGAATTGAAGAGAGAGAAGAAAAGTGTTCCACAAATGGTGGTGGGAGATGTTATTTTAGGGACTGATGAAGGATGAGGAAGGAACACCTGGAAAAGTAGAAAAAAGGAAGTCAGAGGTGGGTGAGGAAAATTAGGAGTGCACTAAGAGAATGGAGAGCCTAAAAACAGGATTGGTTGACTACTGGATGGAACCTAAAGGCCGATAACATGGCACCTGAAATATGAGTGCTAGACTGGCTTGTTGGCAGTGGTTCCTGACTTCTCACAAAAGTGACATCAGTTGGGTAGAAAGGGAAGAAGCAAATTTGGGACGAGATGAAAGATAAATGGGACATGAAGTAACAGACTAGGGTTTATGCTGCTGTTTTAGAAGTTTGGATGTGATAAGAGGAGATAGACTTCCAGATGAGGCTGTGGGATTGTAGAAAGTCTCTTTAGGATGTGAAGGAGTGGAAACCAAAAATGATCAAAAATACCTGGGGGAGGTACCATTGGAAAGGGAGAGTTTCCAGGACCAGATCTAGTTTGTAGCATTTCCTTTTGATGGTAGGCCTTAATGTGGTTAGTTTTAGATCTAGAAGGAGGAATGGTGAAGCAAGCTCCCAGAGGAGGAGAGGCAGGAGAGATCACAGGTGGAGGGGTTGACTTTGAACAAGAGTACACTTCTCTAGGAATCTTGGAGACAGGCTAAGGAGGATGAATGTGAGTGTAGAGAAGTTGCCAGCTGGTGGGGCAAGGAGGGATAGGGAGTGAGCAGGGATGAGGCTGATTGAGGAAGATAATGATTTATCTTCTTAATTTGGAGGAGGTAGTTAGGAGTGGTCCTGTGCTAAGAGTTGTTGGGAGGCAGGTTGCAATCAAGTATAGGATTTCTGGGAGCAGCAAGTATTCTGTATATTTGATAAAAAGAATGAGCATGGGAGTTGAGCAAGGACTAAGGAACAGAGACAGCAACCCTGAGGCTGACTTCAGACCATGAATTCATTCTCCAGTCCCACTCTGGCTATAGAAATGAGTGAAAGCCGGTAGCAATATAGATCTTGGACTGGAGTTTTGGTGGGGTGAGGTTCCTAACAGAAGGCTGGGAATGACAGGGGATTGAGAGTACCCATCAAACTGTAGTTCAAATGATCAAGCATGAGATTTATGCATCTACCCTGGGTCTGGCTCAGGGCTAGCTGAGCAAGTGCATGGCCCTGCCCTAGAGTCTTAGAACTGGTTCTATGTCCCTTCTCTGGCCATGATGACAGAGGTTGCAAGAAGAGCAAATCTCAAGGGTAGTACTGGTAGTGGAACCAGTAGAATGTTACTATGATGAAGCAAAGCACTTCCCATAAACATTTCGGGTTCATGTTAAGTATATTAAAGTGCAATAGGTCAACAAAGATGCCCTTAATATTATACTCCCCTAGAAAAATACCAAAAACCATATATGTATATGTGTATGTGTGTATGTATATGTATACATACATCTTTAAGTTTTACTAACCACATTTCTGTGATTATTTTCAAATATATGTTTTTTTAAAGGTTTTTTATTTATTTATTTGAGAGAGAGAATGAGCTAGAGAGAGAGAGAGCATGAGAGGGGGGAGGGTGAGAGGGAGAGGCAGACTCCCTGCTAAGCAGGGAGCCCGACATGGGACTCGATCCAGGGACTGCAGGATCATGACCTGAGCCGAAGGCAGTCGCCTAACCAACTGAGCCACCCAGGCACCCCAAATATATGTTGAAGAGCTTCTTGAATATAGCCTTTTGAGATTGGCATCCTGAGATTTAATCATACATCCTTTGGCAAATATTTTGCACTCTTGTATTCTCTATCCATATTGACTTAACTAATAATATACTGTAACCAAAGAAAATCCATATTTAATAGATTTACTGAGATATAATTTACATGCCAAAAAAATTCACTGATTTAACCTATTCAATGTTTTTTAGTATATTTATAGAGTTGTACAACCATAGTTAAGCAGCCATTACTATCATCAAATTTTAGAATATTTTCAGCAGAGCGAAGAAACCTCACATCCATTAACAGTCATTCTCTAGAGTCTCCCAGCTCTAGGTAGCTACTAATTCACTTTCCATCTCTGTAGATTTGCTTATTCTTTTTTTAAAGGCATTTCTTCTTGAGCTTTCTGAATGCTGCAATCTTGACTTGTTTCTTTTTCAAGTGGCCTGGTGCACAGCCGTCATAGAGTTGCCCTTTGTCATCATCCTTGGGATTCCCTGTTCCTTAGATTTCATTGTATTTCTCATCTTGGATTTCACTTTTCCATGGGGGGGTCATATCCCTCAATAACCTTCTGAGAGAGGATTCATAGATAATTTTTTGAAATTCTGATTACTTGAAATTGTTAAGTTTATTTTCATTAATAATTTTTATTTCATTGAACCTAGAATTTTTTATTAGAATTAGTCTTCCTGGGCACCTGGGTGGCTCAGTTGGTTAAACGACTGCCTTCGGCTCAGGTCATGATCCTAGAGTCCCGGGATCAAGTCCCACATTGGGCTCCCTGCTTGGCAGGGAGTCTGCTTCTCCCTCTGATCCTCTTCCCTCTCGTGCTCTCTATCTCTCATTCTCTCTCTCTCAAATAAATAAATAAAATCTCAAAAAAAAAAGAATTAGTCTTCCTTCAGAATTTTCAAGGTAATGTTCAATCATTTGTAGTGCCAAAGTGGAGAAGACTGGAGACATTTTGATTTTTAATCTTGTTTCTGCATTGCCTTCCTCTAGAAGCTTTTAGAATCTTCTCCTTATCCCCAGTTATATTAGATAACCTAAGTCTCTTCTTTTCCTGATCATACAGAACACTTCTTGTGACACTTCTTGTCACCAAATGTGTGGGGGCGTTTCCCCCCTGCCAAGCAATTCTGTGATACCAGCTGGGTGTCCTACAATCTAAATCAATCCTGACACTGTCTACCTGGAGTTAGCATCAGACCCCACAGATATACTTCTCCACATCTTTCCAATGTGGAGAAGGGGAAACAAGACCTAATGTATTTACAGCTCAACTGCTTACTTTTTTCAATTGGACACCATGAATGATTGACTTTTTCTAGTACTTTGAAGTTTGCATAACTCTTCCATATATTGTCTAATTTTATACTCAAACAATACGAAGTAGGTTGTCAAATACTAGGTTCACTGCTTTTCAATTCCCCAAACCCGTACTGGAATAAGAGAAAGAGCCAGAGTTAAGACAAGGCCTTCCAAGTCTAGTCCAGTGTCCTCTCTTGTGGAGAGCATATGGTGCTGAGAAACCTGACTGTATTCTTTTTTCATCCTTAGGATTGACCTATGAGTTAGTTGTGAACTAAGGTGCATAAAAGCTTTCTGTTCATCAGGACATTTGGCCCAAACTCCTCTATAAATTCTAAGTGTCTATTTTGTTATTCTGCTTGCCTGAAGGGCCTCTACTCTGAATGTTTGTAAAATGTCCATGAACACACAAATAAAACTTCCAGGCAGTAAGTGCCAAATGAGCCACTCAGGAACAAGGCTTATCTTGATCCTGCAGTGCAGGGAGCTGGGTAGAAACTTTTTTCTGGCTAGACCACCCTTATCCAAACACAGTCTCTACCTAGTACTGTGTACTGGATTTGGAGAAAATTACTTAAATTTGCATCTGTAAGATGGAATAATGATAACAATAATAAATGGAAATGTATAGAAGTATGAAATATGAGAACCAAAGTAGTATATGTATTTAGAGTGAATCTAATGCAAAATAAGCACTCAATGAATTTTCGATCTTGCCATTTCTGTTCTCCACCATTATCAGTTCCCTACACAAAGTTTGTATTCAGTGTCTCATAAAAGGTCAAATAAGGGAATAGATGAGCAAAAGTTTGATCAAATCGTATTGCTGCAATACTTTAAAGAAAATCAGGAGATACACTTCATGCCACTTGTGTCCAAACCAGTAACTATCTGAGGGAAAGGAATTCACAGAAGGAAAGTTTACTAAGGCTCAGTCAGGAAGCAAGGATGACAAGCCCCAAAAGGGAAGGGAAGGTGGAAGATGGAGCAGGTAGAAAAAATGATATTTGAGCAACTATAAAAGCTGAACACCTGAAACATGCTTCATAGTTCTGCCTCTACTAACACATATGGGTGACACATCTGGAGGCCACGTAAACACTGGACAGAAACGGGGTGGAGGAATTAATCCACGAGTCCTCAAATGTAAATTAAGTGATTTGGTTTAGCTTCCTTCCACAAGGCCCAGGGAAAAAAAAGTTGCCCTCTATTCTATATTTATCAGTGAGATAAGGGGAGAAAATGTACTTATGTATTACACAAATTGGATAATCACTCCTAAAAATTCTGAGGGGTGACTATTTCTCAGTAAATAGCAATGCCATTTTTGCTTTTGATGAAGATTCCTATTTCACTCTTGGTATATTTCTACACCCAAAGCATAGCTTTGGAGAAATAGGAACCCAAATTTCCATTCAAGCTCTATCATATTTCTACTCCTTCTTATAAATACTTGACACTTCTTTAACCAGTGATGACAAAATCCATTATTCCATAGTTGAGAAAGAAAGAGACCCTGAATCTAAATGTTTTTTCAGAACATTTATCTAATCTAATTGAATCTAATCTAATCTAAATTCTAATGAAGTAATCAAGCAATATATCTAAATAGCTGTTATCAGATGCTTTCCTATTTCCATAATAGGAAGAGTATAAGCCACTTAGAAGTCTCAAGATTCTAAATATTGGGATCACTCCAATGAAGGAAAGGGACACACAATAGGAGGCTGAAAATGACAGTGGTAAATGTTTAAATTTAAACAAAATCACAGTCATCTTTGGTTATCTTTGACAGAGATTTTACAGACTTTGCCTGGGAACAGAGAAGAGGTGGCACTCAATCATAGATGTGCTCTGTGTCAGTCCTTCAGGGGTGCAGGTCATCGAGCACAGTCAGATGAGGACCCTGCTGGAGACTGAATGCATGTGTCCTCCCAAAATTTGTTTGTTAAATCTTAATATTCAGTGATGGTATTTGGAAGTGAGGTCTTTGAGAACTGCTTAGGTCATGAAAGTGGAGCGCTCATGAATGGGATTTGTGCCCTTATAAAAGAGATTCCAGAAAGCTAGCTGGCTCCTTCCAACATGAGAAGTCACAATGAGAAGATGCTGTTTATGAACCAGGGAACAGGCTCTCTGCAGACACTGAATCTGTTAGTGCCTTGATCTTAGAATTCCCTGACTCCAGAACTGTGAGATGAATGTTTGCTATTTATAAGCTACTCAGTTTATGATGTCTATTATAAAAGCCTGAACGGATTGACACAGACCCATGGGTTTTGCTGCACCACCTTTAGGCATACTACCTCTGTTTCCCACTATCTATTATGTCCTTTAAAAAAAATGGTCATTTTTTTTATATTAAGAGGAATAATTAACCAAGTATTATTATTCTTAAAACAAAAATTAATTAATTCTTTGATCAAATGATGAGTTCAGTAAACTACTTCAGTTTAGCCTATGGCACAAGAAGGAACAGCTTGTATAAATATAGTTCTCTTTGCTGAGTGGAATGAATTTCTTACTTAATTTTCCACCCTTTTAACTGGCTATTTTTCCAGAAATAATTCCCATTTTATGCCTGTTTTCAAGGTTTATGATGATATCTACTTACAAAAATACCACTCATAATTCTTCACATCATCTGTGCCCAAGTACACATATGGGCACATGAAACAAACTGAATCTAAGGGTCTGAGAAGAGAGTGTGCTTACAGAAAAATTGTTTTACAAAATCTCTTCCTTGGTTTAACAATGTATTTATTCAGGTATCAACCAAAATAGCAAAGATCATGACATATTCTAATTGTAATTTGATGGGTTGATTAACATATTGATCATTTATTTTAAGAATAGACCCTAGAATTCTTCTCCACTCAGTTCAGAGGTTAAATTAGACAGAAACTCAACTGTAACAAGTCACACAGAGAAGGGATATCAGGAAATACATAATATTTTCCCCCAAGTTTCATGACCTTGAATATAAATGTCTTTCTTATTTACACTGCTGGGATTTATATTGTTAGTCACATGTCTTACAGTAATTTCAAGTCCTAAAAAAAAAAAAAAAAAAAAACTTTGCCTATTAAATCTTCACATGTTAGAGAATTGCATATTTTTTGTTGATTGTCAATTTGCTGGGCTATTAAATTCATTTTAGTCTGTATTTTGTGGAATGATCTAGAGAAACTGTGAAATTATCTCATGTTGTTAACAGAAGGGGCAGCTTAAATCTATAAACAACTTGTTAGCACAGGTTTTAAACCTTTAAATATTCATTTGGTATGAATCATGTTTCAAAGCCTATCTTCCATATTATTCCTAAATGTACAAAAACAGAATCAATTGCTTACTGGAGCCAGCTTCATAAACTCAGCCCTCAGTGTTTTCCTCTCTTGGTTTATCAATTTCTTCAGGCTGGGTAACAAGAATATCCCCATCCCCTATTCTTGCCCAAAAGCAAATGGAGTACTGCAGATGCATTCCAAGGTATTTGGAAACCTCATTCTAACATAAGGATCATTTCTCTTATTGGAGAGAACACTGAGGAACCACAGATGGTTCAGGAACAGGCAACTGGGCCAAGTTTTAACATTTTAGTGTTGCCACATTGGGTTTTGTTTCCTACTAATAATGCAGCCAAGTATCTTGAAACTCTTGCACCCCAGCAGGAGGCTGCTTCTCAGTGGTCCTTACTCAGGAGATCAGGATCCCATTTTTTCCTTCATTTGATGGATATTAAGTCAATGCACTGTCTAATAATATTTGACCCAAACATGTCATACCTCATTTTTAAGTTAGACAACTTATAACTCCTGGAAACATAAATAATTGAAAAGCACTTTATATTTTATCAGTTTCTCACAACACCTTTATGAAGTGGGACAGTGTTACTGAGATATCATTGCAAATGCAATGATGGGTGATGTGTTTCTTTTCACACAATGAATAGCAAAATGAGGTCATGAATGGGAAACTCTGGAATCCATTAGAATTTTTCTTTTAAAAATGATGATTATTGGGGCGCCTGGGTGGCTCAGTCGTTAAGCGTCTGCCTTCGGCTCAGGTCATGATCCCAGGGTCCTTGGATCGAGCCCCACATCGGACTCCCTGCTCCACGGGAAGCCTGCTTCTCCCTCTCCCACTCCCCCTGCTTGTGTTCCCTCTCTCGCTGTGTCTCTCTCTGTCAAATAAATTAAAAAATCTTTAAAAAAATAAAAATGATCATTATCATTTACCAGGATATAATAAATCACCTTAAATTGAATGTGGCCTGTATTTATGTCTGTGTGGTAGGTGCAGAAGAGGCTTGGGCTCCCAGTGACCCAGGTGAGGTAAGAGCCAGGAGGATGGGAAAGGAAAGTCAAATCTTCTGTGTGCATCCATATTATAGGAGGAGGAAGGAAAACCTGAATCTAATGGGATTCAAGCTCCTACTTTCTCAAGATATGTATTTTTTTAAAACATGAATTGCAAAGGGACATCTGTAGAATATCTCAGATCCTACTCAGAAGATGAGCCACAGCAGTGGAGGCCATGACTCACTGGCTAAGGTGATGTTTATCTGCTCCTTGCTGTTCCACTTTCTCATGCTCCTCTGGAGCCTTTTCTTCCAAATTGAAAGCAGGCCCTAAAAATGAGAAATCAGGTAATGGGAAAAGTCATTTCCTTAAGGACCAGATTACTATAAAAGGCTGGGTTTATGTCTCTGGCATTTCCCCTCCTACGTAGCCCTAGCCCACTGCCATTGGTGTGTGACTGTTTATTGGAGTGGACAAAAATGCATCTTCCTTTTCAGTTGAGCTCTTTTGCATGACGGCTATGTTGTGTGCTGAGGCTTTGTCTGGCTTGGTTTGGCTAATGGTAGAGCAGCTGAATCTCACTGGAAGGACACAGCATGAAGCAGAAATGCACATTCAAACAAGAATTCCCTGAGTGTACGCTCCAATGGTCCACCATGGCAGGTTCCCAGGGGAGAGGAGAGAAGCACAGGATGAGCTCTGACTGCCCCTTTAATTCCCAACCCCTGAGTCAGAGTAAGTAGCCAGGGCAGAGGGATGGTGAATAAGTACAAACAAATGATCTGAATTACCTCTGAACTTGTGCAAACATGTCTATACAATCCTTATATCAACACCAGTTTCCTAGTCATTTAAGTGAGTTCATTTATTGTTTCATTCTAGAAGTACATGTGGGGACTTCCAAACATAGAGACTTTAAGCATTCTGAAAGCTAAGTCAGGATAAGTCCCAGTAGGTGGCTCCTCAGTCATGGGTTTATGTGATGGTGAACTTGGTCTTTGTGACAAATTTACTGAGAAAAGCCCACCACAACTGCTCTGGTTCTATATTTGTGCTTCAGGTAGAGAGGCATTAAAGTAACTCAAGATATGTGATAGCCTTTCTGCTCTAAAATATCTTTAGATGGTATATCCTCAGTTATAAATCTATTTCTTGAAAAAGAAACACCTAGGTTGGAAATTTTTCCATACATTTACATTAAGGCTTTCTTTGAAATACTGGTAATTATCTCCAATCCTAACCCTGTCTATTTTAATGACAAAGATCTGGAAAGAGAAGGATATGGAGAAAAGAGTAAGTGCAAGCTAAATTCCCAATCTTCTAGAAAAAAGCATAATGAAATGAGTTACTCTTTGATATATTAATGGATTATTATAATATTTTTTTTCTAAAGAAGTTGGCAATACCTGAATCCTGTTCCAGATCAACCACCTGTACCTTCCTTATCTCCAGTGAAAGTGAACATACAGAATATATTCAGCAAATAACATGTGGATCTTTGACCCCAATCCCAATGGATTCTTATAAGCTAAGCTGGCTCTTGAGGACACCACTGTACCTTAATGCTGGTAGGCTCAAGAAGTTATTATTGCTCTAATACCACACCTGAGCCTTCTGATGAGTCATTTAGTCCAAAGCCACAAGCACTGGGAGCTGATTGCCAGGTGGTGTGTACAACATTGTTGCCCTGTAGGCAAAAAAGGGAAGAACCTGGTGAGGAGGAATATAGCACTTGATACCTTATAACCTTGATGTGTTTCACCAACTGGGGCTGATTCAGTAATAGCTTCAATTCCTTGGACTACCTGTGGTAAAGACAAAGTACAGCCTGTCAAAATACATATTTATTGACTACAGATGAGGGGGAAACAGGGTTTTAATTGGCAATAACTAAAAGCAGGGGCTCCATACTTTTGACTGGTTCATCTCCTCTTGCATTTTCCTTGAGACTGAAGCAGGGTGCTCACACATTTGGGTTCACTTCCTTACAAATCACTGCCAAAGTGGAAAGGATGTACATGTTCCCTGGTTACCATTTTGGAATCCTAGGGGACACTTTTAATAGGGCCATCTTGCAGCAGTTATTTTGGCCAGGGAGATGAAAGATAGTGATGGCTCATGCTGATTTTGATACTTTCATATTTAGGGGTTAAGTTCTGCTATCAGTATACATATGGGCTCAGGAGGTGGATGCTCACTGAGAGCAATTGTTGATGCTGCTGTGGCTGATAACTCAGACGATCAAAAATTTGTAGAAATATGGGGCAAGCTCTGGACAAATGAAAAGCCGAAGCTGCTGGGGACTGGGGATATGGGATGAGCAGATGTGGGGCAAGGAACACTTTTCTGCACCAGCATTTCTTTTCAGTATTGTTTCATTTTGTAATCAAATGTATGTGTCACTCTGATACCTTTTAAATTAAAATGCAAAAGGTCAAAATAAAAAAATGTTGACACTGGGTTGGCATCACCTCTGTTTACAACCATTTTCCAGAGTATACTGAATTAGATTTCTATTTTTTGCATTGGGTGAATTAAGTGTAGTGAGAGAGGAAGGGAAGAATCAAAATAAATCTTGTCTCTTTTCTTTCTCCCTGCTTTCCTTCCTTCCTTTTTTTTTTTTAAATAGGAAAAATTTACATATTTCTAATTGTCTTTGGCAGACATTTTAAGAGCATATTTGAAGTGTGAAGAGGTCTGGAAATAAGGCAGCATTGAGATTCCCTTTTAGCTTTTGGCTTTACTGGTTCTGATAGCACATCCTGAGGTTTCACTAGGATGTTTTTATCAGTAAACCATGCTGTACCTTTATTTCTCCCAATGACCATAATTATAATTTAGTATTTAAAAACAAAAGTTGCTATTTGATTCCCTCTTGGTATGAACCACAGGCATCAAGACCTGAGAAGTTTTTTTGTTTGTTTGTTTGTTTGTTTCTTTACTCACTACTCAGACTTAATTAAAATTTCCATTTTAGTTAAGGACTGTTAAAGCTAGAAGGCTCAGAAATGTGTCATAGGTCACATTTAAGTTACAGTGACAGCACTAGAATCAGGATCTTCTGGCTCTCAATTCAGTATCCTGTACAGCTTTCCTGTATCATGGAGTCTTGTGTTTTATCCATGCAACGTTTAGCATTATAATTTTAAAAACCAAAAAAAAAGGTCTATATACCAAATATTTAATGATTTGTATAATAATTTCAGTATGTGGTAAATGGACACAAAGAATAAGAAGTTTATACAGATTCTTATTATTCATAGTATTGTAATGTAGCCAAACCAAGTATTTCTAATCTCATATTAACTTCCTAGTGCTGCTGTAGCAAATTACAACAAAATTAGTGGCTTAAAACAACATGAATCTAGGCCCGGGAGCAAGATGGCAGAGGAGTAGGAGACCTGGATTTTGTCTGGTCTCAGGAATTCAGCTGAATAGGGATCAAACCATTCTGAACACCTGCAAACTCAACAGGAGATCAAAGAAGAGAGTGGCAACAACTCTCTGAACAGAGAAGCGACCACTTACTGGAAGGTAGGACGTGCGGAGAAGTGAAACCGAGGCGATATTCGGGAGGATAGACGGTGGGGAAGGGGGCCTCTGTGCCACTTCTGGCAAGTGATAGAGCCGCAGAGCACAATATCGGAACTTTTAGAAGTCGGCACCGCTGAGGGACGTCGCTCCAGTGGCTAGGCGGGGGGTGGAACCCTCGTGGGACAGTGTGGTCTCAGGACCCTCGGGGTCACAGAAAAACCGGGGGTGCCTGAGTGCAGCAGAGCTGCCAGGTATTGGAGCAGGGAAGCTGGCTGCAGAGACGGAGCCAAGGCGTGGGCTCTCACCTTGGGGTTGCCATAAACTGTGATCGGTGACAGTCGGGCCACTTCTCCTCCAGGAGGGACCCAACAAGCGGCAGATCCAGGGAGACTCCCCTTCCTCCCCTGGGAGGAGCGGTGTGGGAGCACACCGCAGGGATCTGCTGGGTTTGGAGACTGCACATGGGGTCAGTTGCCAGAGATAGAAACGCTCGGGTCACAGGCCGGGTGAGCATGGTGTGCGGCCAGAGACCAGGGAGACGGGAATGAATGCTTTTCTCTGGGGATGCAATGAGGAGTGGGGCCCCGAATTCTAAGCTCCTTTGGGTGGAGATTGGGAGGCCACCACTTTCACCCTGGTCCTCCAAAACTGTACCGAGACCTTGCAGGGAACAAAAGCTCCAGGGAGCAAACCTGAGCAGCTTGCTTAGCCCCAACTGAGAAGGGAGGGGCAGTTCCGCCTCCAGCAAAGACATCTGGGAACCACAGCAACAGGCCCCTCCCCCAGAAGATCAGCACAAACAGCCAGCAAGCCAAGCCCAAGTTTACTGATCAAGGAGAACGGGAGAACTCCAGCGCTAGGGGAATATTGCCCATAGAATTCATGGCTTTTTTTTTTACCATGATTCATTAGTTTTTCAAAGTTAATATTTTTACCTGTTTTTTTTTTATTTTTCTTTTTCCCTTTTTCAACCAACATCTTATCAATCACTTTTTAAAAAAACATTTTTTATTTTTCATTTTTAGAGTCATATTTTATCCCTTCATAGTAGTTACCCTTATTTTTGGCATATATATATAAGTTGTTCTCTCTTTAAAATTTTGAGATACAGTTTCTTCTAACAGATCAAAATATACCCTAAATCAATAGTGTATGGCTTTGTTCTAGTTTCCTGCCTGATCACATTCTATCCTTTTTTCTTCTTTTTTTTTTAAATCTTCTTATTTTTTTTTCAAACAACTTCTTATCTTATCAATTCCTTTTATAAAATCGTTTATAATTTTCATTTTTACAGTCATCTTCCATCCCTTCATTGTATCAACCTTTATTTTGTACATATAAAAGTCTTTCTTCCTTTAAAATTTTAGGAGGCACTTTTTTCTAACAGACCAAAATACGCCCAAAATCTAGTATGTGGCACTGATCTATCCACTAGCCTGATCATATTTTGATCATATTCTGTTTTTTTTGTATTGTTCTGTTTTTGTTTTTATCTTTTAGTTTTTCTTTTTGTTTTTTTTCTCTTTATTTCCCTTTTCTTTCATCTGCTTTCAGGTGTTTTCTGATTTGTATTGAGTATATTTCCTGGGGACGTTATTAAACTGTTAGCATTTTGTTCTTTCATTCATCTATTCTCCTCTGGACAAAAACAAGACGAAAAAAATCACCTCAGCAAAAAGAACAAGAGGTGGTACCATCAGCCATGGACCTACTCAATATGGACATTAATTCGATGCCAGACCTAGAGTTCAGAATCATGATTTTAAAGATACTACCGGAGCTTGAAAAAGTGTGGAAGTTATTAGAGAAACCCTTTCCGGAGAAATAAAAGAACTAAAATCTAACCAAGTTGAAATCAAAAAGGCTATTAATGAAGTGCAATCAAAAATGGGGGCACTAACTGCTAGGATAAATGAGGCAGAAGAGAGAATCAGCGATACAGAAGACCAACTAATGGAAAATAAAGAGGCTGAGAAAAAGAGAGACAAACAACTACAGGATCACGAGGGCAGAATTCGAGAGATAAGCGATACCATAAGACAAAACAACATTAGAATAATTGGGATCCCAGAAGAAGAAGAAAGAGAGAGAGAGGCAGAAGGTATATTGGAGTAAATTATAGCAGAGGACTTCCCTAATGTGAGTAAGGAAACAGGCATCAAAATCCAGGAGGCAAAGAGAACCCCTCTCAAAATCAATAAAAATAAGTCAACACCCTGATATCTAAGAGTAAAACTTACGAGTCCCAGAGACAAAGAGAAAATCCTGAAAGAAGCTCGGGAGAAGAGATATGTAACCTACAATGGTAGAAAAATTAGTTTGGCAACAGACCTATCCACACAGACCTGGCAGGCCAGAAATAACTGGCATAAGATCTTCAGAGCAATAAATGAGAAAAATATGCAGCCAAGAATACTATATCCAGCTAGGCTATCATTGAAAATAAAGAGATAAAAAGCTTCCAGGACAAACAAAAACTAAAGGAATTTGCAAACACAAAACCAGCCCTACAAGAAATATTGAAAGGGGTCCTCTAAGCAAAGAGAGAGCCTAAATGCAGCATAAACCAGATAGGAACACAGACAATATACAGTAACAGTCACCCTACAGGCAATACAATGGCACTAAATTCATACCTTTCAATAGTTACCCTGAATGTAAATGGTCTCAATGCCCCAATCAAAAGACACAGGCTATCAGATTGGATTAAAAAACAATACCCATCAATATGCTGTGTGCAAGAGATTCATTTTAGACCCAAAGGCACCCCCAGACTGAAAGTGAGGGGGTGGAAAACCATTTACCATGCTAATGGACACCAAAAGAAAGCTGGCCTGGCAATCCTTATATCAGACAAATTAGACTTTAAAACAAAGACTGTAATAAGAGATGAAGAAGGACACTATATCCTACTTAAAGGGTCTATCCAACAAGAAGATCTAACAATTGTAAATATCTATGTCCCTAACATGGGAGCAGCCAATTATATAAGGCAATTAATAACAAAAGCAAAGAAACACATTGACAACAATACAATTATAGTGGGGGACTTTAACACCCCCCTCACTGAAATGGACAGATCATCTAAGGAAGAGATCGACAAGGAAATAAAGACATTAAATGACACACTGGACCAAATGAACTTCACAGACATATTCAGAACATTCCATCCCAGAGCAACAGAATACACATTCTTCTCTAGTGCCCATGGAACATTCTCCAGAATGGATCACATCCTGGGTCACAAATCAGGTCTCAACTGATACCAAAAGATTGGGATTATTCCCTGCATATTTTCAGACCACAATGCTGTGAAACTAGAACTCAATCACAAGAGGAAAGTCAGCAAGAACTCAAATACATGGAAGCTAAAGAGCATCCTACTAAAGAATGAATGGGTCAACCAGGAAATTAAAGAAGAATTAAAAAAATGCATGGAAACCAATGAAAATGAAAACACAACTGTTCAAAATTTTTGGGATACAGCAAAGGCAGTCCTGAGAGGAAAGTATATAGCAATAAAGCCTTTCTCAAGGAACAAGAAAGGTCTCAAATACACAATCTAACCCTACACCTAAAGGAGCTGGAGAAAGAACAGCAAATAAAGCCTAAACCCAGCAGGAAAAGAGAAATAATAAAGATCAGAGCAGAAATCAATGAAATAGAAACCAAAAGAACAGTAGAACAGATCAACGAAACTAGGAGCTGGTTCTTTGAAAGAATTCACAAGATTGATAAACCCCTGGCCAGACTGATCAAAAAGAAAAGAGAAATGACCCAAATCAACAAAATCATGAATGAAAGAGGAGAGATCACAACCAACACCAAAGAAATACAAACAATTATAAGAACATATTATGACCAACTCTATGCCAGCAAATTAGATAACCTGGAAGAAATGGGTGCATTCCTAGAGATGTATCAACTACCAAAATTGAACCAGGAAGAAATAGAAAACCTGAACAGACCTATAACCACTAAGGAAATTGAAGCAGTCATCAAAAATCTCCCGACAAACAAAAGCCCAGGGCCAGATGGCTTCCCAGGGGAATTCTATCAGACATTTAAAGAAGAATTATTACCTATTCTCCTGAAACTGTTCCAAAAAATAGAAATGGAAGGAAAACTTCCAAACTCATTTTATGAGGCCACCCTTACCTTGATCCCAAAACCAGACAAAAATCCCATTAAAAAGGAGAATTACAGACCAATATCTCTGATGAAAATGGATGCAAAAATTCTCACCAAAATACTAGCCAACAGGATCCAACAGTACATTAAAAGGATTATTCACCATAACCAAGTGGGATTTATCCCTGTGCTGCAAGGTTGGTTCAACATCCACAAATAAATCAACATGATACAATACATTAACAAAAGAAAGAACAAGAATCATATGATCCTCTCAATACATGCAGAAAAAGCATTTGACAAAGTACAGCATCCTTTCTTGATCAAAAATTTCAAAGTATAGGGATAGAGGGTACATACCTCAATATCATAGAAGCCATCTATGAAAAACCTACAGCAAATAGCATTCTCAATGGGGAAAAGCTTAGAGCTTTTTCCCTAAGGTCAGGAATGCAGCAGGGATGTCCACTATCACCACTGCTATTCAACATAGTATTAGAAGTCCTAGCCACAGCAATCAGACAACAAAAAGAAATCAAAGGCATCCAAATCGGCAAAGAGAAAGTCAAACTCTCACTCTTTGCAGATGATATGATACTGTATGTGGAAAACCCAAAAGACTCCACCCCAAAACTGCTAGAACTCATACAGGAATTCAGTAAAGTAGCAGGATATAAAATCAATGCCCAGAAACCAGTGGCATTCCTATACACCAACAACAAGACAGAAGAGAGAAAAATCAAGGAGTCGATCCCATTTACAATTGCACCCAAAACCATAAGATACATAGGAATAAATTTAACCAAAGAGGCAAAGGATCTGTACTCAGCAAACTATAAAATACTCATGAAGGAAATTGAAGAAGACACAAAGAAATGGAAAAACAGGAGCGCCTGGGTGGCTCAGTTGGTTAAGCGACTGCCTTCGGTTCAGGTCATGATCCTGGAGTCCCAGGATCGAGTCCCACATGGGGCTCCCTGCTCAGCAGGGAGTCTGCTCCTCCCTCTGACCCTCTTTCCTCTCATGCTCTCTATCTCTCATTCTCTCTCTCTCAAATAAATAAATAAAATCTTTAAAAAAAAAAAAGAAATGGAAAAATATTCCATGCTCATGGATTGGAAGAACAAACACTGTGAAGATGTCAATGCTACCTAGAGCAATCTACACATTCAATGCAATCCCCATCCAAATACCCTCCACTTTTTTCAAAGAAATGGAATAAATAATCCTAAAATTTGTATGGAACCAGAAGAGACCCCGAATAGCCAGAGGAATATTGAACAAGAAAAGCAAAGCCAGTGGCATCACAATTCCGGACTTCCAGCTCTATTACAAAGCTGTCATCCTCAAGAGAGTATGGTACTGGTACAAAAACAGACACATAGATCAATGGAACAGAATAGAGAGCCTAGAAATGGACCCTCAACTCTATGGTCAACTCATCTTTGACAAAGCAGGAAAGAATGTCCAATGGAAAAAAGACAGTCTCTTCAACAAATGAATGGTGTTGGGAAAATTGGACAGCCACATGCAGAAGAATGAAACTGGACCATTTCCTTACACCACACACAAAAATAGACTCCAAATGGTTGAAAGACCTAAACGTGAGACAGGAGTCCATCAAAATCCTAAAGGAGAACACAGGTAGCAACCTCTTCGACCTCAACCGCAGCAACTTCTTCCTAGAAACATCGCCAAAGGCAAGGGAAGCAAGGGCAAAAATGAACTTTTGGATTTCATCAAGATAAAAAGCTTTTGCACAGCAAAAGTAACAGTCCACAAAACCAAAAGACAACCGACAGAATGGGAGAAAATATTTGCAAATGACATATCAGATAAAGTGCTAGTATCCAAAATCTATAAAGAACTTATCAAACTCAACACCCAACGAACAAATCATCCAATCAAGCAATGGGCAGAAGACATGAACAGACATTTTTCCAAAGAAGACATCCAAATGGCCAATAGACACATGAAAAAGTGCTCAACATCGCTCGCCATCAGGGAAATCCAAATCAAAACCTCAATGAGATACCACCTCACACCAGTCAGAATGGCTAAAATTAACAAGTCAGGAAATGACAGAATGTTGGCTGGGATGCGGAGAAAGGGGAACCCTCCTACACTTTTGGTGGGAATGCAAGTTGGTGCAACCACTCTGGAAAACAGTATGGAGGTTCCTTAAACAGTTGAAAATAGAGCTACCATATGATCCAGCAATTGCACTACTGGGTATTTACCACAAAGATACAAATGTAGAGATCTGAAGGGGTACGTGCACCCTAATGTTTATAGCAGCAATGTCCATAATAGCCAAAGTGTGGAAAGAGCCAAGATGTCCATCGACAAATTAATGAATAAAGAAAAGGTGGTATATATACACAATGGAATATTATGCAGCCATCAAAAGGAATGAGATCTTGCCAGTTTGCAACGACGTGGATGGAACTGGAGGGTGTTATGCTGAGTGAAATAAGTCAATCAGAGAAAGACATGTATCATATGACCTCACTGATATGAGGAATTCTTAATCTCAGGAAACAAACTGAGTTTTGCTGGAGTGGTGGGGGGTGGGAGGGATGGGGTGTCTGGGTGATAGGCATTGGGGAGAGTATATGCTATGGTGAACACTGTGAATTGTGCAAGACTGTTGAATCACGGATCTGTACTTCTGAAACAAATAATGCAACATATGTTAAGAAAAAATAAAAAGAAGAAGATAGCAGGAGGGGAAGAATGAAGGGGAGTAAGTCGGAGGGGGAGTCGAACCATGAGAGAGGATGGACTCAAAAACAAACTGAGGGTTCTAGATGGGAGGGGTTGGGGGGATGGGTTAGCCTCGTGTTGTGTATTAAAGAGGGCACATTCTTCATGCATCACTGGGTGTTATGCACAAAGAATGAATCATGGGACACTACATCAAAAACTAATGATGTAATGTATGGTCATTAACATAACAATAAAACATAAAAAAAAACATGAATCTATTATCTTACAATTCTGGAGGTTAGTAGCCCTTAAATGAAGGCATTGTTGGGGCTGCCTTCTTTCCGTAGTCTCTAGGAACCAATCCATTCCTTGCCTTTTCCAGTTTCTAGAGGTCACCTGCATTCCCAGGTTTATGGCCCCAAATCCCTCCAACTCATGCTGCAATCACATGTCCTTCTCTGATCTGGACTCCCCCATTTCCTTCTCTAATTTATAAGGACTTCTGTGATTAGCCCATCCAGATAATCCAGGATAATCATCCCAAGGTCCTTAATTTAACCATATCTACAAAGTTCTTTTCCATGTAAGGTAAGAGAGTAATGGGTTCCAGGTGTTCATACTTGGACCTCTTTGGGACCATTATTTTACATACCACAAGGGTCATCTAGGAATAAACAGAGAAATCTGAAAAAGAAGCAGCAGCCACAATATCCCTCATAAGTTCCCGGAGGTGTAAACCGGAACTTAACAGGAAAGTCCTATGCAAAGCACTCAGGTATTGAGAATCCTCTCTTTCCTGAGTCATCTGATCCCAAGCCAACTAGGCTGTGGGGTGGGGTTTTCACTGGAGGCCTTCAAGGGAGACAGGGATGTGTAGAGAAAGAGTTCTTTTAAGTGTACAGAGAATGAATCTAGACAAGCTGAAGATCTGCTCTCTGGGGCTTTGTGTAAACTAAGGAGAATGAAAACATTCCTCAGGAAGCTAAGGGACAGGAAGGCAATGGGAGAAACCTATCTAAAGAAGGATGGATTTGCTATGAGGTTATTATCTCAAAGGATAAAGGAAGCCCTTGCTGTTGCTTTCTTTTCATCATTGACCACTCTTTTCTCCTTCTTCATGTCTCATTATTTTATTATTGTAGCAGACCATTTACTATCAGATGGCCACAGTTAAACTAGGCTATGTACTTCAGGTTGTTCATGCAAGCAGAAACATGTGCTTCCACCACTGGCCAGGTGGGTTGGGAGGATTGCTAAGGATATCCACAGGGTTAGCCTGCAGCTGAAGCAGGGGGCAGGCTAAGGCGCCCCTCACTTTTCTTATGCTTACCTGGTTGATATAAAATAAAACACAATGACAGGGATAAAATCCCTCTTTCAAGGGGGATAAATGTCTTTAATGTGTGCTCACATTAAGTAGGCATTTGTAAGCAGGACTATGTTTATCCAAAGTATTGATGAATAACTCCAGGTATATAGATTCATTTTCCCAGTAGAATCAGAAGACAGACAGCAATCTGTCCCTGAAGGGATAGCAGGTCAGGGAGCTCCCTAGAGACTGGATCAAGTCTTTTCCCATGGTGAAGACAAAGTCAAGTAAATGAAGTGGAACATGAATGTTCCTTCAAGATATGAAGGGTCAGGGGTTTTCTGGGTAAGAGGGCATTATGACAGGTGTCTATGCAATGGGTCCAAAGTCAGACTCTTTCTCTTAAAAAACAAAGCTCTGTGGGTTATCAGATCTGGACTCAATTATGAATTTGAGCCCTGTAACAAACTAGCCCTATCCTGAATCCACACTCAGCTAGCAGCCTCCAACTTCATCTCCCCTGGAATTGTTCCTGAAATAGTCCTGTGCACATGAGGACTTTGACTTTACTGGACATCATGACATAAGCAGTCCTGCAAGCCTGGGTAAAGCCCAGGATATTCCCAGGCTTGGAATGCTAAGCCTGAGAGAGTGAGGGTATCCTTTGGTCAGTGCAGCAGTGTACTCACCTCTAAGCAATGCATATTTGCTTTCTAGTTTTTACACTTTCTTTTTAAAGAATCCCCATTTTTATCCATGCCTGCAGAAAAACTTTTATGGAACATAGAACAGAGAAATTCCCCCTAACTAACCCAATGCTTCTTATTAATGCACAGCATGTCAGAGTCCTGGGGTATTCCAGAGGCTGAACTGGATGCCTCAGAATCCTACAGTAGATGAGTAAGGCAGCAGCAGAGTCCAGTGGTGTCTGCCTATGTCTCAGACAGACCATTGTAACCTGATGGTTTCCCCACCTGTCATACTGAACATCACCCTCAGGCCCATCCACACACCACTTTGTTGAATTCCTCCCCATAGAGGGAAGCCCAATGCAGAAGCTTGCCAAGGAGCCTGATGTTTGCAGCTGCCTTGGCCCTGTGGGAAATTGGTCTTGGTGGCCTTGCATGGCCCTTTAGAAACCACTTTGCCATTAATCCCTCCCTCTGTTATCTCATATGCTCATGTTACATTCTGGCAGTACAAAATCCCCACCTTTTCTGATACAGGCTTGTGTTTCAATTGCAGAATGTCCAGAGCCTCATCCAGTTCTGTGTCTTCAACTTATCTGTAGTACGTGGATACTGTAGTGACTGACCAAGGTAGATCATTTCTGAAAATGAGCTGAAATTTACTAGCCTGGTGTTTTAATTTTTTGAAAAAGAAACTGGTTGACTTCAAGAAGCATCTGTATAATTCACAAATTCAACATTTCAACAATATGGCACAATTTGTCTCCTATATCATTTTAGGGAAAGCAGCCCAGGTGTGTGGTGTGGGCAGAGGGGAGAGAGTGAATGTCTGGGTGAACGGACTCTGGGAATGGTGCAGAAGCCCATTTCTCTCACTTAGCTGTGTTCCGCAAATGAGCAGATGCAAAGTTATTTTTAATTGAGTTCTACTCCAGGGGCCTACACTGAACTGAAGCTGTCTGTTGTGACCAGCTTTCTGCACATTCAGAGCTACTCATGGACCCCATGAGGACACTTTTCAGTTCATCAACTGTGTCATCTACAAAGAAGGGAAGCATTATAGAAAAAGTACTAACCATTCCCAAAAAGCCCTCAAAAGAGCACAGAGATAAAATCCAATGTTTCCGGCTGACAATTGGTTAATGCAACAATTGCACTCTGCAATAGAACTTTCTGTGGTGATGGAAATGTTCTGTATCTGCTCTGTTATTGAGCATTTGAAATGTGGTTTGTGTGACTGGGAACTGAATTTTTTATTTTATTTAATTTTAATTACTTTTAATTTAAATAGCCAGATATGGCTATTATATTGTAGTGTACATGGGTAGTGTGGTCTGGATTATGGCAATAAAATCTATCCTAATAGCTACAGAATTGAATGTAATTACTTAAGAATCACCCTCTTGCTAATCTGCTATATATCTGGGATGTCTTATTATTTCTAATCAAAAAAGGAGTGCGATAGAAATTGACAAATTTTGCCACTTTAATCAAATGCTTTTCACTTTGCGCTTATATTTGGATAAGTAAAGAATATTATATCTGTAAACTATATTTTAAGCTAGTATAACTTCCAATAGAGATAAAATGACTGTTTTTTTTCCATACATGAGGTTAATGAAACACTATAATGTCTTACATTTATTTGAGAAGATTTTGATTGCCAAAATAAAGAGAAGGAAAAGATTTTAAAAACGTTATGTTTGTGTAACATTTCAAAAATAGAAATTTTGGTAGAAGAAAAAGGATTATTCAATTACAATTACTTCTAGTAGCATGGAAGTTAAGAATACAAGTCCCTAAACCCCTGAAAATGTTTTATTCAATCGGTCTGTTGCTGAAATTTGTATTTCCCAAGCAACAAAACAGCAGATAGGCTTTTTCTTCCAAGGTAATTAGGCATGTACTGAACAAAACCACATTTTATGTTATTCTACACAGTGAAATAACAACAACAGCTAACATTTATTGAGCACTTGCTAAGTGTCAGGCACCATTCTTTGCAATTTACATGTATTAACTCCTTTTATCCTTATTACTGTTATTATTCTCTTTTTCTAGTTGGATAAACAGAGAGAGAAGTTGAGTAAGTTTCCCAAGGTTACAAAGTAGTAAAGAAAGAGGTTTCTAATTTTGTTATTTTATTCACAATGTTAACATATATATTTGGTTTCTACAAACTGATTATAATTGTACTAAGCCACGAGAATGTAAAACTGAAGAAAAGTTATTTTCCATACTCCTGTCTATTCAGAGAGATAAATTAAGTAAACTAAAAGGTAAGATATACTGTAAAAGAGGTGCTTACATTTTTGCAGTTACATTCCCTACTCCCATTCACATTTGTTTTTCCCTTTTGCAGCAATTTGGTTCCTTCCTCTATAGATCTGTCTGTAGGGACTGTTGACCAATAAGGTCTGGGGTGCTCGAGTAGAGCTACTCATATGCACCTTAAGTCAGAAGCATGAGCAACACTTGGAAACTAGTTAGAAAATGCAAACTCCCTGACCCCTCCCAGAGATACTCATTTAAATGGATGATGAGGGGTGAGGTGGCTTTTGGGTTCTTTCACTTAGCAAAATGCATTTAAGATTCATCCAGGTTCTTGAGTGAATCAGTAGCCCATTATTATTTATTGGTGAGTATTATTACATTTTATGAATATGTCACAGTTTGTTTTATCCATTATACGTTGAAAGACATCTTGCCTGTTTACAGTTCCAGCTATTATGAAAAGAGCTGCTGTAAACATTTGCATACAGGTTTTTGGGTAAGCAAGGCTTTCAGTTCACTTGGATAAACACCCAGAAGTGGGATTTCTCGATTTTATAACAAGTGTTTTCCAAAATTGTGGTATCATTTTGCATTTCCACAAGTGATGTATGAGATTTCCTGGTGTCCTAAATCATTGCTAATGTTTGGTATTTTCCTTGTTTGTTTGTTTTGCCATTCTAATAGGTGTGTAGTGATATCTCATTGTGGTCTTAATTTTTTCAATTCCCTAATGACAAATATTGTCAAAATGGTTAAATAAGCTTCTTGTCATATACTTATTGGCCATCTTTATATTTTACTTGGTGAAGTCTTCGCTCAGATATTTTGCCCAATTTTCAGAATTGTGTGCTTTACATTTTTATCATTGACTTTTAAGAGTTCTTTGTATGTACACCAAGTCCTTTGTCATATATATGACTTTTGAAGTATTTTCTTCCAGTCTGTAGTTTGCTTTGCTATTCTTTTAACAATATATTTCCCAGAGCCAAGACCTTAACTTTGATAAAGTCCAGTTTTTCAGTTTTTTTCTTTTATAGATCATGCTTTTTTATTTATTGTATCAGATTTCTTCTATGTTTTCTTTTGGAAGTTTTATAATTTAAGTTTTTATGTTTAAGTTACATCTATCACCCACCTGTATAAAGTGCAATATACCTGTCACTTTATTTTTTTTGCATATGAATGTCTGATTATCCCAGCACCATTTATTGAGAAGACTATCTTTTGTACATTGAGTTGCTTTAGCATCTTTGTGAAAAATTACTTAATTAGATTT
Organism: Eumetopias jubatus; assembly: GCF_037043125.1. Classification (NCBI taxonomy): domain Eukaryota; kingdom Metazoa; phylum Chordata; class Mammalia; order Carnivora; family Otariidae; genus Eumetopias; species Eumetopias jubatus. Next base: position 143,066,667 of record NW_028274813.1, read on the forward strand.
TTGTGAGTCCAGTTCTGGACTCTGTCTTCTGTTCCATTGATTCACATCTATCCTTTTTTATAAACATTGGATCATCTGAATCTTCCTATTTAGTTCTTGTTCAGATTTATTTGGGCTACTATAATTTCTTTGACTCTTCATATGAATTTTGTCAATATCTAACAGTTTACTGTGATGCCTCTATAGATCATGTGGTGAACAAATAACACCTTAAAAACATGGAATCTTCTAATCCATAAATATGGTATGCTTCTTCATTTAGAACATTAAGAAAATATATTTTCTTTCATCATTGTTTTGCAGTTTTCAGCATACGGGGGATTTTGCACTTGCTGTGTTTGATTTGTATCTAGGCACTTTTGTGTGTGTGCACACACTGGAAATTACTACTGGAAATGGCTTTGTTTTTTATCATTTCAAATCATAATCATTCATTGCTGGTACTTAGCTACTTAGGAATACAGACAACTTATCAGGCTGAACTTGATAAACTAACTTATTAGTTCTTAGCTTATCTTTTAGCTTCTTTTGAATTTTCTATATAAATCGTGTGGCCTGGGAATTGAGATAATTTTCTTTGTCTTTTCTTCTCCTCCCTCCACCCTCCTGACCACACTAGCTGGGACTTCCAGGACAAGCTTTTTCCTGATTCTGAAGGGTAGGTGGAAATATTCTCTCCTTTACCATCAGGCATGATGTTAGCTGGAGAGTTTCTTCTGTGAATAATCTTTATTAGGTTAAGAAATTTTTTTAAATTCCATTTGCTTAGAGTTTTTATCCATAAATGGATATTGAATTTTATTGAAGGCTTTCTCTACATCAATTAAGATAATATGGTTTTTCTGACTAGTCTGTTAATATAGTGAATTATATTGATTGATTTTCAAATATTGAGCCAGTCTTGCATTCTGGCATGAACACTACTTGGTAATGATATATTATCCTTTTTACATATTCTGTATTCAATTTGCTGATAATATTCTGTTGTAGATTTTTACATCTATGATCATGAGAGATTTTGATCTTTAGTTTTTCTTCTTGTGATTTCTTTGTCTGGTTTTGGTATGAGGGTAATATTAGCCTTATAAAACAGTTTAGAAAGAGTTTTCTATGTTCTAGAAAAGATTATGTAAATTTTATATTATTTCTTTCTTGAATGCTTGGAAGAATTTTTTAGTGAACTCATATGGACTTAAACTTTTCTTTTGTTTTCTTTAGTGAGATAGTACATATTTAACTGAATATTCAATTAAAAAATAGATACAGCACTATTCATATGATCTTTTTTTAGTAAATTTTGATAGATTTTTGTCTTTGAGGAATTGGTACAATTTGTTTTATTATTTATTCATTTATTTTAAAGATTTTATTTTTATTTATTTATTTGAGCACAAGCAGGTGGAGTGGCAGGCAGAGGAAGAAGGAGAAGCAGGCTACCTGCTGAGCAGGGAGCCCAATGCAGGGCTTGATACAGGGACTCTGGGATCATGACCTGAGCCAAAGGCAGGCGCTTAACCAAATGAACCACCCAGGTGCCCCCATTTTAGCTTGTTTATTGAATTTAGGGCCATAGAGCTATTTGTAGAATTACCTATTTATCCTGTTAATATCTATGTGATCAGTATTTATATCCTCTTTTTAATTTCTAATATTGTGTTTTTTCTCTTTTTTTCCTATCAATCTGGCTACAGTTTTATCAATTTTTAAAAAATCTTTTCAAAGAAACAGCTCTTGGTTTCATTGATGTTCTGATGTTTTATATTTCTTTTTTTAAATTTTTATTGTTATGTTAATCACCATATATTACATCATTAGTTTTGGATGTGCATTGTTTGTGCATAACACCCAGTGATCCATGCAGAATGTGTGCTCTTTAATACCCATCAACAAGCTAACCCATCCCCACCCCCGCCTCCCCTCTAGAACCCTTAGTTTGTTTTTCAGGTCCATCCTCTCTAATAGTTTGTCTCCCCCTCTGACTTATTCAACTTCATTTTTCCCCGCTTGCTATCTTCTTCTTCATTTTTTTTCTGAACATATATTGCATTATTTGTTTCAGAGGTACAGATCTGTGATTCGACAGTCTTGTACAATTCACAGCGCTCACCACAGCACATACCCTCCCCAATGTCTATCATCCAGCCACCCCATCCCTCCCAACCCCCACCACTCCAGCAACATTCAGTTTGTTCCTGAGATTAAGAATTCCTCATATCAGTGAGGTCATATGATAGACGTCTTTCTCTGATTGACTTATTTCACTCATCATAACACCCTCCAGTTCCATCCACGTCGTTGCAAATGGTAAAATCTCATTCATTTTTATGGCTTCAAAATATTCCATTGTGTATATATACCACATCTTCTTTATCCATTCATCTGTCGATGGACATCTTGGCTCTTTCCACAGTTTGGCTATTATGGACATTGTTGCTATAAACATTGGGGTGCATGTACCCCTTCGGGTCCCTACATTTGTATCGTTGTGGTAAATACCCAGGAGTGCAATTACTGAATCCTATGGTAGCTCTATTTTCAACTGTTTGAGGAACATCCATACTGTTTTCCAGAGTGGTTGCACCAGCTTGCATTCCCACCAAAAGTGTAGGAGGGATCCCCTTTCTCCGCATCCTTGCCAACATCTGTCATTTCCTGACTTGTTAATTTTAGCCATTCTGACTGGTGTGAGGTGGTATCTCATTGAGGTTTTGATTTGGATTTCCCTGATGCCGAGCGATGTTGAGCACTTTTTCATGTGTCTGTTGGCCATTTGGATGGATGTCCTCTTTGGAAAAATGTCTGTTCATGTCTTCTGCCCATTTCTTGATTGGATGATTTGTTCGTTGGGTGTTGAGTTTGATAAGTTCTTTATAGATTTTGGATACTAGCACTTTATCTGATATGTCATTTGCAAATATTTTCTCCCATTCTACCGGTTGTCTTTTGGTTTTGTGGACTGTTTCTTTTGCTGTGCAAAAGCTTTTTATCTTGATGAAGTCCCAATATTTCATTTTTGCCCTTGCTTTCTTTGCCTTTGGTGATGTTTCTAGGAAGAAGTTGCTGCGGCTGAGGTCGAAGAGGTTGCTACCTGTGTTCTCCTTTAGGATTTTGATGGACTCCTGTCTCACGTTTAGGTCTTTCAACCATTTGGAGTCTATTTCTGTGTGTGGTGTAAGGAAATGGTCCGGTTTCATTCTTCTGCATGTGGCTGTCCAATTAGCCCAAAACCATTCATTTGTTGAAGAGACTGTCTTTTTTCCATTGGACATTCTTTCCTGCTTTGTCAAAGATGAATTGACCAGAGAGTTGAGGGTACATTTCTGGGCTCTCGATTCTGTTCCATTGATCTATCTGTCTGTTTTTGTGCCAGTACCATAATGTCTTGAGAATAACAGCTTTGTAATAGAGCTGGAAGACCGGAATTGTGATGCCACTGGCTTTGCTTTCCTTGTTCAATATTCCTCTGGCTTTTCTTTTTCAATACTCCTCTAGATATTCGGGGTCTCTTCTGGTTCCATACAAATTTTAGGATTATTTGTTCCATTTCTTTGAAAAAAGTGGATGGTATTGGGATGGGGATTGCATTGAATGTGTAGATTGCTCTAGGTAGCATTGACATCTTCACAATGTTTGTTCTTCCAATCCATGAGCATGGAACGTTTTTCCATTTCTTTGTGTCTTCTTCAATTTCTTTCATGAGTATTTTATAGTTTGTTGAGTACAGATCCTTTGCCTCTTTGGTTAAATTTATTCCTAGGTATCTTATGGTTTTGGGTGCAATTGTGAATGGGATCGACTCCTTGATTTGTCTCTCTTCTGTCTTGTTGGTGTATAGGAATGCCACTGATTTCTGTGCATTGATTTTATATCCTGCTAATTTACTGAATTCCTGTATGAGTTCTAGCAGTTTTGAGGTGGAGTCTTTTGGATTTTCCACAGTATCATATCATCTGCATCAGTGAGAGTTTGACTTCCTCTTTACCGATTTGAATGCCTTTGATTTCTTTTTGTTGTTTGATTGCTGTGGCTAGGACTTCTAATACTTTGTTGAATAGCAGTGGTGATAGTGGACATCCCTGCTGCGTTCCTGACCTTAGGGCAAAAGCTCTCAGATTTTTCCCATTGAGAATGATATTCGCTGTGGGTTTTTCATAGATGGCATTTATGATATTGAGGTAGGTACCCTCTGTCCCTATACTCTGAAGAGTTTTGATCAGGAAAGGATGCTGTACTTTGTCAAATGCTTTTTCTCCATCTATTGAAAGGATCATATGATTCTTGTTCTTTCTTTTGTTAATGTATTGTATCACGTTGATTGATTTGCGGATGTTGAACGAACCTTGCAGCCCAGGGATAAATCCCACTTGGTCATGGTGAATAATCCTTTTAATGTACTCTTGGATCCTATTGGCTAGTATTTTGGTGAAAATTTTTGCATCCATGTTCATCAAGGATATTGGTCTGTAATTCTCCTTTTTGATAGGGTCTTTGTCTGGTTTTGGGATCAAGGTAATGGTGTCCTCATAAAATGAGTTTGGAAGTTTTCCTTCCATTTCTATTTTTTGGAAAAGTTTCAGAATAGGTATTAATTCTTCTTGAAATGTCTGATAGAATTCCCCTGGGAAGCCATCTGGACCTTGGCTTTTGTTTGTTGGGAGATTTTTGATGACTGCTTCAAATTCCTTAGTGGTTATAGGTCTGTTCAGGCTTTCTATTTCTTCCTGGTTCAATTTTGGTAGTTGATACAATTCTAGGAATGCCCCCATTTCTTCCAGGTTATCTAATTTGCTGGCATAGATTAATTCATAATATGTTCTTTAATTGTTTTTATTTCTTTGGTGTTGGTTGTGATCTCTCCTCTTTCATTCATGATTTTGTTGATTTGGGTCCTTTCTCTTTTCTTTTTGATCAGCCTGGCCAGGGTTTATCAATATTTTTAATTCTTTCAATGAACCACCTCCTAGTTTCATTGACCTGTTCTACTGTTCTTTTGGTTTCTATTTCATTGATTTCTGCTCTGATCTTTATTATTTCTCTTCTCCTGCTGGGTTTAGGCTTTATTTGCTGTTTTTTCTCTATCTCCCTTAGGTGTAGGGTTAGGTTGTGTATTTGAGAACTTTCTTGTTTCTTTTTTTTTAAAGATTTTATTTATTTATTTGAGAGAGAGAGAGAGAGAGAGAATGAGAGACAGAGAGCACGAGAGGGAAGAGGGTCAGAGGGAGAAGCAGACCCCCGCTGAGCAGGGAGCCCGATGCAGGACTCGATCCCAGGACTCCAGGATCATGACCTTAGCTGAAGGCAGTCGCTTAACCAACTGAGCCACCCAGGTGCCCCAGACCTTTCTTGTTTCTTTCTTTCTTTCTTTCTTTCTTTTTAAAGATTTTATTTATTTATTTGACAGAAAGAGACACAGCGAGCGAGAGAGAACACAAGCAGGGGGAGTGGGAGAGGGAGAAGCAGGCTCTCCGTTGAGCAGGGAGCCTGATGCGGGGCTCGATCCCAGGACCCTGGGATCATGACGTGACCCGAAGGTAGGCGCTTAATGACTGAGCCACGCAGGCGCCCCTCTTGTTTCTTTAGAAAGGCTTGTATTGCTATATACTTTCCTCTCAGGACTACCTTTGCTATATCCCAAAGATTTTGAACAGTTGTGTTTTCATTTTCATTGGTTTCCATGAATTTTTTTTAATTTTTCTTTAATTTCCTGGTTGACCCATTCATTCTTTAGTAGGATGCTCTTTAGCCTCCATGTATTTGAGTTCTTTCTGACTTTCCTCTTGTGATTGAGTTCTAGTTTCACAGCATTGTGGTCTGAAAATATGCAGGGAATAATCCCAATCTTTTGGTACCCGTTGAGACCTGATTTGTGACCTAGGATGTGATCTCTTCTGGAGAATGTTCCATGGGCACTAGAGAAGAATGAGTATTCCGTTGCTTTGCGATGGAATGTTCTGAATATATCTGTAAAGTCAATTTGGTCCAGTGTTTCATTTAAAGTCTTTATTTCCTTGTTGATCTTTTGCTTAGATGATCTGTCCATTTCAGTGAGGGGGGTGTTAAAGTCCCCCACTATAATTGTATTGTTGTCAATGTGTTTCTTTGCTTTTGTTATTAATTGCCTTATATAATTGGCTGCTCTCATGATAGGGGCTTAGATATTTACAATTGTTAGATCTTCTTCTTGGATAGACCCTTTAAGTAGGATATAGTGTCCTTCTTCATCTCTTATTACAGTCTTTGTTTTAAAATCTAGTTTGTCTGATATAAGGATTGCCAGCCCAGCTTTCTTTTGTTGTCCATTAGCATGGTAAAAGTTTTTCCACCCCCTCACTTTCAATCTGGGGGGTGACTCTAAAATGAGTCTCTTGCACACAGCATATTGATGGGTCTTGTTTTTTAATCCAATCTGATAGCCTGTGTCTTTTGATTGGGGCATTGAGACCATTTACATTCAGGGTAACTATTGAAAGGTATGAATTTAGTGCCATTGTATTGCCTGTAAGGTTACTGTTACTGTATATTGTCTGTGTTCCTTTCTGATCTATGCTACTTTTAGGCTCTCTCCTTGCTTAGAGGACCCCTTTCAATATTTCTTGTAGGGCTGGTTTTGTGTTTGCAAATTCCTTTAGTTTTTGTTTGTCCTCGAAGCTTTTTATCTCTCCTTCTATTTTCAATGAGAGCCTAGCTGGATATAGTATTCTTGGCTGCATATTTTTCTCATTTAGTTCTCTGAAGATTTCATGCCAGACCTTTCTGGCCTGCCAGGTCTCTGTGGATAGGTCTGTTGCCAATCTAATGTTTCTACCATTGTAGGTTACATATCTCGTCTCCCGAGCTGCTTTCAGTATTTTCTCCTTGTCTCTGAGACTCATAAGTTTTACTATTAGATGTTGGGATCTTGACCTATTTTTATTGATTTTGAGAGGGGTTCTCTGTGCCTCCTGGATTTTGATGCCTGTTTCCTTCCCCACATTAGGGAAGTTCTCTGCTATTATTTGCTCCAATATACCTTCTGCCCCTCTCTCTCTTTCTTCTTCTTCTGGGATCCCAATTATTCTAATGTTGTTTCATCTTATCATATCGCTTATCTCTCAAATTCTGCCCTTGTGATCCTGTAGTTGTTTGTCTCTCTTTTTCTCAGCCTCTTTATTTTCCATCATTTGTTCTTCTACATTGCTGATTCTCTCTTCTGCCTCATTTATCCTAGCAGTTAGTGCCCCCATTTTTTATTGCACCTCATTAATAGCCTTTTTTATTTCAACTTGGTTATTTTAGTTCTTTTATTTCTCCAGAAAGCGTTTCTCTAATAACTTCCACGCTTTTCTCAAGCCCAGCTAGTATCTTTAAAGTCTTGATTCTGGGGTGCCTGGGTGGCTCAGTTGGTTAAGCGACTGCCTTTGGCTCAGGTCATGATCCTGGAGTCCCAGGATCGAGTCCCACATCAGGCTCCCTGCTCAGCAGAGAGTCTGCTTCTCCCTCTGACCCTCTCCCCTCTTATGCTCTCTCTCTCTATCTCATTCTCTCTCTCAAATAAATAAATAAAATCTTTAAAAAAAAAAGTCACGATTCTGAACTCTAGGTCCGACATCTTACTACTGTCCGTATTGAGTAGGTCCCTGGCAGACGGTACTACCTCTTATTCGTTTTGCTGAGGTGATTTTTTTTGTTTTTTCATTTTGTCCAGAGGAGAATAGATGAATGTGAGAACAGAATGCTAACAGGTTAATGATGTCCCCAGCAATTATACTCTATATAAATCAGAAAAGACCTGTAACCCGGGGACAAGAAAGGGAAAGAAAGAAAAAAGACAGAGAAAAAAAAAAAGGAAAAAGAAAAAGATAAAAACAAACAAAAACCGAAGAAAACAAAAAAAAACAGAATATGATCAAATATGATCAGGCTAGTGCATAGAGCAGTGCCATACACTAGATTTTTGTGTATTTTGGTCTGTTAGAAGAAAGTGCCTGTTAAAATTTTAAAGGAAGAAAGACTTAAATATGTATAAGACAAGGGTTGATACATTGAAGGGATGGAAGATGACTGTAAAAATGAAAATTATAAAAGATTTTATAAAAGGAATTGATAAGATAAGAAGTTGTTTGAAGAAAGAAAGAAGATTTAAAAAAAATGAAAAAAATGAAAAAAAAAGGGAGAGAATGTGATCAGGCAGGAGACTAGAACACAGCCATACAACTGTATCTCAAAATTTTAAAGAGGGAACAACTTATATATATATGCCAAAAATAAGGGTAACTACTATGAAGGGATAAAATATGACTCTAAAAATGAAAAATAAAAAATGTTTTTTTTTTTAAAAAGGGATTGATAAGATGTTGGTTGAAAAAGGGATAAAGAAAAATTCAAAAAAAAAAACAGTTAAAAAAAGTAACTTTGAAAAACTAATGAATCATGTTAAAAAAGCCATGAATTCTATGTGCAGTATTCCCCTAGCGCTGGAGTTCTCCCATTTTCCTTGATGGGTAAACTTGGTCTTGGCTTGCTGGCTGTTCCTGCTGATCTTCTGGGGGAGGGGCCTGTTGCCGTGGTTCCCAAATGTCTTTGCCGGAGGCGGAACTGCCCCGCCCTTGTCGGTCGGGCTAAGCAAGCTGCTCCAGTTTGCTCTCGGGAGCTTTTGTTCCCTGCAAGGTCTCGGTACAGCTTTGGAGGACCAGGGTGAAAATGGTGGCCTCCCAATCTCCGCCTGGAGGAGCTGAGAACTTGGGGCCCTGCTCCTCAGGGTGCCCCCAGAGAAAAGCAGTCACTCCCATCTCCCTGGTCTCCGGCTGCACTCCGTGCTCACCCGGCCTGTGACCGAGCGTTTCTATCTCTGGCACCCGACCCTGTGTGGAGTCTCCAAACCCAGCAGATCCCTGCAGTGCACTCCCGTGCCGCTCCTCCCTGGGGAGGAAGGGGAGTCTCCCTGGATCTGCCGCTTGTTGGGTCCCTGATGGAGGAGAAGTGGCCCGATTGGGCCGCGGATCACAGTTATGGCAACCCCCAGCTGAAAGCCCGCGCCTTCGCTCTGTCTCTGCAGCTGGCTTCCCCGCTCCGATACCTGGGAGCTCTGCCGCACTCAGGCACCCCCCGTCTTTCTGTGACCCTGAGGGTCCTGAGACCACACTGTCCCAGGAGGATTCCACACCCTGCTTAGCCACTGAAGAGACGTCCCTCTGCGGAGCTGACTTCTAAAAGTTCCAATTTTGTGCTCCGCGGCTCTATCACTTGCCAGAAGTGGTGGAGGCCCCCTCCTCCGTCTTCTATCCTCCAGAATATCACCTCGGTTTCACTTCTCCGCACATCCTACCTTCCAGTAAGTGGTCGCTTCTCTGTTCAGAGTTGTTGCTACTCTCTTCTTCCATCTCCTGTTGAGTTCGTAGGTGTTCAGAATGGTTTGATCCTTATTCAGCTGAATTCCTGATACCAGATGAAACCCAGGTCTCCTACTCCTCCGCCATCTTGCTCCACCCCCCGCATAACGTGCCCTCTTTAATACCCATCACCAGGCTAATCCATCCTCCCACCCCCCTCCCGATGTTCTACATTTCACTTTTACTGATTTCTGCTCACATATTTATAATTTGCTTACTTCTGCTAGCTTTTGGGTTATTTTGCTTTTTTCCCCGCTAGTTTCTTAAGGTGTATATTTAGATAATTGATTTCAAAACTTTCTTAATTTCTATTATGTTCATTTAATACTATAAATTTCATTCTACACAATGTTTTAGGTACAGTCCACAAATTTTGACATGTTGTATTTTCATTCTTCTTTATTAAAAAAAAAATTCCCTTAAGACTTCCTCTTTGATTCTTGAGTTATTTAGAAATGTGTTGTTTAAATATTTGAAGGTTTTTCAAATACTCTTACTGATTTCTAGTTTAGTTTTATTATGGTTTGTCATATACTTTATATAATTTCTATTCTTTTAATTTTGTCCTGGTTTGTTTTTTATCCCAGAATATAGTCTATCTTGGTGAATGATCTGTGTGCATTTGAGAACAAAGTGTTTCCGGCTGTTGGCATGTGGAATAAGATCTAGTAGCTTAATGGTATATGCATAACCATAGGGAAGATCTGCCCCTCCAGTCCTCATGCCTATCCATTCTTAAGGAAATTACTCCTACCTCCAGGGTTTAGGAGTCTTGCTTATGCTTTCAACTCGGGTGGCGTGTGCCAATTTTCCAGGTCTCCTAGTAATTGGCTTCCTATCAGCAGAGCTTTCTTTCCCTTCACCCGACAAAGTTCAACCCTTCCACAGAGGAGCCTAGCTTCCTATCATGTATAACATATTATTTACATGTTTTAGTCATTTAGTCATTCAACAAATTATTTATGGACTACTGATTGCCAGGAGAATAATACTCTTGTGAACAAAAGAGAAGGAAAAAAACTCCTGCCCTCAAAGAGTGTGTGTTCTGTGGTTCAATTTCATCATCCTAAGCTGCTGAGGTAGTCAGATGAAACATCCACAATTGGCCCATTTTCCTGCTCCATTTTCCAGAGTTATGATGCCAATGATTAGAAGAATCTGGTTGTGATTTTTGAAGCACTCTTTATTGGAATATGCAAATAGGCCTGTTTCAGGGAAAGAGGGGGAGATGGAGGTTTGGACTGCTGTCTCTACAATGAGCTCTGTGGGCTAGGTAGTTAAGAACTGTTTCTTTGTTTGATACAAACCTGTTGTACCTGTAAACCAAAGTTTTGCTGGCTACCAAGGCCAGGATATTAAGAGGTGTCAGCTCTCAAAGCAGGGCACCCAACATGTACACAAGATCTTTACAAGGAGACACCAGTGATCTGGAGCTGAGAAGGGGGAAAACACAAAGATGGTATACATTGGCCTCCCTAGTCTCTGGAAAGAATTGGAGTAGGCCCCTTGATCTGTGTTAAATTAGAACAGTGAGTCCTCAAGAGCCCTTAAGAACTATTTCTTTGTTTGCTGTAGTAAGTGGGTCTCATGGACACAAGTTCCATTGGCTTTCAGAGCTAGATGTTTTGGGGGTTTGTCCCTCAGGTAAAAATCTTAAAAGTGGATGCTGGGTGTTGGGTCTAAACCCTTTGCTCTTCAGGGAGGAGCTGAGAGTTGTGACTTCACACCCCATCATGTTTCCATCCCCAGGGTGGTGTGGTGGTGAGATTGTGTCTGCCTCTCCTACCCAGTTCAATAGGGGTTTTCTCCTTGTTCACCTGATGTGTAGGAGTTGCTTATCTAGTTTCTGGATTTCTTTCAGAGGGAATTCTTCTGTATGTAGCTGTAGATTCAATTGTCAGAGTGAGGAGATGAGTTCAGGAGCCTCCTACGTCTCCATCTTGAACCAGAACTTCACTCAATTTCTGTTGAATCAAACCACTCTTTATTAGGGAGACTGCATACTTAGTTATGTAGCTTACTTGTGACTGTCAAAATACTGAATCTCTGTATGGCTGTGCTTCAGCCATACTATTGTTGTGAAGACACTATTCCTTTCTGTGATTTGTAGTCTTCCTCATCAATGGCCCAAATATCACCACCTACTCTACTCTGCTACTTCAGATCCTCTCAGCCCTTCTGCCTCTAGCTCCCTTCTGCATTGTTCCAGCCTCACTGTCTCATAGGAAGCCAGCTCCATGTAGGCATAACCCAACAGCACCTTGCCTCCTGCCTTCACTAGTCACTTTTCATCACCTGCCCTAGGTTTGCCTCTTGGCATTGAGGCAAGATTCCACAGGAAATGCTCTGTACCCACGTCTGTGCAAATGGAAATGCTGGAACACCAAAGTACTATTGGGATGATCCTTCAACCCATATGAAGTGAAGATCAGTCAATACATCCTTATTCCTTCCTTTCCCTGTTTCAGCTGCCCGGAGATATAAGCATGCACATTGCCTTTCAGAAGATGAACCCACATAGTTGAGCAATCATGTTGCATGAATGAGGTGGCTGGTTCTCTCTCCATCCTTGTCTTGCTGCTTTTGCCCTTACTCAAGCTTTCCTGGAGTTGTACTTTCTAAGTAGAAATGCATAATTTTGCTTCAGGCTTTGCTTTCCAGGGAACCCTAGCTAAGATGTCATTCTTTCCTTAACAAATATAAATGTGTAAAGGTGAGATGACACCAAAGGCAATGCTAGTAAGAAAAGATTAAACAGAACATCTTAGTAAGAAGTGTAGCATCTACGATCTCTGTCCTTCTAGGGTTTGTCACTCATAAAGCACTGCCTCATTCTTAAATTGTCCCTGTAGGAAGCATCTCAAGGAAGCCAAGATCTAAAATGTACCTTATGGGAATGCAGCCCAAGTATTTTAGCTTTTATCACCGACAGAGCAGTGGAAGGCAACATTTTAAAATAAAATGCATTGAATTAAAAAAAAGCTAGTTACGCAAGATGAGTAAGTTCTAGAGATCTGCTGTACAACATAAAACCTGTAGACAGTACTGTGTTGTACACTTACAAATTGATTATGAGAGTAGATCTTATGTTAAGTGTTCTTACACCACCCACACATACACAAACACAAAGGGGCACAAAGAAACTTTTTGGAGGTGATGGATATGTTTATTACCTTGATTGTGGTGATGGTTCCATGCATATGCATGTGCATATGTCCAAATTCATCAAATTGTGTACATTAAATATATGCAACTTTTTGTATATCCATAATACCTCAATAAATCTGTTAAAAAATAATGATAGGGAAACTGAGTACTGGGGGAGGAGATAAATGGGAACTCTGTGAAGTATCTGCTCAATTTTTCTATAAACCTAAAACTGCCTTAACAAAATAAAGTCTGCTGATTACAAAAATAAATGCCAACTGTCCCAAGTAGATGTAAGTGAAAAGTTAAGTCAGAGGCAGACAGTCAAAAGGTGAGAACACATAGCCTAGATTAGAAATGAAAATGCGAGAATCTGAGCTTCCTAGGGACCAGTTCCAAACACCAAAGAGTGATAATAATGTGCAGTCAAAAAAGCGTGAAGAAGACTGGGGAAAAAAACCTGCAGAGCTGAACACTAGAAAAATAGCATAAAAATAGCACAGAAAGTGGAAAGAAAAGCCTCTTGCAAGCTGACTGCTTTTTAATCTCAGAGGAAAACTCATAGTAGAAATATGCAGGGGGGGACCTCCAAACACCTGTTCTTTAAAAAGTCCTTCCATCTCAGAGCCACCTTTGAAATGCAACTTTCTATTTAGATCTCATCTTGTCATACACCTGGCTTTTCATGTTTTCCTCTGATACCTGGTCCTGTGTGAGGCAAATGAGATCTACTGAGTCCTTCCTGGAAGAAATCAGAGGCAAATGTAAATTTTCTGTATTTCTATAGAGAAAAACATGTGCCGTATTTTTTCCTGTTGAGCATGAGATGTCAGCAGGGTAGAAAGGGGTGTTTGTAAATCCCAGCACAACCTCTGATATCACAGAACGCTTCCTAACTTTTGGCCTTTTTCAAGCATTGAGTTGAACAAAAATTATTCAGAGAATGATATGGATCAGCTGAAAGAGATTCCTCTAAATGTAACACTATTGCACATGATAGAAAGTGTAGGGGTAAGAAGCAATTATTTACTGAGCACTAATTGTTTGCCAGGACTCACTCTGCCAAATGCATTTCACATCAAGCCTGAGAAGTACACACTACCTTAATCCTTTTTAAACATGAGGAAATAGACTTTGAGAAATTAATCCCTTCTTTATCACATAAGGAGTACAGAAAGCAGAGGTGTGACATAGGGTATCCCCTACATTCCATGTGACACTCAGTTATGTACTAATGGCCACTGATGAAGGAAAGCACTCTGTGTGCTATGGTTTACAGTTACTATTTCTAGTTCACACAGAACTTGTAAAGCAGGTGGTAATTGTTACTTTACTGATAAGAAATCTGAGTCTCGGTAAGCTGACTAGCTTAAGAAAGATGACACAGTAAGTAAGTAGAAAAGTCAGAATCTGAACACAAGTTAACTGGACTTCAGAATGTATGATGTCAACCCTAAAAATAAAACTGTCAGTTATCTTACTAGAAAAAGATAGGCTTATTTGGGAATAGCAAAAAATTGCAATCCTGGGCTAGCAAGCCACAGCAAAATCATGTGATTCCAAAAAAAAAAAAAAAAAGAAAGAAAGAGAGAGAGAGAAGAACATTTTATAGAGAAGAAGGAAGTTGGGAGGGGTTATTTTGAAAGAAAGTCCACTGGAGAAAAGCAAGAGTTCAGGGTGGTGCCAGTTTCTCACTGGCTGAGTTGCAGGGGTAGTCAATTTATTGTAGAAGATGCGATGTACATCTTCCCCTCTTGGGACCTGTAATTGATGATGCTTTCCTGTTAAGGATTCTTCCGTTGGGTCTGTAATTGACAATCCTTCCTGTGATTGACACTGAGGGGTATGGTTCCCCCAAGCTGCCTCCCTGTATAGCATTCTGACTCCACTTTAGTGAGGTTTCCTTTTATTAATGGGACTCTTGTTTATTTTTTTTTGTTTTATTTTTAATGTACTAATATCATTATATATTTATATTATATATATTATATATTATATCTGAAGCTTCCCATATATAACTGGGCCCATTGTGGGTGCTCAACACATATTGGTGTTCTTTTCTGCCTGGTCTTAGACAAATTGGTTGTGAAAATCTAGTACTCTGTCTAGAGGTAGCCAAACAACAACAACAACACAGTAATGGCCACTAAACATTTAATTAAGCACAGTGAATCTACCATTCCTTGTCAGTTTGCCTGTCAAAGTTTTAACAAGATAAGCCTAATCAGTATAACTCGTTCCATTTCTTTGTATACTGGGAGGCAAGTGTGTCTGTAGGAGAATACTTGGGAATCAGTAAAGCAATTGTAATTTCCTGAAAGACAGATCCCAGGAAGAAACAGCTCTAGGAAGCCCAGAATCCACCACTGATGGGTCACCATCCAATTACGCTGCACCTACCAACTACTTGTGTTATTTATATAACCAGCAGATTAGAACCCCAGGGTCATGATTTGTCTGGGTGTACCCTGGAAGGAATCTCAGAGATAACCTAACTTACCCCCCTAATTTTCCAGATGAGAACATTAAGGTTAGGGGTTAACTGGATGCTTAGGT
The DNA here is from genome assembly GCF_037043125.1 of Eumetopias jubatus. Lineage (NCBI taxonomy): Eukaryota > Metazoa > Chordata > Mammalia > Carnivora > Otariidae > Eumetopias > Eumetopias jubatus. Next base: position 143,081,738 of record NW_028274813.1, read on the forward strand.
CATCAGGGCCAGGGTCCCCAACAAGAAAGCAAAATAGCTGGGTCATTTAAGACACAAACACACTAGCATCCTCTTTTATAGCTTAGATAAGACCACAATAGCTTCCTGTCTAACAGCCTCTGCAGAAGTGACTTTTGCAAAACATCCTGAAACAAAACAATTAACCATAAAACATTGGCTACTATCACAAGTTAAGGCAATTAGTGTCCAAATGTCAGCCCAAAGACCTCAACATATGAACAATAACTCAATAGGTAGACAGGTACATGATCAAAACCCTGATTGGCACACTTTAGCAGCCAGTCCACAGGGGGCCAACACTCAGGATGCTCAAGATCATTCTGCAAAAGTGCTTATAAAAAACCCTAGATTTGAACACGAAAATGGCAACCCTCTCAGGTCCCCTCCCTGTCTGGGAGCTTTGTACTATCACTCAATAAACTTTGCTTTGCTGCCTACAATTCTTCGTCTGTCTACCTCTTCATTCTTAGAACCGTGGACACTAGGGAATAAAAATCTTGTAACATTAAGACCCTGAAAGGTAAAATGTCTAGCTAAGTTCGTGTGTTTTGAATTCCTCTTGTCCTATGTTATGCCCCATTTTCAGCCCGAAGTCCAGGGGCTGGCCAACACTGAAGGTTCCACAGGCTGGGTGGATTGCTGCTCTGAGGTCTGTGGTGACTGAAATCAGAGTACCAGTGTGTGGCGTAGGGTTGGTCTGAGAAGGGTCTGCTTCCCTCCCAGAATCCTTCCCTCTCCCTGGGTGGAACAGCTATTCCTCTACTCCCTCTTGAGGCATTCTCCTGCACTTATTTTGTAGCAACTGAGAGGGAGTAGTATACTCCATGTCAGTATAACCAGTCTTCTCACATGTAATCAGAGAGAGAATACTGGGATCTAATACCCAGGGAACATGTCTTTTTTTTTTTTTTTGAAATGTAGTTAACACACAATGTTATATTAATTTCAGGTGTACAACATAGTGGTCCAACAACTCTATGCTTATGCTCTGCTCACCACAAGTGTAGCTACCATCTGTCACCATATAATGTAACCACAATACCATTGATTAGATTTCCAGGGATCATCTCATATTCAAGACAGTAGCTTAGTACTTAACACACATTATTTTATTTAATCCTCCTAATGACATTGTGTAACATAGTAATCATCTCTGCACTACAGGGGAGAAAACAGAGACTCACACAAATCCAGAGTTTTTTTTTTTTCCCTTTTAGGTAGTGGATGAACACAGGTCTGTGTGATTCCAAATCCCAGACATCCTGGGAAGTGTTTTTTATTTTATTTTATTTTATTTTATTTTATTTTATTTTATTTTATTATTTTATTTTATTTTATTTTATTTTTATTTTATATTTTTAAAGATTTTATTTACTTATTTGACAGAGAGTGACACAGTGAGAGAGGGAACAAAAGCAGGGCGAGTGGGAGAGGGAGAAGCAGGCTTCCTGCAGAGCAGGGAGCCCGATTTGGGGCTCGATTCCAGGACTCTGGGATCATGACCTGAGCCGAAGGCAGATGCTTAACGACTGAGCCACACAGGTGCCCTGAATTTTTTTTTTTTCTGGGAAGTGTTTAGTTAGAGTAATATTCTCATGTAAAAGTGACCCAAAGAAGTAAAATTCCTTCTTCCAAGTTTGTGATTTTACCTCCATGGCAGTTGAAGATTTTCTTTTCTTTTTTTATTAGAGGACTGATATTAGTAAAATTGCAAAATGGAAACCCAAGCTGGTAAGTCTGTAGAAAAATGGACACTTAGGCCACATTTATATATCTATAGTCAACATTTAGAGAACATAGATTAATAGAGTAAACAGAGCCATGGCGATTACCCTGGTAACAAAATTTCCATTAAGCCTTGCTTGAGGAGAAAATGAAAAGCTCCAACATCTGTCAGGTTCAGCCAGAGTTCATTGAGGATAGAAAGTGTTATATGCTTTGCTTTTTTTTTTTTTTTTTTCCTTAGAACCAAAGCAGAATGAACATAGATCATCTAGTGTCTGGGATCCCAGTGGTCTGAAGCTCCACTAGGGTCCAGGGAGCTAAGTGGAGGACCTAGTGGTGCCCAGACAGCCTCTAGGGCTCAAGTCAGGATTATTTTCAGGAAAAAAAGCAAACCACTGCCAGAAATTTTAACATTTCTTCAAACCAAATTTAACCACCAATTTTAGGCTCAATTTTAAAGGAACTGTGGACATAGGAGTTGGCCTTAATAGCCAGAGCCATGGAGTCATTTTTTCAGTTGCCATTCTTGTCTAACTAGATGAAGAGGTATTCACCATAAAAATCAGTTTTTCTTATCTTCTTGGGAAGAACAGTTTAATTTAAGCAAACCCCCTCACACGAAAAGAATAGTAGTTTTATCCTGGTGTTTATTGAAGACTTTTCCTGCTCCCACTCACTTTTTACACAGCCAACATCTACTATCAGTTTGCTAATATCTTGCCATACTTCTTCTCTTTTTTTAATTGAAATACACTTGACATAAAACATTTGTAAATTTAAGGTGCACATCTTAATTTGATACATTAACATATTGTAATTTGATTGCCATTGTAGTCATAATTGTCACCTTCCATGTTACATTATTATCAATTCTTTAGGGGTTGGAGTAATTAGGTTTGACGATTATAATACAATATTGTTTTCTAGATTCACTATATTGTGTATTTAGTCTCTAGGGCTTCTTTGCTACTTGTTGCAAGTTTGGACCCTTCAACATCTATCCTACCCTCCCACATGTCTCAGTAATCACCATTTCCCTTTCTATGTTTTTACAAGTTTAGCTTTTTAAAATTCCACACATAAGTGATATCATCCAGTACTTGTCTTTTTTCTTTCTGACTTACCTCACTTAGAGTCATGTCCTCATATTCTATCCATGTTATCACAAACAACAGGATGTCCTTTTTTCTCATGGCTGAATAATATTTCATTTGGTCAACAGGTACATGAAAAGATGTTCAACATCACTAATTATCAGGGAAATGCAAATCAAAACCACAATGATATATTACTTCATACCTGTTAGAATGGCTGTCATCAAGAAGATAAGAGATAACAAGTGCTGGCCAGGATGTGGAGAAAAGGGAACTCTTGTGCACTGTTGATAGGAATGTAAATTGCTTCAACCACTATGGACAACAGTATGGCAGTGCCTCAAAAAAGTTAAAAATAGATCTACCATACTGCCATACTTCTTAAAGGCCTGTAGACACATAAACATACCCAATAAAATTAGTGTCTTTTGCTGTTTGTTATTTTATATACCATTATGCAGTGTTGGTTTTTTTCATAAATGGGGTGTTTTGGGGGTTCGTTCATTCCGTAAAAGTCTGCCTTGTCATGTCCAACCGCTAGAGTGTATTCTAGAGTATGCACTATCCATTCCATCATTGATAATATTTTATAATTTTTTACAGTTTACAAACAAGAGGCTAAAATACACCCTGGGACATGCCTTCTTGTTCATGTTGGGTTTCCCTACAATAGTGCGGCAGGTGTTGTTCTAATGATTCACACTGCATCTTGTCCATCTTATCCTTGTCATGCCTCCCAGTGAGCAAAGCATAGTCCCTGTCCCATTACTGGTTTTGGACATGTGGTGAGCACCACATCAGAAGGGAAGCTCTGCTGGTGGTAGTGTGGATCAGCTCCACCTGAGGCTCTTTCTCTCTTCGCCTGAGGAACAGCATATCGGAGATAAGGGCTGCTTCTCCTCCACCCATGGCTCCAGAATGGGAGCACATGCAGAGAGAACCAGAGCCAACCCGCAGGCCCCATGGGCTGTAATGGAGAGAGAGATGTTTCTTACTATACCACACTGCGATATTAGGGTCATTCAGTACCATAGCAAAAGCTGAAAAGTGCAACTAAGTTCTAAGAGGTAGAATGATTGAGTCATAAGTTTAAGTCAATTCCACAAATATTTTGAAGAAAAATATTTTGAATCTATTGTTCTGGATTCTGGAATTCAGAGCAGTGTATAGCAGTGAAGAAAATCAAATTCCCGCTGTTGGGGTGTTTATGTTATGTACATGTTATAAATTTTCTGTTTTAATAAATGCCATCCAATTGCCTTGTCCCTACTGTATATTTATAAAGAAAGAAAGAGGAAATTTAGGGTGCTTTCTCTTTCCAGCTTGCTTCTTCTCTATTCCCCAACTTTCAAAAAAGTGCTTTCACTCTAAATATGGGCTCAGCAAAGCTGGATGTACAACTAACTCTCACCTTAGTGGACTCTGGCAGCCAGTCCAGCTGTGGATATTCCACTGGCAATATCATCTTTCAGCTTAACTTTGACTTCACTCTTCTACATGAAGGGATGACTCTAACTTTACTCATACCATAAGGACAAATGAAATTACAGAAGATCCTGGTTTACAGTGGCTTGAAATCTTAGGCTTTTCCATGGTTTCATGGCTCTGACAGGCCGTAGAGCTGAGGGGGGTCAGTGCAGTGGAATGATTGGAGAGGTCAGGGAGACAGCAGCTGGTGCTTTAGGGCAAGTTCAGCAATCTGGGACCAAGGGGCCATGTCCCAGGGGAGGCTGTGGGAGGTGCCAGGAAGAAAAACCTGACTCCAGAGCTCATCCTCAGCAAGCAAAGATGCATCCCGGAGGTCCATGACCAGAGCTCATCCTGACCAGGCAAAGATGCATTTCAGAGGTCCACAATACCCTTGTTGCCATTGTCCTGATGTCCTGGCTGCCATGGATGAGCCCTGGCCCCTACATGTCCTCCAAGTCATACACTTCTTGCCAGATTCTTCTGCTCTTTTCAACATCTAGTGTCCTACTAAGGTGGTGGCCCTTTTCTGAAGTAGCAGCCTCCTGATATCCTGAGGATATCCTATTGTCAAATTCTTTTTTAGAAAAACTGGGGCCAGCTGCCCCTATCAAAGTAGGCACCAATCCTTCAGAACATCCATCCTGGCTAGAAGGATGTCCAGCCTGTCTCCTCTTCTCCCCCTGCTGTGCTGCCTCTGTCTGGACTCTTTAGCCTGTACTCTAGGCAACTTCCTCCAGCTCCTGTGTTCTGCAAACCTGGTTTGTCCACGTGTTCTGTATCACTGAGGTAAGTGCCCAGGGTTATAACAAACATACTCCTGTCCTCTTGAATTGGTTGAATACCATTCTTCAGAAAAATGCTTGGAGAGGTCTTGATTTTGAATCCCATTCTGAATGTAGAAAGAACACACCTTCCATAAGTCAGACACACTACATAATTACAGCAGCAAACATGCATATAATGCTCACTTTTTGTGTGTACTATTCTAAGAATTTTACATATATTAATCTTCATACAAATGCATAGAGTGGCTACTGTTATTATCCTTTTTTTTATTTCTTTTAAAGATTTTATTTATTTATGTGTGAGAGAGATAGTGAGAGAGAAAGTACAAGCGGTGTGAGGGGCAGAGGGAGAAGCAGACTCCTTGCTGAGCAGGGAGGCCGATACCATACAGGGATACAGGGCTCAATCACGGGACTCCGGGATCACTACCTGAGCCCAAGGCAGACACTTACCCAGATAAGCCACCCAGGCACCCCTGTTATTGTCCTTTTTAAAGGTGAGAAAATTAAAGCACAGAGAAGGAAAGTGTCTCACTCAAGATCACACATTTAGAGGCATCATTGAAAGGAGTATCAGAATATTCCCAGGTGATATAATCCTAAAGACAGGAGAAGTAATTTCTTCCCACCAGTGGAAGAATTTCCTGATCAACATCATTGAAGATTTCTTGACTATTTCAAAGGTTTAAGAGCCCAAGTGTGTTGCTACATTGCCATATTTACTGAATATATTTTCTGGATGAGTAGTTTGAATAAAAATTACTCTCAATTAAAAAAAAGATAATCTCAATCAAAAATCTGTACTCAACATCGTCTTTATTTTTTAGAGAGAAAGAGTGCACCCACGAGCAGGGGTAGAGAGGTAGGGGAGGGGTAGAGGGAGAGGGAGAGAGAGAATCTTAAGCAGGTTAAGCAGGCCCCAGGCCCAGTGTGGAGCCAATGCGGAGCTCAATTCTGTGACCCTGAGATCGTGACCTGAGCTGAAATCAAGAGTCAGCACTCAGCCGAATGAGCCACCCAGGCACTCCTCAATAGTGCCTTTAAATGAAATATTGAAGGGGCAAATAATGTAGTGGCGACTGTTAAGGGAGGAAAATCAGCAGAATTTGCTAATTCCTTCATTGTAAGGAGTGAGGATGAAAGGCAATAAAGAATGACTCCCAAGTTTCTGGTTTAGACTGAACCTCCTGGTACTTACAAGAGACTCAAAAGACAGAGTCACAGGCTTTGGGGACAATAGGTCAGGTGCTAAGTTTGGGACTTACCTGGATGGATGGTGCCCAGGGACTGCTAGGTAGACCACAGTTGCTCAAGTTGTGCCTTGGAAAGTCAGAGTCCAGTCTGCATCTGGCCCCCAGCCCCATTCCTCTTTGCCTGTAACCTGTGACAGTTATTTACTATTAAGACCATTATATTCTCACCTATAATGTAGGGGTGATGGTAATTCATGCTTCATAGAATCATTTGATATGGGCCAGTAAACTACAGATGATACTACAGGCCTGAGCATTGCTGTGTAAACCCCACATAGACACAGGCATGGTGGGCAACAGCTCCCAGTCAGAGAGTCCCAGAAAGCCATTGGTGGTTATGCCCCTTCCAGGGAGTTGGGCAGTCCACCAAGGAAGAGCTTGGTGACACTCCAGACCCCTAAATTTTAGAGCTTTCCTTATGTAGAGGTTTTAGATTTTACTTGCCTTTCGACAAACTGAATCTTCCAATATATATGTCTTACAAACTAAGCAAGAGCAAAATAACTTAGTGGTAAAGGCCAACTCACTTGGGACCTACAATTTCAGAAAAAAGTTCTGAAGCTTGGAAAAGGGGTTTTGTGCTCCTTGAGAGTGCTGTCCTTATTACCTGGATTACTCAGCTGCCATGGGAGCAAGGAGCATCCTACTGACTCAGAGCATGTGACTGAAATGGGGTGTGCTGGTAGACAAAGTAAGTACTGACTTGTTTCAGAATAAAACAGCCACCATCTAGAGAGATTATTTTTATAAACACATCCTAGTTCTGAGGTTGGAATATCTAACAGCACATTTAGCTATTTTGTTTTAAGTGTTTACAATAAATCAAATGCTGTGGGGCCTGGGTGGTACAACTGGTTGAACATCTAACTCTTGGCTTTGGCTCAGATCTGATATCAGGGTAGTGGGATCGAGCCCTGCATCGGGCTCTGCATTCAGCCATGGAGAATGCTTGTGTTCCTCTCTCCCTCTGCCCCTCCCCACCCCTCTCTCTCAAATAAATAAAATAAATCCTTAAAAAAAAAAGATCAGATATTAAGTTTGAATTAGCTCGTACCCCATCAGGCTGATGATTCAGAATGGAAGGAGATGTTTTACTGATTCAGCTCCACAGAACATGAAGGAAGATGGAAAATGAGGCCATAATGGAACAGCAAGTACAGTGACAAGAATACCATCTTAGCTGGGAAGGCATGCTGTCCCTTTATTTGACAATCTTGGAGAAACTTCTAGACAAAAAGAGAAACAAAAAATTGTGGCACTCATGGCACATTCAACTGGGGTCATTTAAATCCTTCATATAAAATGCTGGCTTAGAAGGGGAATGGGAGAACAGTCCCTTGAGTTCTAGACTCCTCTGACACCCAGAAAAGTGAAGCTTAGAAGTGCAGTGATGGGGCCTGGCACCCAGATCTCTTGATTCCCGGTCTTACTGATTTTTAGTAACCAGGTTTTATTTTTATTTACTTCTTGTTTTCTAGAGCAATGCCCAACATCTCGGTGCAGCATCCCTTGGCCCTTCTGACCTCCAGAGTTATTTCCCCAATCTGACTTCCATACTCTACTTTCTGACAGCCTTGGGCAGTGACACTGCTCTGCCTTTGTCATTTTCCCTCTGCCCAAGGCTGAACACGTGTTTCAACCTTTTGTTGCTGTGTCACTTTGTTGACTACAAACAATGGCCCTGTACACAAAACTGAACAGAAATCCAGGACCGCTTTCTTCCTTATCATGCTTTCCCCTCTTGGGTTCAACCAGATGACCCATGGAGGAAAGCAGAGATGATTTCCCTTTATAAGATTACTACCCCTTCTTGGAGACATTGTGGGAAGGACAAAACATACCTGGTTTACTCTGGAATGTAGGAAGTAGCACTTGTTTTAAGAATTAAAAGTTCTTTCCCACTGTTCATTGGAAAAACTGTAGCATACGATAGCTGAGTGTCATTCCATATCAATAAAACTGCAGGTGTTTGTTCTTTTTGTTAAGAAAGTGAAATTTCCATAGGTATTAATTTCCTTGAGTTGCTGTGTTTTATGATAAGTCTACATTTAATTTTCAGTACTGGAAAAGAGAAACAGGGATGCCTGGGTGGCTCAGTCAGTTAAGTGTCTGCCTTCAGCTCAGGTCATGATCCCAGGGCCCTGAGAGTGAGTCCACTATCAGGCTCCTTGCTCAGCAGGGAGCCTGTTTCTCCCTCTGCCTGCCTCTCTCACTCTATCATTCTCTCATTCTCTCTTACAAAGAAATAAATAAAATATTAAAAAAATAAAAAGAATAGAGAAACAAAGTTTCAAATATAAAGATTTTGCACAATGCAGTACGTGTTTAATTATAAGTATCAAGAACTATGAAGGCAAGGCATTGAGCAGTCCAGTAGCTGTGAAACTTAGTTACTATGGCAACAATGATGATTACAATGTTGTAATTAGCTAGCTGTTCTAGGTGGACATAGACAATGTACAAAAAGAAAAGGGGAATTTGAAGATGTGATGTGCCCAACTCAGAACGTGGATAGAAAAATCAGCCAGTCTCTGTGAGTGACATATTTGCTTTCTTTAACTTCAGGGCAGATGTGAAAACCAACCCCACTTTCCGACAATTAGTTGTAGAGTTGCAGTTCCTTTTATTTATTTATTTACCTACTGTGGGAGAGAGTTGTTGGTTGGTGATGACTTTTTTCCCATGGTTTTATTGAGTCATAATTGACATATAACACTGTATTAGTTTCAGGCATGTAACATAATGATTTGATATATGTATATAATGCAAAATGATCACCGCAATAAGTTTAGTTAACACCCATCACCTCACATAGTTACATTTTTTTCTTGTGATAAGAACTTTTAAGATCTACTTTCTTGGCAACTTTCAAATATACAGCACAGTATTATTAACTATAGTTTCCATGCTGTATATTACGTCCCCAGAACTTACTTATTTTATAACAGAACATTTATACTTTGATCACCTTTACCCATTCCCCCTACGTTTCAACTCACCTCTGTACACCACAATCTATTTTCTCTATAAGTTTCTTTTTACTTTAGTTTTTGCATATAAGTACATCATGAGGTATTTATCTTTCTTTGACTTATTTCACTTATCCTCAAGTTCCATCCATGTTGCTGCAAATGTGAGGATGTCCTTCTTTCTCATGGCTGAATAATATTCCATTGTATACATACATGCCATTTTATTTGTTCATTCATCTATAGATGGGCACTTAGGTTGTTTCCACATCTTGGCCATTGCAAATAATGCTGCGATGAACATGAGGGTACACATATCTCTTTGAGATAGTTATTTTATTTCCTTCAGATACATACCTAGAAGTGAGATTTGTGGGCCATATGGTAGTTCTATTTTTAATTTTTGAGGAACCTCCACACTGTTTTCCATAGTGGCTGTACCAATTTACATTCCCATCGACAGTGCACAAGAGTTCCATTTCCATTTAAATGTACAACCTCAGCAAGTCCCTTGTGTTAAGATCAAGGTACTGGTGAAAAAGATGAGTCTAAGATGAGGGATAGAGACTGTGCTGGACGGATGCTAAGTTAGCCTTCATGATCACCATATCCTAGTGTTCATACTGTTATGTAATCCACTCCCTTTGTGTGTAAATGGGACCTGTGACTTGTTTCCAAACATTGGAAGATGGCAAAGGTGACAGAATGCATGTGATTGCATTTCATAGCATTGCAATTTGTCTTGCTAGGAGACTCTTTCTCTGTGTGTGAATTTGAAGAAGTGAGTTGCCATGTTGTGAGCTACCACATGAAGAGGGCCATGTGGAAAAGAGCTGAGGGTGACCTCTAACATATAACCAGCAAGAGGCTGAGGCTCTTAGTCCAGCAGCCTATAACAAATACTATCAACAACCACAGGATCTTAGAACCAGATCCTTCCCCAGAGCCTCAGATGAAATAGCTAGCAACCCCAGCTGACACCTTGCTTGTAGCTTGTGAGACCCTGAAGCAGAAAACCCAGCTAATTCATGTCCAACCTTCTGACACAAAAACCATGAGACAACAGATTTCTGTTGTTTTAAGCCAGTAGGTTTGTAGTAATCTTGTTATACAGCAATAATGCTGGGGTAGAATTTGGCCAAATAGAGATAGAGATGAGGATTTTGACCCCACATTCCAGTGGATTTTCCTCCTGACCCAACTCTCCTGCCCTCAAGTCTGAGGGACAATTTTCTCCAGCAAAAAGTCTTTTCAGTGACTGCATCTAAGACAATTGCCTCAGAAGGAGATGCTAATTTTTCTCAGCACTCCTCATGGCATCCAGATATATGTGGGTATCAGATCTCAGCAAAGCCAGACAGAGAAGAACTAGTCATCTTTTGAAGATAACACAGATACCAAAGTTGCTGCAAGAACTCACCAATTTTTATCTGCAGGAGTCAGAGGAAACATGCATGAGAGTGAATTTTAAGAATATGGACAAAATTTGAAATGAGTTTGGACTGAAATTATTAATATGGATATAATCACATGAATGTAATTTGTTGGCTTACCCACCTGGAATGATATTACCAGTCTACCAAAGTGTAATTAAAAGCTGCATTCAACTGTTGCCCACATTACTGAGACTGAGAAGTCAAAAGCTTCCTGGCAACCTCTAGAGGGAGTATAAGAGTTGAGGAGACAGGCATTTTGGAGAGGATCTCTTATGTGCAACCTACACAGCCAGTCTTTAAACAGATTCACAGAGGACCTGGAAGATGTTCTTTTCACCAAGACGTAAATAATGCATTGGTGTAGATGGTACTAATATACTTGAAAAATTCATTAATAGCTCTCTTTTGTAGCTGGAGATTAACAGTAGAAAGTGCTACGCTGGATACTGGATTCCCTGTTCCCAATCAGAATAATATGATTCTGGAATGGTAGAGACCAGATAATGGAACTAAAAAGGTGGAGGATGGGTTAGCAATTAGAATGCTTTCTAAAAGAAAAACCTATTTATTTTGGAATATTTTTAGATTTACTGAAAAGTTGCAAAGATAGTACAGAGAGTTTTCATATGTACTACACCCAGCTTCCCTTAATATCAGCATCATATATGTCCATAGTAAATTTGCCAAAACTAAGAAATTAACATTACATAATACAATTAGCTCCAGACTTTATTGGAATTTAGCTAGTTTCTCCTCTATTGTCTTGCCCTGCTCCCAGACTGAATCCAGGGATACCATGCTGCATTTCATTATCTTGTTTCCTTTGTCTCTTCTGATCTATAGCATGTCTTTTTCCCCCCCTGTGATCTTGACAATTTTAGGGATTATTTGGGTATTTGGTCAAGTATTTTGGATTTGTCTGATGATTTCTCATGATTAGAATAGGGTTAAGTACTTTGGGGAAGGATACCACAAAGGTGAAGTGCCCTTCTCATCACATCAAATCAGGGGATACAAGATAACAACTGACTTGTTACTGATGACTAACCTATATAACTTGATTAAGACAGTATTGATGAAGTTTCTGCACTATAAGGTTGCCATTTTTTTTTCTTCTTTTCATACTTTCCTGTTTGGGAGAGTCACTAAGTCTAGCCCAAACTCAAGAGGAGGGGAATTAAGTGCCATCTTTTGGAAGGGAGAGTATTTGTATATTATTTGGAATTCTTCTGCAAGAAAGATTTGTACCTTCTCACATTTATTTACTTATTCAGTTATTTATTTATATCATTATGGATTCATGGATTTTTTTCTTTGGATTATAATTCAATATTTTCATTATTTATTGTATTGTTCAAAATGCTCCAGTTTTGACTATTGGGAGCTCTTTCAGGATGGCCTCTATATCTTTTTTATATCTAACCATTCCTTTAAGCACTTCCAAAATTCCTTTCTGGCACTACAAGATGCACTAAACTATCTTGTATTTCCCTTTCCCCAGTCCTAGAATCAACCATTTCCCCAAAGAAACCTGGTTCATTTTATTGGAGAAAGGAGTTAGAAACCAAAATCTGGATGATGGATATGTCATTACTGTTGGCTGTTAATGCTTCTAGACCCTCTCAGTGGACATAGTTAGAAAAAATATATATGCCTATAATCCATGTACACATATATGCATAATTATCTATCTATATCTACCTACCTACCTGTCTATACAATTGATATACAGATAAAAAATGGCATGAGTTCATGATATTTCTCAGTACCTCAGGATTTATTCCGGCTTTCTCTCTCCTTACATATTATTAACTTAATTTCTGACAATAAGAAACCTGGTTTTTATTTTCTATAATTTAATTATTTGTTTAACTCTATTATACGTGCAACTTGAATTCATGATTGGCAACCTAAACCCACTATAATAATTTTTTATGTACAGGTTTTCTGTCTTTTACCTTACAATATTCAGTCAAAACAGTTTTCCAAAGTTACTTAGGTTAGCTCATTTTTGCCACATTCAATTTAATGAGGTTATGCATACATTTATAATACAGTTAGATTCCTTTATTATAGTATGAATTCAATGCTGGGATCTCCCCAATACTGGATGATTTATTTGATATTTCCATGCAGTTAAGTTCACTCTGTAGTACACAATTCTATGTTTTAACAGATACATGGATTCATATATCTACCATCATAGTACCATACAAAATAGTCCTATTACCCTAAATTTTCCATATGTGTTCTCTTTGGAGTCAAACCCACCTGCATCAACCCCTGGTAACCACTGATCTGTTTTCTGACCCTATGATATTGTTTTTTTAAAAAAAATAGTTTTATACATGGAATCATGTAGCCTTTTGAGTCTTGTTTCTTTCACTTTGCACAATTTATTTAATATTGATCCAATACTTATTGATCCCATTTATTTAATATCAATTGTGTGATTCAGCAGCTCATTTGTTTTTATTGCTGAAAAATATTGCATTGTATTACATATCACAGTTTTTTTTTTTAATTTTATTATGTTATGTTAGTCACCATACAATACATCATTAGTTTTTGATGTGGTGATCCACGATCCATTGTTTTCACATAACACACAGTGCTCCATGCAGTATGTGCCCTCCCTAATACCCATCACTGGGCTAACCAATCCCCCCTCCCCCCTGCCCTCTAAAGTCCTGTTTTTTCTCAGAGTCTGTAGTCTCTTATGGTTCATCTCTCCCTCCAATTTCCCTCCCTTCATTTTTCCCTTCCTTCTCCTAATGTCCTCCATGGTATTCCTTATGTTCCACAAATAAGTGAAACCATATGATAATTGACTTTCTCTGCTTGACTTATTTCACTTAGCATAATCTCATCCAGTCCCAGCCATGTTGATGTAAAAGCTGGGTATTCATCCTTCCTGATGGCTGAGTAATATTCCATTGAATATATGGACCACATCTTCTTTATCCATTCATCTGTTGAAGGCCATCTCGGCTCTTTCCACAGTTTGGCTATTGCAGACATTGCTGCTATGAACATTGGGGTGCATATGGCCCTTCTTTTCACTACATCTGTGTCTTTGGGGTAAATACCCAGGAGTGCAATTGCTGGGTCATAGGGTAGCTCTATTTTTAAATTTTTGAGGAACCTCCACACTGTTTTCCAAAATGGCTGCACCAACTTGCATTCCCACCAACAGTGTAAGAGTGTTCCCCTTTCTCCACATCCTCTTCAACATTTGTTGTTTCTTGCCCTGTCCATGTTTGTCATTCTAACTGGTGTAAGGTGGTATCTCATTGTGGTTTTAAATTGAATTTCCCTGATGGCTAATGATGATGAACATTTTTTCATGTGTCTGTTAGCCATTTGTATGTCTTCTTCAGAGAAGTGTCTTTTCATATCTTCTGCCCATTTTTTGACTTCATTATTTGTTTTTTTGGGTTTTGAGTTTGACAAGTTCTTTATAGATCTTGGATACCAGCCCTTTATCTGTAGTGTCATGTGCAAATATCTTCTCCCATTCTGTGGGTTGCCTCTTTGTTTTGTTGACTGTTTCCTTTGCTGTGCAGAAGCTTTTTATCTTGCTGAAGTCACAAAAGTTCATTTTTGCTTTTGTTTCACTAGTTTTTGGAGATGTATCTTGAAAGAAGTTGCTGTGGCCAATGTCAAAGAAGTTACTGCCTATGTTCTCCTCTAGGATTTTGATGGATTCCTGTCTCACATTGAGATCTTTGATCCATTTAGAGTTTATCTTTGTGTATGGTGTTAGAGAATGGTCGAGTTTAATTCTTCTGCATGTGGCAGTCCAATTTTCCCAGCACCATTTATTGAAGAGACTGTCTTTTTTCCATTGCATATTTTTTACTGCTTTGTCGAAGATTATTTGACCATAGAGGTGAGGGTCCGTATCTGGGTTCTCTATTCTGGGCCATTGGTCTATATGTCTGTTTTTGTGCCAGTACCATGCTGTCTTGGTGATCACAACTTTGTAATATAATTTGAAATCGGGCAACGTGATATCCCAAGTTTTGTTTTTCTTTTTCAACATTTCCTTGGCAATTTGGGGTCTTTTCTGACTCCATACAAATTTTAGGATTGTTTGTTCCAGCACTTTAAAAAATGTCATTGGAATTTTGATGAGGATGGCATTGATATGCCAGAGATTGCTCTGGGTAGCATAGATATTTTAACAATATTTATTCTTCTGATCCATGAGCATGGGATATTTTTCCATCTTTTTGTGTCTTCTTCAATTCCTCTCATGAGTGTTCTGTAGTTCCTAGAGTATAGATCCTTTACCTCTTTGGTTAGGTTTATTCCGAGGTATCTTATGGTTTTTGGTGCTATTGTAAATGGAATCATTTCTCTAATTTCTCTTTCTACAGTTGTGTTGTTAGTGTATAAGAAAGCAACTGATTTATGTGCATTGATTTTGTATCCTGCCACATTACTGAATTGCTGTATGAGTTCTAGTAATTTGGGGGTGGAGTCTTTTGGGTTTTCCACATAAAGTATCATGTCGTCTGTGAAAAGAGAGAGTTTGACTTCTTTGCCAGTTTGAATACATTTTCTTTCTTTTTGTTGTCTGATTGCTGTTGCTAGGACTTCTAGTACTATGTTAACAAGAGTGGCGAGAGTGGGCATCCTTGACATCTTCCTGATCTTAAGGGAAAGGCTTTTCCCCATTGAGGATGATATTCACTGTGGGTTTTTCATAGATGGATTTTATGAACTTGAGGAATGTTCCCTCTATCCCTATACTCTGAAGAGTTTTAATCAGGAAAGGATTCTGCATTTTGTCAAATGCTTTTTCTGAATCAATTGAGGGGACCATATGGTTCTTCTCTCTCCTCTTATTAATGAGTTCTATCACATTGATTGATTTGCGAATGTTGAGCCACCTTTGCATCCCTGGGATAAATCCCACTTGGTCGTGGTGGGTGATCCTTTTAATGTATTGTTGGATCATATTAGCTAGGATTTTATTGAGGATTTTGAAATCCATATGCATCAGGGATATCAGTCTGAAATTCTCCTTTTTGATGGGGTCTTTGCCTGGTTTGGGGATTAAGGTAATGCTGGCCTCATAGAATGAGTTTGGAAGTTTTCCTTCTGTTTCTATTTTTTTGAAACAGTTTTGGGGGGATAGGAACTATTTCTTCTTTGAATGTTTGGTAGAATTCCCCAGGGAATCCATCAGGCCCTGAACTCTTCCTTTTTGGGAGGTTTTTGATCACTGCTTCAATCTCGTTACTGGTTATTGGCCTATTCAGGTTGTCAATTTCTTCTTGTTTTCAGTATTGGCAGTTTATAGGATTCCAGGAAGGCATTCATTTCATCCAGATTGCTCAGTTTATTGGCATATAGTTGTTGATAATAATTTCTAATAATTCTTTCTATTTCCTTGGTGTTAGTCATGATCTCTCCCCTTTCATTCATAATTTTATTAATTTGGGTCCTTTCTCTTTTCTTTTGGATAAGTCTGGCCAGTGGGTTACCGATCTTATTAATTCTTTCAAGGAACCAACTTCAAGTTTCATTGATCTGATCTGTGTTTCTGGTTTCTAATTCATTGATCTCTGCTCTAATTTTAATTATTTATCTTCTAATATGTGGCTTAGGCATTGTTTGTTGCATTTTCTCTAGTTCTTTAAGGTGTAGAGTTAGTTGGTGAATTCGGGATTTTTCTATTTTTTGCGTGAGGCTTGGATGGCTATGCATTTCCCCCTTAGGACTGCCTCTGCAGTATCCTATAGGTTTTGGACCAATGTGTTTTCGTTCTCATTCATTTCCGTGAATTGTTTAAGTTCTTCTTTGATTTCCTGATTGACCCAAACATTCTTGAGCAGAGTGGTCTTTAGCTTCCAAGTGTTTGAATTTCTGCCAAATTTTTTCTTGTGATTGAGTTCCAGTTTTAAAGCATTGTGGTCTGAGAATATGCAGGGAATAATCTCAATCTTTTGGTATTGGTTGAGACCTGATTTGTGACCCAGGATGTGGTCTATTCTGGAGAAAGTTCCATGTGCGCTCAAGAAGAATGAGTATTCTGTTGTTTTAGGGTGGAATGCTCTGTATATATCTAGGAGGTCCATCTGGTCCAGTGTGCCATTCAAAGCTCTTGTTTCCTTGTTGATTTTCTGCTTAGATGATCTGTCCACTGCTGAGAGTGGAGTATTGAAGTCTCCTACAATTAACATATTGTTATCAATATGACTCTTTATTTTGGTTAACAAAATATGTATTATTATGTAGATGGCTGTTCCCATGTTGGGGGCGTAGATATTTACAATTGTTAGATCTTCTTGTTGGATAGACCCTTTAAGAATGATATAGTGTCCTTCTGTGTCTCTAATTACAGACTTTAGTTTAAAATCTAATTTGTCTGATATAAAAATTGCTACCCCAGCTTTCTTTTGAGGTCTGCTGGCATGGAAGATGGATCTCCATCCCTTCACTTTCAGTCTGGATGTATCTTTAGGTTCACATGAGTGTCTTGTACACAGCATATGGATGGGTCCTGTCTTTTTATCCAATCTGCAACCCTGTGCCATTTTATGGGAGCATTTAGGACGTTCACGTTGAGAGTGATTATTGAAAGATATGAATTAATTGTCATCATGTTGCCTGTGAAGATGTTGTTTTTATAGATTGTCCCTGTAAATTTCTGTTCTATATCACTCTTGGGGTCTTTCTCCTTTTATAGAACCCCCCTTAACATTTCTTGCATGGCCAGCTTAGTGGTCACATATTCTTTCAGTTTCTGCCAGTCATGGAAGCTCTGCATCTCTCCATCTATTCTAAATGAGAGACTTGCCAGATAAAGTATTCCTGGATGCATGTTCTTCTCATTTAGTACCCCGAATATGTCTCGCCAGGCCTTTCTGCCTTGCCAGCTCTCTGTGGATAGGTCTGACGTTATTCTGATGTTCCTCCCTCTCTATGTAAGGAATCTCTTCCCCCTAACTGCCCTTAAGATGGTTTCCTTGGTTCTAAGATTTTCAAGTTTTACTATTACATGGCGGGGTGTTGGCCTATTTTCCTTGATCTTGGGAGGGGTCCTCTCTGCCTCTAGGATGTCAATGTTTGTTTCATTCCCCAGATTAGGGAAGTTCTCAGCTATGATTTGCCCAACTACATCTTCTAGTCCTCTCTCTCTCTCCACTCCCTCTGGGATTCCTATTATTCTGATATTGGAATGCTTCATGGTGTCACTTATTTCTCTGATTCTATTTTCATGGATTCTGAGTTGTTTTCCCCTGGCCTCCTCTTTTCCCTTTTTATCTATTATATTGTCTTCCAGGTCGCTTATTCGTTCTTCTGCCTCACTTACCCTAGCTGTTAGATTATCTAGATCGGATTGGATCTAATTGATAGCATTTTTAAATTCTGCCAATTCAGCTTTCATTTCTACCCTTGGAGACTCTGTATTGCCATTAATTGATTCTCCATTCTAGCTATTCTCTTTCACAATTGGTAGCCTGAATTCCATCTCCGACATCTTGGTTATATCTGCATCCATTTGTAAATCTGCAGCATAAGTCATAATCTCTGAGTCTTTTCTATTTAGGGGGTTCCTCCTCCTAGTCATTTTGTTGATGGGTGGTTGAGGGAATGTATAGAGTCCAGATTATTGACCAGAACCCAAGCAAGATGCATCTGTTTTCTAGGGACCTTAGGATTTCTGGCCTCTTGTTTTCCCAGCCTGTCTCCTGAGAGAGGGGCCTGCCACGCTGTTACTCAAGCAACCCTGTTTGGGCGGAGTTGCCCTGCCCCCCTGTGGCGGGGGATGGACTCAGTGGGAATCACTTTTTGGGGCTTTTGTTCTCTGGCAGCTTTCCGTGTCTCTTCCGCGAGTCAGAGCAGAAGAGACTGTTTCTAACCCTCTGCCTCAGAGCAGAGAGATAGCAGTCTGTTCTTCAGTGAGCTCTCCAGGCCACACTGTCTCCATTTCTGTCCATTCTGCTATAAACTGCAGTGCCCTGGGTTGTGCGCCCCTCCGCAGCACTCCCAGTCCTGCCTCCAGGTCGGGGCACGTCTCTGCTCTTTGTGCTTCTAAGACCACCAGCTACTCCCAGATCGCAGGCATGACCCTGCCACTCTGAGTTTCCGCCCCGGGGGCTGCCCTAAAATCCTTTCCCTGCCACTAGAGGTCTGCGAGTCTGTGCCCTGTCCCCAGCGAGCGAGGCTGTTGCTCACTGGCAGTGTAGGATCCCCACAGACAAGCTCCCTCCCACCGCTGTTTATCCTCCAATATCTGCCCACAGAATCATGGCTCCCCACTTTGTACCTCGAAACCAACTGCCTGCAATAGTCTGTTTGTAGAGATCCAGATCTTCTTACATCTCAGGCTGATTCTGTGGGTGCTCAGAGTGGTCTGGTAGATGTCCAGCTCAATTCCGGGGACCAGTTGAAATAGGGTCCCTTACTCCTCCACCATCTTTCCTTTCAGCCATATCACAGTTTTTTTTAATCCATTCATTGGTTGAAGGGCATCTTCACCTACTACTTGGGCATGAAGTTTTGTTTTTGGTCATTTTTTTTTTTTTTGGAACTCTTTACCTACAAATTCAATTTATTTAATAAATATAGGGCTTTTCAAGTTATCTATTTCTTTTTGAGTGAGCTTTGGTAATTTGAGTCTTCCAAGGAATTGATCTATATCACATACATTTTCAAATTTAGGGCCACAATGATGCTTGTGGGATTCTGTTATTTTTTAATGTCTGTAAGATCAGTATTGATGTTGCTTGTTTGTTTCATGATGATTTGTGTTTTCTTTCCTTTTTTCTTTATGGTCCTCTCTTGAGGTGTATCAACTATGTTGATCTCTTTTAGAAACAACTATGACAATTTTCCCTACTTTTTCTTCCCATTTTCTATTATCAATTGTATTGACCCGTTCTAATATGTCTTATTTCATTCTTCCTACTTATTTTAGTTTCAGTTTTCTCCTTCTCTAGTTTCTGTTTTTTCTAAGTGGGATATGAGGTTACTGAGTTTAAATCTTTCTAATACAAGCATTTGATGTTATGAATTTCCGTCTAAAATACTCGTTTATCTGTATTTCCTAAATGTTGATGTTTCCTTTTCATTCTCTTTTTTTCCTTTAAATTAATACATTTTAATTTTTAGAACAATTTTAGGTTTACAGGAAAATTTAGTGGTAGTGCAGGGAATGCCAATATGCCTCTTCTCATCTCCCTATACACACGTAGGGTTTACGCTATTATTAACATCTGGCATTAGTGTGACACATTTGTTACAATTGAGCCAATATTGATATGTTCTTAAAGTACATGATTTGCATTAGAATTCACTTTTTGTATTAAACATTCTATAAGTTTTGACATGCATGATGACATGTATCCACCATTGCAGAACCATACAAGGTAGTTTTACTGCCATGAAAATCCTCTGTACTCTGCCTATTCATATCTCTCTTGCTGCTAACCCATGGCAACTACTAAATTTCACTGTCTCTATAATTTTGCCTTTTCAGAATGTCATATAATTAGATTCATACAGTATGTAGGTTTTTCGGATTGGCTTTTTTCACTTAATAATATAATTTAAAGTTCCTTCATGACTTTTTATGGTTTTATAGCTCATTTATTTTTATTACTGAATAATATCCCATTGCATAGATGTGCCATAGTTTATCCATTCATCTATTAAAGGACATCTTGGTTGCTTGCAATTTTTGGCAATTATGAATAAAGCTGCTAAAAATATCCAAGTGCAGGTTTTTGTGTGAACATAAGTTTTCAACTCATTTGGGTAAATACCTAGGAGTGCAATTGCTGGATCATATGGTAAGCATATGTTTGATTTTGTAAGAAACCTCCAAACTGCCTTCCAAAGTAGCTATACTATTTTGCATTCCCACTAATATTGAATGAAAGTACTTGTTACTCCATATTCTTGCCAGCATTTGGTGTTGTCAATGTTTTGGATTTCAGACATTCTAATATGTGTATAGTGTTATCTCATTGTTGTTTTAATTTGCAATTCTCTAATGACACATGATGTTGAGCATCTTTTCATGTATTTCATGTGCTTACTTGCCATCTGTGTATCTTCTTTGGATGTCTATTCAGATCTTTTTTTCCATTTAAAAAAATGGATTGTATTCTTATTGTTGAGTTTTAAGAGTTTTTTGTTTATTTTGGAATCCAGTACTTTATCAGATATACATTTTGCAAATATTTTCTATAAGTTTGTGGTTTCTTATTTTTTAATTTTTTTTTTGCAATGCAGAATTTTTAAAATTTTGATGAAGTTTAACTCATCAAATTTTTCTTTCATGGATCATGCTTTTGGTGTTCTATCTAAAAGATTTTCATTAAACCCAAAGTTACCTAGGTTTTCTCCCATGTTATCTTCTAGGAGTTTAATTTGTATTTTACCTTTAGGCCTATGATCCATTTTAAGTTAATTTTTGTGAAAGGTATAAGGGCTGTATCTTTTTTTTTTTTAATGTGGATGTTCATTTGTTGAAAAGATGATCTTTTCTCTATTGAATTGACTTTGCTACTTTATCAAAAGCATTTTGTGCTTTTGTGCTCACGTTTATGTGAGCACAATGACTGTGCTCACATTTATGTGAGTGTTTTGAGGGGCTCTTTATTCTGTTTCATTGATTAATTTATCCCTTATTTTACTAATACCACATAATCTTGATTACTATAGCTTTATAGTTTTAAAAGTTTATTTATTTATTTATTTATTTATTTATTTATTTGAGAGAGAAATAGAGAACATGTGCATGAGAGAGCAGGAGTGGGGGTGGGGAAGGGCAGGAGCACAGGAGAGGGACAAGCAGACTCCCCACTGAACACGGAGCCCAATGTAGGGGGTTGATCTCAGGACCTGAGCTGAAGGCAGATGCTTAACCGACTGAGACACCCAGACACCCCTTGATTACTATAGCTTTATAGTAAGTGTTGAAGTTGTATAGAATCAGTACCCCAAAGTTGTTCTACTTCAATATTGTACTGGCTTTTCTGGATCTTTTGCCTGTCTGTATAAACTTTAGAATAAGCTTGTTGATATCCACAAAATAACTTGCTGTGATTTTTATTGGGATTACATTGAATTTATAGATCATGTTGGGAAGAACTAATTTGATGAGAGAGTCCTCTCATTCCTGCACATGGAATATCTATTTAACTGTTCTTTGGTTCATTGCATTATTTTTATAGTTTTCCTCATAGAGCTCTTGTACATATATTGATAGATGTTATACAAAGTTTGTTAGATTTATACCTATTTCTTTTGTAAGATGCCAATATAAATTGTATTGTGTTTTTTATTTATTTATTTTTATTTATTTATTTTTAAAAGATTTTATTTATTTGTTTGACAGAGAGAGACACAGCGAGAGAAGGAACACAAGCAGGGAGATTTGGAGAGGGAGAAGCAGGCCTCCCGCCAAGCAGGGGGCCCGATGCAGGGCTCGATCCCAGGACCCTGGGATCATGAGCTGAGCCTAAAGCAGACGCTTAACGACTGAGGCACCCAGGGGCCCCTGTATTGTGTTTTTTAATTTCAAATTCTAATTGTTCATTGCTGGTATATGGGAAAGCAATAGATTTTTATATATTAACCTCATATCCTGCAAACTTGCTACAATCACTAGATCCAGGAGTTTTTCTGTTGTTGGTTCTTTAAGATTGTATACATAGGCAATCATGTCATCTGTGAAGAAAGATGGCTTTAACTTTTTTTGCGATCCTTTTCTTGTCTTATTGCATCATCTATGTCTTCCAATACGATGTCAAATAGGAGAGTTAAGAGAGGACATCTTTGCCTTGTTCCTGCTATTATCAAGAAAGCCTCTAGCTTCTGACCATTAGGCATGATGTTAGCTGTAGGAATTTTTTAGATGTATTTTATAAACTTGAGAAAGTTGCCCTCTATTCCTTAGTTTGCTGAGAATTTTTATCATGAATGGGTGTTGGATTTTATCAAATGCTTTTTCTGCATCTATTGACATAAACATATTATTTTTCATCTTTAACCTGTTGATATTATGGATGATTAAATGTTTTTTCAAATGATAAATCAGCCTTGCAGATCTGGAATAAATCCCACTTGGTCATGATGTAAAATTCTTTTAAACATTTTGAATCCAATTTACTAATATTTTGTTGACATTTTTGCTTTTTACTCTTTTATTTCAAATTATTATTTTAATTTTCTCTTGAGACTTCCTTTTAGACTATGGGTTAATTTTACCATGTTTTTTTAAATTTCCAAAATACTGGGGTTTGTCAGATATTTTCTTTTGTAGATTTCTAGTTTAAGATTTTTGGAGGTTAAAAACACACCTTGCATGATTTATGTACTTATAAATTTGTTAGCTTTTTTTGTAATCATCTGGTATGGGATGTGCTATGCCTTGGTGAATGTTTCATGTGTCTTTCAATATTATTGGATGGATTGTTTTATAATGTCAATTAGATTAGGTGGATGGATAATATTTCTGGTTATCTATATATAACCCTACTGATAATTTGTCTACTTATCCTATCAATTATAATTGTATATCTGTCTATATTTGTTTTCAAATCTGCCATTTTTTAATCTCATATTATTTGTAGCCATTTGTGATGTCATTTCATATTTCTTCATTCTTAAAAGAAAATACCAAAATATGTCAATAATTCTGGTCTCACAGATTATTTTTCTTTTAGCATTTTGCACTTTAAACATAACACTCTATTTATTTCTTGTTTGTGTGATTTCTGATGAGAAGTTTACTCTCATTCTTATCTTTATTTCCATTTAGGTTATGTGCAGTGCAGGTGTATGTTTCCCTCCAGTGTTTTGGTATCTATCACTAATTTTAGAAGATTTTCAGCTATTATTTTTCAACTATTTCTGTTGCCTCAATCTCTCTTCCTTTTGTTCCTGGGATTTCCATTACTCATATGTGATGTCACATATCTCTTGAATTCTCTCTTCTGATTTTGCTGGCTAATAGGGTTTATTTTCTGTTTTGATTGTTCATTATTTGTTTTCTTTTGTTTCTTTTACACTTTTTTCTTTTTTGCTTTTAGTAATTTTTATTGTACTATCTCTAGGTTTACAGATTCTTTGCTCTGCTATGTTGAGTGTGATGATGAACCTATTGATGATATTCTCTATATGTGTAGCAGTGTTTTTTAAATTTTTTTTCATAATTTCTTCATTCTTCTAAATGAATCTTGGATCTTAAATGCTCTCTACTTTTTTCATTAATAATAATTATTTTAAATTCCTTGATAGTTCCTACATCTGTGTCATATATGGATTTGTTTGATTGTTTGTTTCATCAGACTTTTTTCTCCCCTCTCTTTTCTCCCCTTTTTGTTCTGCAATTTTTTATTGAAAGTCAGACATTTTATAGGATATTCAGTATTGAGGTAAATAGCTTTCATGCCTAGAGATGAGTATGCCTTTTCTTCTGCTAAGCATTTAGTGTGAGCTCTTTTTTAAAAAAAATGGTAAAAAAAACACATCATAAACTTTATCATCTTAACCATTTTTACTATACAACACAGTAGTGTTAACTATATTTACATTATTTTGAAATAGATCTCCAGAACTTTTCCATCTTACAGAAACTGAAATTTTGTGGGCACCTGGGTGGCTCAGTTGTTAAGCATCTGCCCTTGGCTCAGGGATCCCAGGGTCCTGGGATTGAGCCCTGCATCAGACTCCCTGCTCTGCAGGAAGCCTGCTTCTCCCTCTCCCACTCCCCCTGCTTGTGTTCCCTCTCTCTCTGTCCCTCTCTGTCAAATAAATAAATAAAATCTTTAAAAAAAGAGAAAGAAACTGAAATTTTGTACTCATTAAACAACAATTCTCCTTTACTTCCTCCCCCCAGTCTCTGGTAACCACCATTCTATTTTCTATATTTATAAATATGACTACTTTAGATATCTCATATAAGTGGAATCATACAATATTTGTCCTTTTGTGACTGGCTATTTCACTTCACATAATGTCTTCAAGGTTCATACATGTTGCAGTGTGTGATAGAATTTCCTTTTTTTTTTAAGGCTGCAAAATAGTCAATTATATGTATATACCACATTTTCTTGATCCATTTATCTATTGATGAACATTTGAGTTGCTTCCATTTCTTGGCTACTATAAGTAATGTTGCTATGAAATTAGGTGTGCAAATGTTTCTTCAAGATTCTGCTTTCAATTCTTTTGGATACATACCCAGAAGTAGAATTTTCTGAAGTATGGAATTTTTCATTAATTTAGTTAGAGGTTGGGCTGGATTGAAGTTTATTACTATGATTATCCTCAGTACCCAAGAGGCCTCAAATTCAATTCCTTTAGGGTTATATTGTTTTTGTCTCACCACTTTGTCTTCCCTTTGTGCTGCTCCCTAAAGAGAATCTATCTCTTGTAGCTCTCCAGGTCATGTTCTGCTATTATTTTTATCCCACACTTGTTAAAATGGTGGTGGGAGTTGAGGGACACTGTTGTTCCCTGAAAAATAACTGTTTTGACCCACATAACTATGGTTATGGTCAACTGATCATGGATTTCTTAAAAACAAAACAGACTACATGTTGATTAAAATTTTTCAAGGCAGAAAAGCTCTAAGCCTACTGGGCAGAAACCTAGTACCACTTGCTTTATGGAGATTTATAGAATTTTGTCTCAATGACTAGACCTAAGGCCAGTTCACATAACTGAAATTCTTTGATTGAAGAGTATGCTGGTTCATTTTCAGGTTGGACCTGGCCACAGAGCTCCAGGTATGTACTGGCATCTTCCTCTAAGTCTTCCTTAGAAGGGCATAATGAGTTATTTGCCAGAATTACTGTACATTAAGGAAACATTCACATTCTAGCTCTCAGATCCCTGCAGTGTGATCCATCACTCAGAGTGTGTGCCATATGTAATATAGGTGAAAGATTCTTGGCTTGAATTCAACTTATATTGGATCCTGTGGTAATATGGACACACGATGTGGTAATTTTCTGTGTCCCAAAACATATCTGAGAATAGTTATACTTAGTAACATGCAGAGTCCCCACATTGGCTTCCTGATTTATATAATGGTTATTTAGGTGGGAAAATCCAGATAGAAGGAGACCCCTAGAATGCTCCTTCTCCAAGTTACCTAACAAAGTGAAATCATATTCCTGGGGAAATATCAGAGATCAATGCAACTATATAGCTTCTGAAAGATAAAGGGCTAGTGATTTTTAGTATATCTCATTTAATTCTCTTTTATAACTGGTGCAAACACTTTTTTTGTTGTTGTTTTAACCTCAGGCTGTATTTGCTTTCTTATTCTCTTTCAATATATTGTTTGGAGAGACCTTGATTATGTTAATGATCCATAGAACATCACGCTGGTCCATTATAATGATGTTATCATGCTAAATGGGTCTTGAAAGTAGAATGTAGTAAACAGCCCTAGTGAGATCCAAGCATATCCAAGGCTGAGAAATAAGTCTTCCAAAAGTTGAGATGTCACTGAGGTGTCCAGGGGCATGTGAAAAGAAGAGTGAAACAATAAAAGTATTAGAAAAGCAAAAATAGAAATTTCCCTGAAGAGTGGGAGAAAATCGGACTTCAGAAGATCAGCATGTCAGATCATAGCAGACATTTAAATAGGAAAGACTTCTACAAAACTGTCAAGGTTAATGAGTTTACACTTAATCTGTTTATAATAGAGAAAGAGTGATTTTCTCACATGATTATCATATCTATAAAGGCATGACATATCTTCAGATATACTCAGTTATTAGAGATGAAGGTTGAATTTCTTTTTGTTAGAGAATCAGCGACTGAAAGGAAATTCTCATGGTTTTATTTATTCTGGGGACTAAAAATGTACAGATTATTTTTGGTTTATCTCTGGGTACAAAGTGTTGTTTTGTTTTGTTTCGTTTTTTTAACCTGTCTGTGGGATGTATACCCACAGGGAATGCAGAAGGTGTCAGTTTTGCCCCAAATAGCACACATCAGGAGTTGGCTTGAAAGGTTTGGAGGTTCTGGTGATCAAGAAAAAAATGTTTCCACTGGAGAACCCAGCCCTGGTGGCATTAAATTGAAACTATTCACCTGGGGCTCCACATGCCAATGAAACTACATGCAGTTAAGAAAGTTCACTCTACTGTTCGACGTGCTTTAGGTTTGAGGTGTGAGGGACTGAATTGGTATCTCCCCATGGTGATATTATAGCTGATGGGACTTAGTGTTTTCCCCTGGCTGGAACCGTTGTTTTTCATACAAACATAGAAATAAGTGGATGTTGACACAGAAAAGTGGAGGACTATGCTTGCTGTCTGCTTTTGCATATCTGGCTCCACCTTCCACTTTCTGCATCCATTGGTGCCCAGGATGTGCTGCTTTATGGAGAGATACCATGGACACCCTCATCTTCTGACTTCCTGTTGAACTCAAGAGAGTGCAGTGTAGAGAGAGTGCCATCATGCCACTGGGCCCCTCCACATTGGGCTCCTGGGTCAGAAGGAGAAGCTACTTCAGTTTTCTGGAAATTTCTGTCCTGTGGCTTTCTTTTAAAACAGGTGTTTCCTTTATAAGGTTTAATGGTCCCTTTCTCCAGTGGCCCCTCCTGTGTCCTCTGGGAAATTTGGAGTTCTTGCTGTTGCTGGCCTTGGAGTACCTCACCATTCTTTTTCATTTTCCTTAACCCTGTTCATGTTAAGTGACTGGATGTTTCAGAAAGCTTTCCTCAGTGTGCCGCCTGTTTCCTATCAGGAGACTGATGGTAACCACCACAATTTCAGAAAACACCAGGAGATGCAAATGGTCATATAAAAATCATGTAAAAAATAGTTTATTCTTGGGGGCGCCTGAGTGGCTTGCTTGGTTAAGTGACTGCCTTCGGCTCAGGTCATGATCCTGGAGTCCCAGGATCCAGTCCTGCATCAGACTCCCTGATCAGTGGAAGTCAGCTTCTCCCTCTGACCCTACCCCCTCTCGTGCACTCTCTCTCTCTCTCACTCTCAGTTTCTTCTTCACTTTTCTTCTTCACTGGAGTTACTCAGTAAGGTTAGTTGACATGACCTCAAATCAGAGTGCAGAACTGAATAAATCAGTAAAGTGGGGTGGTCATTGCTAGGAGCTCTGGAGAGGAACTCAGACATTGGACAGTCATTGGAATAAATGAGCTTTACTGTTCTTGCAACCCTCCCAGCACAGACTCTTATTGGTTCCACCTGGACTGAGGAATCAATTTTCTGTTTTCTTACCTAATGTGTGTTATGTAATTACTTATAAGAATATGCTTTTGGGGGGCGGAGCAAGATGGTGGGGGAGTAGGAGACCTGGATTTCGTCGGGTGTCAGGAATTCAGCTGAATAGGGATCAAACCATTCTGAACACCTACGAACTCAACAGGAGACCAAAGAAGAGAGTAGCAACAACTCTCTGAACAGAGAAGCGGCCACTTACTGGAAGGTAGGACGTGTGGAGAAGTGAATCCAAGGCGATATTTGGGAGGATAGATGGTGGGGG
Source organism: Eumetopias jubatus (assembly GCF_037043125.1). Lineage (NCBI taxonomy): Eukaryota > Metazoa > Chordata > Mammalia > Carnivora > Otariidae > Eumetopias > Eumetopias jubatus. The sequence continues at coordinate 143,109,987 of NW_028274813.1, forward strand.
AGGGGGCCTCTGTCGGCCGCGTCTGGCAAGTGATAGAGCCACGGAGCACAAAATCGGAACTTTTAGAAGCCGGATCCGCTGAGGGACATCACTCCAATGGCTAAGCGGGGGTGGAACCCTCGCAGGACAGTGTGGTCTCAGGACCCACGGGGTCACAGAAAGACCAGGGGTGCCTGAGGGCAGCAGAGCTCCCAGGTATTGGAGCGGGGAAGCCGGCTGCAGAGACGGAGCTGAGGCACGGGCTCACAGCTCGGGGATGCCATAAACTGTGATCTGCGGCCCAGTCGGGCCACTGCTCCTCCAGCAGGGACTCAGCAAGTGACAGATCTGGGGATAATCCCCTCCCTCCCCAGGGAGGAGCAGTGCAGAAGCACACCGCAGGAATCTGCTGGGTTTGGAGACTCCACACAGGGTCGATTGCCAGAGATAGAAACGCTCGGTCACGGGCTGGGTGAGCATGCAGTGAGGCCGCAGACTAGGGAGACGGTTGTGACTGCTTTTCTCTGGGGACACACTGAGGAGCAGGGCCCTAAGTTCTCAGCTCCTCGGATTGGAGATTGGAGGCAACCATTTTCACCCTGGTCCTCCAAAGCTGTACCGAGACCTTGCAGGGAACAAAAGTTCCTGAGAGCAAACCCGACCAGCTTGCTTAGCCCGGACCAAGGGCGGGGCAATTCCGCCTCCGGCAAAGACATTTGGAAACCGCGGCAACAGGTCCCTTCCCCAGAAGATCAGCACTAACAGCCAGCAAGCCAAGACCGAGTTTACCGATCAGGAGAACGGGAGAACTCCAGCGCTAGGGGAATACTACACATAGAATTCATGGCTTTTTTTACCATGATTCATTAGTTTCTCAAAGTTAATTATTTTAACTGTTTTTTTAATTTTTCTTTTTCCCTTTTTCAACCAACATCTTATCAATCCCTTTTTTTAAAAAAACATTTTTTATTTTTCATTTTTAGAGTCATATTTTATACCTTTATAGTAGTTACCCTTATTTTTGGCGTATATATATAAATTGTTCTCTCTTAAAATTTTCAGATACACTTTCTTCTAACAGATCAAAATATACCCTAAATCACTACTGTATTGCTTTGTTCTAATCTCCTGCCTGATCACATTCTCGACCTTTTTTTTTTCTTTCGTTTTTCTTTTTCTTTTTCTTTTTTAAATCTTCTTTCTTTTTTCAAACAACTTCTTATCTTATCAATCCATTTTATAAAATCTTTTATAATTTTCATCTTTACAGTCATCTTCCATCCCTTCATTGTATCAACCCTTATTTTGTATATATATAAGTCTTTCTTCCTTTAAAATTTTAGGAGGCACTTTTTTCTAACAGACCAAAATACGCCCAAAACCTAGTGTGTGGCACTGTTCTATGATCTAGCCTGATCATATTTGATCATATTCTATTTTTTTATTGTTCTGTTTATGTTTTTATCTTTCTCTGTTTTTTTTTCTTTCTTTTCTCTTTCTTTTTTCTTTCTTTCCCTTTCTTTTCCCCTGGTTTCAGGTCTTTCCTGATTTGTTTAGAGGATATTTGCTGGGGACATTGTTAACCTGGTAGCATTTTGTTCTCTCATTCACCTATTCTCCTCTGGACAAAATGACAAGATGGAAAAAATCAACTCAGCAAAAAGAACAAGATAGCATCGCCAGCCAGGGACTTACTCAATACGGACATTAGTACAATGTCGGACCTAGAGTTCAGAATCATGACTTTAAAGATACTAGCTGGGCTTGAAAAAAGTGTGGAAGTTATTAGAGAAATGCTTTCTGGAGAAATAAAAGAGAACTAAACTCTAACCAAGTCGAAAATAAAAAGGCTATTAATGAGGTGCAATCAAAAATGGGGACACTAACTGCTAGGATAAATGAGGCAGAGGAGAGAATCAGCAATATAGAAGAACAAATGATGGAAAATAAAGAGGCTGAGAAAAAGAGAGAGAAACAACTACAGGATCACGAGGGCAGAATTCGAGAGATAAGCGATACCATAAGACGAAACAACATTAGAATAATTGGGATCCCAGAAGAAGAAGAAAGAGAGAGGGGGCAGAGGTATATTGGAGCAAATTATAGCAGAGAACTTCCCTAATGTGAGGAAGGAAACAGGCATCAAAATCCAGGAGACACAGAGAACCCCTCTCAAAATCAATAAAAATAGGTCAACACCCCGACATCTAATAGTAAAACTTACGAGTCTCAGAGACAAAGAGAAAATCCTGAAAGCAGCTCGGGAGAAGAGATATGTAACCTACAATGGTAGAAATATTAGACTGAAAACAGACCTATTCACAGAGACTTGGCAGGCCAGAAGGACTGGCATGATATCTTCAGAACACTAAACGAGAAAAATATGCAGCCAAGAATACTATATCCAGCTAGGATCTCATTGAAAATTGAAGGAGAGTTAAAAAGCTTCCAGGACAAACAAAAACTAAAGGAATTTGCAAACACGAAACCAGCCATACAAGAAATATTGAAAGGGGTCCTCTAAGCAAATAGAGAGCTTAAAAGCAGCATAGATCAGAAAGGAACAGAGACAATATACAGTCACAGTCACCTTACAGGTAATACAATGGCACTAAATTCATACATTTGAATAGTTACCCTGAATGTAAATGGGCTAAATGCCCCAATCAAAAGACACAGGCTATCAGATTGGATAAAAAACAAGACCCATTGATATGCTGTCTGCAAGAGACTCATTTGAGACCCAAAGACAACCCCAGATTGAAAGTGAGGGGGTGGAAAACCGTTTACCATGCTAATGGACACCAAAAGAAAGCTGGCCTGGCAATCCTTATATCAGACAAATTAGATTTTAAAACAAAGACTGTAATAAGAGATGAGGAAGGAACATATCCTACTTAAAGGGTCTATCCAACAAGAAGATCTAACAATTGTAAATATCTATGTCCCTAACATGGGAGCAGCCAATTATATAAGGCAATTAATAACATAAGCGAAGAAACACATTGACAACAATACAATAATAGTGGGGGACTTTAACACCCCCCTCACTGAAATGGACAGATCATCTAAGGAAAAGATCATCAAGGAAATAAAGAGTTTAAATCACACACTGGACCAAATGGACTTCACAGACATATTCAGAACATTCCATCCCAAAGCAATGGAATACACATTCTTCTCTAGTGCCCATGGAACATTCTCCAGAATGGATCACATCCTAGGTCACAAATCAGGTCTCAACTGATACCAAAAGATTGGGATCATTCCCTGCATTTTTTCAGACCACAATGCTGTGAAACTAGAACTCAATCACAAGAGGAAAGTCGGAAAGAACTCAAATACATGGAAGCTAAAGAGCATCCTACTAAAGAATGAATGGGTCAACCAGGAAATTAAAGAAGAATTAAAAAAATTCATGGAGACCAATGAAAATGAAAACACAACTGTTCAAAATCTTTGGGATACTGCAAAGGCAGTCCTGAGAGGAAAGTATATAGCAATACAAGCCTTTCTCAAGAAACGAGAAAGGTCTCAAATACACAACCTAACCCTACACGTAAAGGAGCTGGAGAAAGAACAGCAAATAAAGCCTAAACCCAGGAGGAAAAGAGACATAATAAAGATCAGAGCAGAAATCAATGAAATAGAAACCAAAAGAAGAGTAGAAGAGATCAAAGAAACTAGGAGCTGGTTCTTTGAAAGAATTAACAAGATTGATAACCCCGTGCCCAGACTTATCAAAAAGAAAAGAGAAATGACCCAAAGCAACAAAATCATGAATGAAAGAGGAGAGATCACCACCAACACCAAGGAAATACAAACAATTATAAGAACATATTATGAGCAACTCTATGCCAGCAAATTAGATAACCTGGAAGAAATGGGTGCATTCCTAGAGATGTATAAACTACCAAAATTGAACCAGGAAGAAATAGAAAACCTGAACAGACCTATAACCACTAAGGAAATTGAATCAGTCATCAAAAATCTCCCAACAAACAAAAGCCCAGGGCCAGATGGCTTCCCAGGGGAAATCTATCAGACATTCAAGGAAGAATTGATACCTATTCTCCTGAAACTGTTCCAAAAAATAGAAATGGAAGGAAAACTTCCAAACTCATTTTATGAGGCCAGCATTACCTTGATCCCCAAACCAGACAAAGACCCCATCCAAAAGGAGAATTAAAGACCAATATCTCTGATGAACATGGATGCAAAAATTTTCACCAAAACACTAGCCAATATGATCCAACAGTACATTAAATGATTATTCACCATGACCAAGTGGGATTTATCCCTGGGCTGCAAGGCTGGTTCAACATCTGCAAATCAATCAACGTGACACAATACATTAACAAAAGAAAGAACAAGAATCATATGATCCTTTCAATAGATGCAGAAAAAGCATTTAACAAAGTACAGCATCCTTTCTTGATCAACACTCTTCAGAGTATAGGGATAGAGGGTACCTACCTCAATATCATAAAAGCCATCTATGAAAAACCTACAGGGAATATCATTCTCAATGGGGAAAAGCTGAGAGCTTTTCCCCTAAGGTCAGGAACGTGGCAGGGGTGTCCTCTCTCACCACTGCTATTCAACATAGTATTAGAAGTCCTAGCCACAACAATCAGACAACAAAAAGAAATCAAAGGCATCCAAATCGCCAAAGAGGAAGTCAAACTCTCACTCTTTGCAAATGATATGATACTGTATGTGGAAAACCCAAGAGACTCCACCCCAAAACTGCTAGAACTCATACAGGAATTCAATAAATTAGCAGGATATAAAATCAATGCACAGAAATCAGTGGCATTCCTACACACCAACAACAAGACAGAAGAGAGACAAATCAAGGAGTCGATCCCATTTACAATTGCACCCAAAACCATAAGATACCTAGGAATAAATTTAACCAAAGAGGCAAGGGACCTGTACTTAGAAAACTATAAAATACTCATGAAAGAAATTGAAGAAGACACAAAGAAATGGAAAAACGTTCCATGCTCATGGATTGGAAGAACAAACATTTTGAAGATATCAATGCTACCTAGAGCAATCTACACATTCAATGCAATCCCCATCCAAATACCATCCACTTTTTTCAAAGAAATGGAACAAATAATCCTAAAATTTGTATGGAACCAGAAGAGACCCCAAATAGCCAGAGGAATATTGAACAAGAAAAGCAAAGCCAGGGGCATCACAATTCCGGACTTCCAGCTCTATTACAAAGCTGTTATTCTCAAGACAGTATGGTACTGGCACAAAAACAGACACATAGATCAACGGAACAGAATCGAGAGCCCAGGAATGGACCCTCAACTCTATGGTCAAACATCTTTGACAAAGCAGGAAAGAATGTCCATTGGAAAAAAGACAGTCTCTTCAACAAATGGTGTTGGGAAAATTGGACAGTCACATGCAGAAGAATGAAACTGGACCATTTCCTTACACCACACACAAAAATAGACTCCAAATGGTTGAAAGACCAAGACGTGAGACAGGAGTCTATCCAAATCCTAAAGGAGAACACAGGTAGCAACCTCATCGACCTCAACAGCAGCACCTTCTTCCTAGAAACATCACCAAAGGCAAGGGAAGCAAGGGCAAAAATGAACTGTTCGGATTTCATCAAGATAAAAAGCTTTTGCACAGCAAAAGAAACAGTCCACAAAACCAAAAGACAACGGACAGATTGGGAGAAAATAATTGCAAATGACATATTAGATAAAGAGCTAGTATCCAAAATCTATAAAGAACTTATCAAACTCAACACCCAAAGAACAAATGATCCAATCAAGAAATGGGTGGCAGACATGAACAGACATTTTTCCAAAGAAGACATCCAAATGGCCAACAGAAACATGAAAAAGTGCTCAACATCGCTCAGCATCAGGAAAATCCAAATCAAAACCTCAATGAGATACCACCTCACACCACTCAGAATGGCTAAATTTAACAAGTCAGGAAATGACAGGTGTTGGCGAGGATGCGGAGAAAGGGGAACCCTCCTACACTGTTGGTGGGAATGCAAGCTGGTGCAACCCCTCTGGAGAACAGTATGGAGGTTCCTCAAACAGTTGAAAATAGAGCTACCATACAATCCAGCAATTGCTCTGCTGGGAATTTACCACAAACATACAAATGTAGGGATCCGAAGGGGTACGTGCACCCCGATGTTTATAGCAGCCATGTCCACAGTAGCCAAACTGTGGAAAGAGCCAAGATGTCCATGGACAGATGAATGGATAAAGAAGATGTGGTATATATACACAATGAAATATTATGCAGCCATCAAAAGGAATGAGATCTTGCCATTTGCAACGATGTGGATGGAACAGGAGGGTGTTATGCTGAGTGAAATAAGTCAATCAGAGAAAGGGATGTATCATATGACCTTACTGATATGAGGAATTCTTAATCTCAGGAAACAAACTGAATGTTGCTGGAGTGATGGGGGGTGGGAGGGATGGGGTGGCTGCGTGATAGACATTGGGTAGGGTATGTGCTATGGTGAGCGCTGTGAATTGTGCAAGACTGTTGAATCACAGATCTGTACTTCTGAAACAAATAATGCAACATATGTTAAAAAAAAAGAAAAAGAAGAAGATAGCAGGAGGGGAAGAATGAAGGGGAGTAAGTTGGAGGGGGAGATGAACCATGAGAGACGATGGACTCTGAAAAACCAACTGAGGGTTCTAGAGGGGAGGAGGGTGGGGGGACAGGGTAGCCTGGTGATGGGTATTAAAGAGGGCACATTCTGCGTGCATCACTGGGTGTTATGCACAAAGAATGTATCATGGAACACTACATGAAGAACTAATGATGTAATGTATGGTGATTAACATAACAATAAAAAAGAAGAAAAAAAAGAATATGGTTTTGGGGCGCCTGGGTGGCTCAGATGGTTAAGCATCTGCCTTTGGCTCAGGTCATGATCCCAGGGTCCTGGGATCGAATCCTGCATCGGGATCCCTGCTCCTTGGGACCCTGCTTCTCCCTCTGCCTCTCTCTCTCTCTCACTCATGAATAAATAAATAAAATCTTAAAAAAAAAGACTTTGAAAAAATTATATGGTTTTGTCAGTAAAGGGCTCTGGTATTTTTCAGAAAGCTGGTCATATAATGCTGAATCACTCCGTGTTTCACAAGTCAGAATGAGGATACAGATCCAGAAAGAGACACAAGTCATCTATGATGCCTCCATTGTAAAAGTCAGTTCAGAGATGCTGGTCAAGAATGAGTAATAAAAATAACAAAAACTCAGAAATAAAGAGTAGAGTTGAGGACCAATATCTGTGCAAAGATGAAGGATGGATTAGACTGCTCGATACAGAATGCCATAACAACTGAATGGCCTCAAATAAAATGAGGTGGCGGGGGGTGGGGAACCTGTGTAGTTCAGTCGGTTAAGCAGCTGCCTTTGGCTCAGGTCATGATCCCAGGGTCCTGGGATTAAGCCCCACTTTGGGCTCCCTGCTCAGCGGAGAGCCTGCTTCTCCCTCTCCCTCCGCCTGCTGCTCTGCTTACTTGTGCTCTCTCTCTGTCAGATAAATAAATAAAATCTTAAAAAAAAAATAATAAGATGGGGTGGGAGGGGAGCTAGAATCCTTGAAGAGGCAGACTAAGCAAAGCCATAATTTACATTTGGTTAAATCATGAAGAGAATCTTATGTACAGTTGACCCTTGAACAACACAGTTTTTAACTACATAGGTCTACTTATACACTGTTTTTTTTTTTTTTTTTAGTTAAGCACAGTACTGTAAATGTGTTTTCTCATGATTTTCTTAATAACATTTTCTTTTCTCTAGCTTAATTTATTGTAAGAGTAAGGTCTATAATACATATAACATATAGAATATGTTAATTGACTGTTTATGTTATGAGTAAGATTTCCAGTCAACAGTAGGCTATTAGTTAACTTTTTTGGGTAGTCAAAAGGTATACACAGATTTTTGACTGCACAGAGGGTCAGTGCCCTTAAATCCTGTGTTGTTCAAGGGTCAACTGTAATTATAAGGCTTTGTTTTTTGATATTTGGTTTTCTATATGGCAAAATGTTTTTGGTATTTAGAACACTATGATGTGTGTGGTAGGTTCTCAATGGATATTTGTCAAGGGAAAGAATATTATTTCTATTTAAAATTGTAAGAGCGAGCTTAGCAATTCTTGTAATTGGTGTAGATATGTCACATTAAAAATGTCATTGAGTATGTAAAGTAGTCGACGTCTGTTTATTATGGCAGGAAGGCCAATGTGCCAGAAAGAACTAAGCTCTCTCACATGTGTACCCAAAATTCTTGCACAGTCATATAAAAGTCTACTCATAAATATCAGGCACATGAGTGAGGGGAGGAGGGGCAATGAAGAGAGGTCTTCTTCCCTTGGTAACTCAAAGCTGGATGACAAAGGAAATTGCATTTGCTCTAGCTTTTCAAAAGATTATACACAATTCCATTTCTTGTTCCATTATGCTTTGGCATCTGCTATTGTCATCACCCCAGTCAGTATAGTTGTTAAGCAATTAGAGAGCCAAGAAAAGATCACTGCATTGAACAAAACTATTGTCCTTCACCCCATGAGCCTACAAAGTGACAGAAATTTCCTCATTTTACATTCTGTCTGTGTATGTTTTATTTCCTCATAGTAGTTGTACATGCATTATTTCACTAGTGCTACATGAGCTGCTTTGAACTACAGGTGTAGCCCAGCTGTTGCTCTCCTTTTCCAGGGAGAACTAGGTTATCCACACTGTGGTTTGTGCGATATTGTGTAGAGCCCATATCCTCTTAATGTGGTCACTGAGTGCCTGCCATTCTCCTCTACCTTCTCAGTGGTTAGACTCACATGAAGATGACTGAGGACAGAAGAAAGTAGGTAAGCTAAACACATTACTTGTAGGCATAACATTTCTTTTGCATGTGATTGACAAAAATGCATTTAACTTGCAAAATTCTCTGAAGTGGATCTCTAGATCTGAGATATTTCTTAGTATCCTGGGAAGTGCAGTTCTATCTGAATCTCAGAATACTACATGCTTACATCTGTTCTTGGAAAACTAGTAAAAATGCCATCCTTGATCTCATGTAAAGTGTATTAAAGGCAAATCATCTTAACTAATAAAACAGATCACTTTTTCTCTTATTTTTAGTGTTTGGTAACCATGGATATACATCTTGATTTTTTTAGGATATTATTTCTAAGATAATTCCTTAAGGCTATTTAGATGTAGCACATCCTACAGACTATAATTTTGTATAAGAGTACTTCTAAAGGATCTATATTTAAATATTTTAAAATCTTTAATAAATGCTCAGACTCAAGAGCTATATAGGGCCAAAGTGTAGGAATTAGGAAGACAGCATTAAAATTCTGTTGTACATATGTCTTTTCCCAGCCTGCAAAGTTCTCAATCCTGACACTATACTAGAATCTTCTGGGGGAGCTTTTTTTTTTTTTTTAACTATTGATGCCTAGGCACTAACTTAATCAGAATGTCTCAAGTAGAGAAGGGAATCCATGTCTATTTTCTTTTTTTTTTAATATTTTATTTATTTATTCATGAGAGACAGAGGAGGGGAGAGAGAGAGAGAGAAGCAGAGGGAGAAGCAGGGTACCAAGGAGCAGGGAGCCTGATGCGGGACTCGATCCCAGGACCCTGGGATCATGACCTGAGCGGAAGGCAGACACTTAACCATCTGAGCCACCCAGGCGCCCCCATGTCTATTTTCTAAAAGCTCCCCAGGTGATTCTAATGTGTACCCATGGGATAGTACTCTTGACTTTTATTCAGTGAAATGAATCAAGAGATTAAATTAAGTTTTAACACCCCAAAGCCCTTGAAAATTTTCACAAGAATTCCATGGTCATAATCTCTTCCATCTCCTCCATTAGTATATAGAAAGAGATCAGGAACTAGGCATTTTCTGACAAGTAATTACCTTCCATGGAGAAGATAAAGTTGTCAATAGCTGGAAGGTGATGAAGTGAAGGCAAGGGGTATCATGCCACACTGGGTGAGGCCTCGTATCTGAGTTCATCTAAGTTCCTCTGCTGTAAGCAGAATGTCATTCTGAAAATAGCACAATCAAATGAGATACCTTGAGAGAGAAAAAAAGACTGAACTGCTTCCTCAGCATGTCTCTTTTCCTGGTATATTTATTGGTTTCTACTATCAACTATAAATCAAGTTTGATTTAAAACTATGCTCCGCTTGTATCAGGATTTTTCAGTTACTCAATGGGAATTCCTTAATATGATTTTATTAAAAAAAAGTTAAGACTTCAGAAAGTGTATTTCTGGGAATGTACAGCAATTATTCTGGTTTGTATTGTCTATATGTTTATATAAAACATTTTTAAATTTAAAAATCCATGGAATTGCCATTAACTGTAACCACAGAAACATCAGTAAGTGCAGTGACTTGATGAGACCAACTAAAACTGTCTTTCCATGTATAAGCTGTCAAATAATGGGACTGACAATTTTCATAACAGGAGCTTCCACATACATCACCAAGCTTGTGTGCTTTGACTTTCAACCTTGTCAAAAGATACTCTGTAAAGACTGATTAGTCTGATTCACCTGAAAATGGAAGAGAATTTCCAGCATGCATTAAATACAGAGAACAGTACAAAACAACCCAACCAGCACCTTCTGTGCTCTATCCCATAACATTAATAGCAAGGAGGGCTTACACAGAAAGTATCAAGAAGATTTCTTAAGATAGACATGAGTCAGCCTCAGAAGGAAGATTGGCCTTTGACAAGAATTACTTGGTCTTGAATGAAGAGACTACCATTGTACAAAACCCACTAGAAATGTTCTCACTAGATTTTAACGTACCCCTTGCTCTCTCTCTCTCTCTTTTTTTCAACTTATTTCTTCTTTTAAAGTATACTGGCTCCACACCCAACGTGAGGCTTGAACTCACGAACAAGAGTTGCATGCTCTACCGAATGAGCCAGCCAGGCACTTCTTATTCTCTTTCTTAATCAGTATGTTCAAAAGAGGAGTAAGACCATCTCTACACAAAGTATACAGCAGTAACATATCATTCTTGGCTCACTTGTCTAGCCTTAGACATGCTATGCATTTGAGATCTGAGGGAGCTCGGGACAACTTCAACTTCAGTATAAATGTTTAAAAATAATATCCACCAAAAAGTATACAGATCAAACATGTACTCCTCATAGAAAGTATGACCATCAAGAATTGGAGTGCCAGGGGCGCCTGGGTGGCTCAGTCGTTAAGCGTCTGCCTTTGGCTCAAGTCATGATCCCAGGGTCCTGGGATCGAGCCCCACATCGGGCTCCCTGTTGGGCGGGAAGCCTGCTTCGCCCTCTACCACTCCCCCGCTGGTGTTCCCTCGCTCACTGTGTCTCTCTCTGTCAAATAAATAATAAAATCTTTAAAAAAAGAATTGGAGTGCCAGATTTTCCTAGTTAATCTTGTAAGAAGAAAAAGATTTGACAATACAACAGATGATAGGAAATGGGTGGTAAGAATAAAAGAAGTAACTTTCTTTTTCTTAAGGCATTATGCATTAATGGAGAATGTATAACTTAAAGCAGGTTATAAAAGTTAAACTTGGTTATTAGATGTGCTGATGTGATGCATTATGTTTAGGCAATATTCAGCTCCCAATGCAGACCTATAGAGAGAAATGAAACAGGATTGTTTTATGCTCCCAACTTCTTAAAATGGTTTGTGTTATAAATAAATAAATAAATAAATAAATAAATAAATAAAGTGATGATAATGTAAATACTTATGATTCTAGGCCTATAATATATACAAGTACTGTTCTAAGAACTTTACAAGTGTTTTCTAATTTAATTTTCATAATAATCATATGAGGTGGGTATTGCTATTATTCTCTGTTTCATAAGTAGTTGAAGCTAAGGGACATTAAATACCTTGCCCAAGGTTATATAGCCAACAGTGGTAGCAACAGGAATGAAATCCAAAAGGAAACCCTAAATCTATGCTTTCAAAGCATGTAGCAAAATGTTGTTTACAAATATATAGCATATACATTATAAAATACCTGTACACTATTTTGCTTCCCTAAAATATAGCAAAATTTCAAACACAAAATTTCCATGTAGACTCTCAAACCAATTATGTTTGGGTATTATCCAAACAGTATTTTCTCTTACATATAGCCAGTACCAGTTTCTCAGGACACTTGGTCGTTCACCTCACAGCAGCCTCATCTTACCCTCATTCCTCCCTCCACCTGCCCTCATATCACACAGCTTTCTCCATAATTATTATTATGTGGATACAACCAGTACTTGGAAATCAAGTGTTTTTTTCTTGACAAATGTTCTTCCTGCAGCATTTAGACAATGATCATTACTGGTATTACACTCTGGCATTCTGACTAATGTTAATTAACATGACCCCAGGAAGTACTGAGCATGTACAGATCAAAGTATTTCTTCTTTGTCCAAATTTCAGTTGACATTCTCCATATGTTTCACTTAAAGGGACAGGGTTAATGCTCTGTGGAAATACCTTGTTATTATCCAGATCAAAAGAAAGGCTGTGAAATCTGTTATGACCTTCATCCTTCTGTGTTCACAGATGTGGCACAGAGCCAATGAAGTGACATGATTATGGTCACAGAATTAGGAAAAGCAGACTAAATTTTGTCATTCATCTGTCAGTGCATCCATAGCTGTAGAGTAAGCTGCAGACCTATGATCACATCCAAGGCAGCAGTCCAGGTGCCCAAGGGAACAAGTGTTAGTCCAAGCTGTAGGCATGTTGTCATCACAGCCTCACTCCAGGGCTGCTTTCCTGGGACCTCCAGTTGGAAAGCAAAAGAGGTTTCAATGACATTGTTTTTGTATCCTTTTATTCATTCTACAAATATTTATAGAACATGTACCATAGGACCCAGCAGACAGGCCCTCGCCTCAATATGCTCAAGGCATACTGAGAACATAAACAAGAATACCACCTATGTGATTTATGAGCACAGAAGAGGAACTCCTGATCCAAGGCAGCTGAAGCCTTTCTTTCATAAAGAAGCCACTTGATAGTTGCATCCTGAGAAAATAATACTAGTAGCCCTGAGAAAGGGGTGCTGCCCAGATGAGTGTAAAGCAGGTAAAAAGCTTAAGAAAACAACCTGCTCAAGAAGCTTGATGAGACGGGGGCATAAGGGGCATGTGAAGGTGTGTTTGGGAAGAAAGGGCAGTGGGGACCAGATAATGGAGAACCTTATGAAAGAAGTTACCTTGGAAGACAACAGGAAGGCCTGAAGAATATTATTAGAGAAACAAACATGGGCTAAGTTGTAGAATTGTGAGATAACTGCAGAGACTAGGCAGGAAGATGGAGACTTGAGTGAAAAAAAAATCTTAGAGGATTATGGACCTGACCTAGAGTAAAATCAATTGGGAAGCGTCGTGGTGATGGATTTGGTGACTACTTGGTATGTGGGCTCAAATATGAAGGCTGACTCATGAATAATTTTGATAATTGAGTAGGAGATATTTGGTGTTAACTAAGGGAATAAATACAAGAAGTATTTGGGAGTCCAAGGAGGGAGGGAATAACATTACAACCTCAGTTTGGAATATGATGAGCTAAAAGTGTTTGTAAGATGCTGAGGTGAATCTGAAACAATGTGTCTGGAGTTGAAGAAGGCAGACAGAGTTGAAAAGAGGAATTTGAAAGTTTTTTGCAATATGTTGTAGATGAAGTCTTGGAGGTAAATACATTGGACCAAATAGATCTTATCTCATAAAGATGAGATCCAGTGGCAAAATCTGGAGAAATAGCAGCATTTACATGGCTCCAAAAAAGATAAGGTTAAAAAAAAGACAAGTGATTGGTTGGAAAATAATGACCTGAGTAGGTGGAAGAAAGCCAGCAGACCAGAGCATTATAAAAAGCAAGATAAGCCTTCCAATTCAACTCAGACATGTAAAGCACTTGGAGGTTTTCCTTAAAATAATAAAAAGTTGGACAAATAAAAAATGTTGACTTTTCTTGAACCTATCAGGGAATTAAAAGTTGCAGGGCAAATCATCATCACGAGATCAGGAGAGTCTGGCACATCCAGAGAGCTATAGCTGTCAAGAGTGACTTACCTGAAGCAGAAGGTACTGGATGACCTAGGCTGGTAGGAACACTCACATGGTAATTTTGATGACTTGCTGGAGCTCCTGGGGACTGCAGTCATGAGAACATCCATACTTTTGTAGGCTTCTTCTCTAGAAACTCCACCAGATTCTCCTTGAAGGGATCCAAGAAAGCTCCTAACATGGCCCTGGCAGATGAAGGGGAAGAGTAGCTATTTTGAAACCCTTCCAAACCCTACTACCAAACAATAAGCAATTCTGAAACCCTATTCCTCTTGGTGGAAGGGACCTCTGCTCTACTCCAGGCTGCTTCAAATTCTTATCACACACACACACACACACACACACACACACACACACACACACACACACACACAATGCATCACCAATAGGAGAAAGGGCTTAAAAGAACAGACCAGGAATTCTGGAATCAGGAAAGAGAACAGGGGTTGGGGGAGGGGAGATGTTTGAAACCTCAAAGATGGACAGGCCTAAAACACTTCTGAAGACAACATTCATGAATCACAGGTCCACTAAAAGACTGACATTTAATTAGAAGATTAGAGAATGTTCTCCTCCCCTATACCCTAAAATAAAACAATCTATTAATAATCCACAAATAATCCATTAATAACTGTGGATCACAGTTTAAAGAACTGCAAGACACACACTCTCTAAGGGTAGTACAGAGGGAAATCTGAAAGACAAGAAGGAATTAAAAAACAAGTTCACTAGAGAAATTTGAAGCCTCTGCTACTTATGGCCACATCAAACATTACATACAGCCCAACTGATGAATTAACATAAATTCTCATATGAAAGGAGCTTACCTATTACCCTATAAAACATGGCTGGATTTCTACAAATTTTGAAAGACATGCCAGGAGTGGCTGGGTGGCTCAGTTGGTTAAGCAGCCAATTCATGATTTCTGTTCAGGTCATGATCTCATGGGTTGTGGGATTGAGCTCCATTTTGGGCTCCACACTCAGCAGGGAGTCTGCTTAAGATTCCCACCCTCTGCCTCTCTCCAACCCCTATGCACTCTCTCTCTCAAATAAATAAATAAATCTTTAAAAAAAGACATGCCAATAAGCAAGTATAAACATAGTGTGATAACACAAAGCAATCATGAGAAGTATAAACATAGTGTGATAACACAAAGCAATCATGAGAGGGGTGCCTGGATGGCTCAGTTGGTTAAGCATCTGCCTATGGCTTGGGTCAGGATCCCAGGGTCCTGGGATTGAGCCCTGCGTCGGGCTCCCTGCTCAGTGGGGAGTCTGCTTCTCCCTCTGCCCCTCTGTGCTTGTGCTCTCTCTCTTACACTCACTTTCTCTCTCTCAAATAAATGAATAAAATTAAAAAAATAAAGACATCCTCACTTAATTTATTAAAAAAAAAAAAAAACAAAGCAATCATGGGAACCAAACACAGATATAACACATATCTTGGAATTATCACATGAGAAATTATCACAAAGCTACCAATAGGTAGAGAAGACAACATACACAACCAAAAGGTAATGGTAGCAAAGAGAAACTATAAAAATCAGAAGGAAATGCTCAGAATCAAAAACACATCGGTAGAAATGAATACCTTTGACAGGTTCATCAGTAGACTCAACATAGCTAAGAAAAAATCAGTGAACCTGAAAATAGGTAAATGGAAACTTTAGAAATGGAAACACAAATGTAATGTAAATAATTGAGAAAACTTCTCAGAAATGTGGAAAATATCACCAAGTGTGAAAAACACGTAATCAGAATAGCAGAAAGAACAGAGAGAAAATGGGGCAAAAGAAATATTTGAAGAAATAATTATTGAAAACTTCCCCAAATTAATGATAGATATCAAACCACAGTTTCAAAAATCTCACTGAGTAACAAACAGAATATAAATATTTTAAAAAATAGACAAATCACTTTCAAACTGTGGACATAAAAAGGGAAAGAGAAATTCTTGAAGCAAGATAGAGGGAATAAAACACCTTACTTATAGAAGAACAAGGATATGAATTACAGCAGATTTCTCCTCAGACATCATCCAAGGAAGAAAAGACTATAGTAAAATTTTCAAATCGTTGAAAGAGAAAGACCATGTCAACTTATACTTATATCCAGTTTTTTTCTTAATAGTGAAAGAAAAATATTTCTTACCAAAGAAAATCTGAGGGGACTCATTGCCGGTAGACCTGCCATATAAAAAATGTCAAAAGATCGTTAGGGAGAAGGAAAATTGTATGTCAGTAACTTGGATTAACAAGATGAAATCAGTGAGAAGTAAGTCCATGTGGACAGACTTTTCTTGTGGTAGGAAAAAGTCAGGCTTGCATTGCCTTCTTCTGGTGGGTGGGGAAAAAAGATACCCTGTCACCCTATTGCTCTTCTAGTTCCTAACCAGTTAACTTTCCTCTTTCCACTTTTCAGAGTTCTCCTTTGTCTGCCTCTTGCATTATCGCCAGCGTTTAACTGTACTTCCTGTGGAGATGCAAGGAGAGGTATATCTACACAATTTTGTAAAATTGGATGTGTCAACATTCAGTTTTTCACCTTTAAGTTGCTTTTATCTGTAGGCTTTTAGGCACCTAGATTTTATCATGAATAAATTTTGTTGTTTTCATAAAATGTTTGCATATATTGAAATATTATATGATTTCTTCTTTTGTTTGTTGATTTGCTGATTTACATTCATTGGTTTTTTGAATGAAACACTAATAATACCTTGTGGTTTGGTATTATGGTAATGCTGGTCTTGTTTAATGGCTTTACAAGTTTTCTGTCCCATTGTATTTTCTTTAAAAAAAAAGATTTTATTCATTTATTTGAGAGAGTGCACGAGCGAGGGGGTTGCTGAGGGAGACAAAGAAGCAGTTTCCCTGCTGAGCAGGGAGCCCAAAGGTGGGGGGGGGGTGCTGGATCCCAGGATCCTGGGATCATGACCTGAACCAAAGGCAGACTCTTAACTGACAGGCACCCAGGTGCCCCTATTACTGTATTTTCTTTTTTTGCAAGTATAAAATGCTATTTTTATTTATTTTTCTAATTTTTTATTGTTATGTTAGTCAACATATATTACATCATTAGTTTTTAATGTAGTGTTCCATGATTCATTGTTTGTGCATAACACCCAGTGCTCCATGCAGAACATGCCCTCTTTAATACCCGACACCAGGCTAACCCATCCTCCCATGTCCCTCCCCTACAGAACCCTCAGTTTGTTTTTCAGAGTCCATCAACTCTCATGGTTCATCTCTCCCTCCGATTTCCCCCCATTCATTCTTCCCCTCCTGCTATCTTCTTCTTCTTCTTCTTCTTCTTCTTCTTCTTCTTCTTCTTCTTCTTCTTCTTCTTCTTCTTCTTTTTTCTTAACATATAGCATTTGTTTTGGAGGTACAGATCTCTGATTCAACAGTCTTGCACATTTCACAGCACTCACCATAGCACATACCCTCCCCGATGTCTATCACCCAGCCACCTCATCCCTCTCACCCGCCCCCCGACTCCAGCAACGCTCAGTTTCTTTCTTGAGATTAAGAATTCCTCATATCAGTGAGGTCATATGATACATGTCTTTCTCAGATTGAATTATTTCGCTCAGCATAACACCCTCCAGTTCCATCCACTTGTTGCAAATGGCCAAATATCATTCCTTTTGAAGGCTTCATAATATTCCATTGTGTGTGTGTGTGTGTGTGTGTGTGTGTGTGTGTGTGTGTGTGTGTATACACCAAATCTTCTTTATCCATTCATCTGTTGATGGACATCTTGTCTCCTTCCACAGTTGGGCTATTGTAGACATGGCTGCTATAAACATCAGGGTGCATGTACCCCTTCGGATCCTTACATTTGTATCTTTGGGTAAATACCCAGTAGTAAAATTGCTGAATTGTATGGTAGTTCTATTTTGAAATTTTGAGGAACCTCCATGTTTTCCAGAGTGGCTGCACCAGCTTGCATCCCCACCAACAGTGTAGGAGGGTACCCCTTTCTCCGCATCCCCGCCAACATCTGTCATTTCCTGACTTGTTAATTTTAGCCATTCTGACTGGTGTGAGGTGGTATCTCATTGAGGTTTTGATTTGGATTTCCCTGATGCCAATCGATTTTCAGCATGTTTTCATGTGTCTGTTGGCCATTTGGATGTCTTCTTTGGAAAAATTTCTGTTCATGTCTTTTGCCCATTTCTTGATTGGATCATTTGTTCTTTGGGTGTTGAGTTTAAGGAGTTCTTTATAGATTTTGGACACTAGCACTTTATCTGATATGTCATTTGCAAATATCTTCTCCCATTCTGTCGGTTGCCTTTTGGTTTTCTTGACTGTTTCTTTGGCTATGCAAAAGCTTTTTATCTTGATGAAGTCCCAATAGTTCATTTGTGCCCTTCCAGCCCTTGCCTTTGGCGATGTTTCTAGGAAGAAGTTGCTGCGGCTGACATAGAAGACATTGCAGCCTGTGTTCTCCAATAGGATTTTGAAAGAATCCTGTCTCACATTTAGGGCTTTCAACCATTTTGAGTGTTTTTGTGTGTGGTGTAAGGAAATGGTGCAATTCCATTCTTCTGCATGTGGCTGTCAGATTTCCCAACACCATTTGTTGAAGAGACTGTCTTTTCTCTATTGGACATTCTTTCCTGCTTTGTCAAAGATGAGTTGACCATAGAGTTGAGGGTCCATTTCTGGAATCTCTATTCTGATCCATTGATCTATGTGTTTGTTTTTGTGCCAGTACCACGCTGTCTTGATGATGACAGCTTTGTAAAAGAGCTTGAAGTCCGGAATTGTAATGCCGCCAACTTTGCTTTTCTTTTTCAAATTCCTCTGGCTATTCGGGGTCTCTTCTGGTTCCATACATATTTTAGGATTATTTGTTCCATTTGTTTGAAAAGAGTGGATGGAATTTTGATGGGGATTGCATTGAATGTGTAGATTGCTCTAGGTAGCATTGACATCTTCACAATATTTTTTCTTCCAATCCATGAGCATGGGAAGTTTTGCCATTTCTTTGTGTCTTCCTCAATTTCCTTCATGAGTATTTTATAGTTTTCTGGGTACAGTTCCTTTGCCTTTTTGGTTAGATTTATTCCTAGCTATCTTGTGGTATTGGGTGCAATTGTAAAAGGGATCGACTCCTTAATTTCTCTTTCTTCTAGCAGTTTTGGGGTGGAGTCTTTTGGGTTTTCCACATAAAGTATTATATCATCTGCAATGAGTGAGAGTTTAACTTCTTTGCCGATTTGGATGCGTTTGATTTTTTTTGTTGTCTGATTGCTGTGGCTAGGACTTCTAATACTATGTTGAATAGCAGTGGTGATAGTGGACATCCTGCCGTATTCCTGACCTTAGGAGGAAAGCTCTCAGCTTTTCCCCATTAAGAATGACATTCGCTGTAGGTTTCTCATAGATGGCTTTTATGATATTGAGGTATATACCCTCTATCCCTATACTCTGAAGAGTTTTGATCAAGAAAGGATGCTGTACTTTGTCAAATGCTTTTTCTGCATCTATTGAGAGGATCATATGATTATTGTTCTTTCTTTTGTTAATGTATTGTATCATGATGATTGATTTGCAGATGTTGAACCAACCTTGTAACCCAGGGATAAATCCAACTTGGTCGTGGTGAATAATCCTTTTAATGTACACTTGGCTAGTATTTGGTGAGAAATTTTGCATCCATGTTCATCAAGGATATTGGTCTGTAATTCTTTTGGATGGGGTTTTTGTCTGATTTGGGGATCAAGATAATGGTGGCCTCATAAACCGAGTTTGGAAGTTTTCCCTCTGCTTCTATTTTTTGGAACAGTTTCAGAAGAATAGGTATTAATTCTTCTTTAAATGTTTGGTAGAATTCCCCTGGGAAGCCATCTAGCCCTGGGCTTTTGTTTGTTGGGAGATTTTTGATGACTTCTTCAATTTCCTTTGTGGTTATAGGTATGTTAAGGTTTTCTATTTCTTCCTGGTTCACTTTTGGTAGTTGATACATCTCTAGGAATGCATCCATTTCTTCCAGGTTATCTAATTTGCTGGCATAGAGTTGCTCATAATCTTATAATTGTTTGTATTTCTTTGGTGTTGGTTGTGATCTCTCCTCTTTCATTCATGATTTTGTTGATTTGGGTCATTTCTCTTTTGTTTTTGATAAGTCTGGCCAGGGGTTTATCAATCTTGTTAATTCTTTCAAAGAACCAGCTCCTAGTTTTGTTGATCTGTTCTACTGTTCTTTTGATTTCTATTTCATTGATTTCTTCTCTGATCTCTATTATTTCTCTTCTCCTGCTGGGTTTAGTCTTTATTTGCTGTTCTTTCTCCAGCTCCTTTAGGTATAGGTTTAGGTTGTGTATTTTAGACCTTTCTTGTTTATTGAGAAAGGCTTCTATTGCTATATACTTTCCTCTTAGGACTGCCTTTGCTGCATCCCAAAGATTTTGAACAGTTGTGTTTTCATTTTCATTGGATTCCATGAATTTTTTTAATTCTTCTTTAATGTTCTGGTCGACCCATTCATTCTTTAGTAGGATGCTCTTTAGCCTGCATGTATTTGAGATCTTTCTGACTTTCCTCTTGTGATTGAGTTTTAGTTTGAAAGCATTGTGGTCTGAAAATAGGCAGGGAATGATCCCCATCCTTTGGTACCGGTTGAGACCTGATCTGTGACCTAGTATGTGATCTATTCTGGAGAATGTTCCATGGGCACTAGAGAAGAATGTGTATTCTGTTGCTTTGGGATGGAATGTTCTGAATATGTCTGTGAAGTCCATTTGGTCCAGTGTGTGATTTAAACTCTTTATTTCCTTGTTGATCTTTTGCTTAGATGATCTGTCCATTTCAGTGAGGGGGGTGTTAAAGTCCCCTAATATTATTGTATTGTTGTTGATGTGTTTCTTTGTTTTTGTTATTAATTGGCTGATATAAATGGCTGCTCCCATGTTAGGGGCAAAGATATTTACAATTGTTAGATCTTCTTGTTGGATAGACCCTTTAAGTAGGATATAGTGTCCTTCCTCATCTCTTATTACAGTGTTTGGTTTAAAATCTAATTTGTCTGATATAAGGATTGCCAGCCCAGCTTTCTTTTGGGTGTCCATTAGCATGGTAAATGGCTTTCCACCCCCTCACTTTCAATATGGGGATGTCTTTGGGTCTCAAATGAGTCTCTTGCAGACAGCATATCAATGGGTCTTGTTTTTTTTATCCAACCTGATACCCTGTGTCTTTTGATTGGGGCATTTAGCCCGTTTACATTCAGGGTATCTATTGAAAGATATGAATTTAGTGCCATTGGATTGCCTGTTAGGTGACTGTTACTGTATATTGTCTGTGTTCCTTTCTGGTCTATGTTGCTTTTAGGCTCTCTCTTTGCTTAGAGGACCCCTTTCCATATTTCTTGGAGGGCTGGTTTCGTGTTTGCAAATTCCTTTAGCTTTTGTTTGTCCTGGAAGCTTTTGATTTTTCCTTCTATTTCAATGACAGCCTAGCTGGATATAGTGTTCTTGGCAGCATATTTTTCTCATTTAGTGCTCTAAATATATCATGCCAGTCCTTTCTGGCCTGCCAGGTCTCTGTGGATCGGTCTGTTGCCAATCGAATGTTTCTACCATTGTAGGTTACAAATCTCTTCTCCTGAGCTGCTTTCAGGATTTTCTCTTTGTCTCTGAGACTCATAAGTTTTACTATTAGATGTTGGGGTCTTGACCTGTTTTTATTGATTTTGAGAGGGTTTCTCTGTGCCTCCTGGATTTTGATGCCTGTTTCCTTCCCCACATTAGGGAACTTCTCTGCTATAATTTGCTCCAATATACCTTCTGTCCCTCTCTCTCTTTCTTCTTCTTCTGGGATCCCAATTATTCTAATGTTGTTTCATCTTATCGTATCACTTATCTCTCGTATTCTGCCCTCGTGATCCAGTAGTTGTTTATCTCTCTTCATCTCAGCTTCTTTATTTTCCATCATTTGGTCTTCTACATTGCTGATTCTCTCTTCTGCCTCATTTATCCTAGCGGTTAGTGCCCCCATTTTTGAGGCACAACATTAATAGCCTTTTTGATTTCGACTTGATTAGATTTTAGTTCTTTTATTTCTCCAGAAAGAGTTTCTCTAAAAACTTCCATGCTTTTTTCAAGCCCAGCTAGTATCTTTAAAATCATGATTCTGAACTCTACATCTGACCTCATTCTAATGTCCATATTGAGTTGGTCCCTGGCAGACGGTACTACCTCTTGTTCTTTTTGTTGAGGTGATTTTTTCGTCTTGTCATTTTGTCCAGAGGAGAATAGATGAATGAGAGAACAAAATGCTAACAGGGTAAAAACGTCCCCGAAAATAAACTCTAAACAAATCAGAAAAGACCTGACACCAGGGAAAAGAAAGGGAAAGAGAGAAAAAAAGAAAAATATAAAAACAAACAAAAACAGAACAAAACAAAACAAAGCAAAAAAACAGAGTGTGATCAAATATCATCGGGCTGGTGCATAGACCAGTGCCACACACTCGATTTTGGGTGTAATTCGGTCTGTTAGATGAATGTGCCTTCCAAAATTTTAAAGAAAGAAAAACTTATATAGGTACAAAAATAAGAGTTGATACGATGAAGGGATGGAATATGACTGTAAAGATGAAAATTATAAAAAGTTTTATAAAAGGAATTGATATGATAAGAAGTTGTTTGAAAAAAGAAAGAAGAAGATTTTTTAAAAAGAAAGAAAAAAGGAAAGGGAGAGAATGTGATTAGGCAGGAGACTAGAACAAAGCCTTACACTAGAGATTTAGGGTATATTTTCATCTGTTAGAAGAAACTGTATCTCAAAATTTTAAAGAGAGAACAAGTTATATATATAGGCCAAAAATAAGGGTAATTATTATGAAGGGATAGAATATGATTCTAAATATGAAAAATAAAAAATGTTTTTTTAAAAAAGGGATTGATAAGATGTTGGTTGAAAAAGAGATAAAGAAAAATTCAAAAAAATATAAAAAGACATTTAAAAAAATTAACTTGGAAGACTAAAGATCATGGTAAAAAAAGCCATGGATTCTATGTGCAGTATTTCTCTAGCTCTGGAGTTCTGTCATTCTCATTGATGAGTAAACTTGATTTTTGCTGGCTGTTGTTGCTGATCTTCTGGGGGAGGGGCCTTTTGCTGTGGTTCCCAAATGTTTTTGCCGGAGGCGGAATTGCCCTGCCCTTGCCTGGTTTGGGCTAAGTATTCTGCCTGCGTTTGCTCTAGGGTGCTTTTTTTCCCTGCAAGCTTTCAGTATAGTTTTGGAGGACGAGAATGAAAATGGCGGCCTCCCATTTTCTGCCCCAGAGGGGCTGAGAACTCAGGGCCCCACTCCTCAGTGAGCCCCAGGGAAAAGCAGTCAATCACTCCCTTCTCCCTGGTCTCCAGCCACACTCCATGCTCACCCGGCCTGTGACCGAGCGTTTCTGTCTCTGGCACCCAACTCAGTGTGGAGTCTCCAAACCCAGCAGATCCCTGTGGTGCACTGCTGTGCCGCTCCTCCTGGGGGAGGTAGGGGAGTCTCCCCAGATCTGCCGCTTGTTGGGTTCCTGCTGGAGGAGCAGTGGCCCGACTGTCCCTCAGATCTTGGTTTATAGCAACCACAACCTGAGAGCCCACTCCTTGGTTCCATCTCTGCAGCCGGCTTCCCTGCTCCAATTTCTGGGAGCTATGCTGCACTCAGGGACCCCCGGTCTTTCTGTGACCCCAAGGTCACAGAGGTCACACTGTCCAGCGAGGTTCCCCCCCGCCACTTAGCCACTGGAGTGACGTCCCTCAGTGGAGCTGACTTCTAAAATTTCCAATTTTGTGCTCCGCGACTCTATCACTTGCCAGAAGTGGCTGACGGAGGTCCCCTCCCCCGTCATCTAACCTCCCGAGTATCGCCTTGGATTCACTTCTCCGTACGTCCTACCTTCCAGAAAGTGGTCGTTTTTCTGTTCAGAGAGTTGTTGCTACTCTCCTCTTCAATCTCCTGTTGAGTTCGTAGGTGTTCAGAATGGTTTGATCCCTATCCAGCTGAATTCCTGAGACCAGATGAAATCCAGGTCTCCTACTCCTCTGCCATCTTGCTCTGCCCCCCTATTGTATTTTCTAAGAGACTGTGAAGACTTGCTATAATTTTTTCCTTAAAAGTTTGTGTTTGCCAGTTAAACATGGCATTTTCTTTGTTAGTGGGGTTTTAACAGCAAATTAAACTTCTTTAGCATGTAGAAGATTTTTCAAGTTATTGATTTAATCCTGAGTGAGAATTAGTAGTTCATGTCTTGCAAGTGACTGGACTATTTCATCTAAGTTGTTGAATTTACAGGCATAAAGATATTTTATTATTCTCTGATAATCCTCTGAATGTCTCTTCGGTCTTTTGTGATGAGTCAGCTTTTATTCCTTATATTGGTAATCTGTATCTTTTTTTTTTTTCTTGGCTAAAGTTTATCAATTTCATTGACCTTTTCAAAAAAAAAAACAATTTTCAGGTTTTTTTGAAAAGTATATTTATTTATTTTTGAGAGAAAGAGAGAAAGTGCACTCTCAAGCAAAGGGGGGGGAGAGGCCAAGAGAGAGGAAGAGAGCATCTTAAGCAGACTCCATGTTGAGTGTGGAGCTTGATTAGGGGCTCAATCTCACCGGGAGTTCATGACCTGAGCCAAAACCAAGAGTCAGAAGCTTAAGTGACTGTGCCACCCAGGTGCCCCAAAAAACAGTTTCCAGTTTTATTTCTCTACTGTTTTCCTATTTTGTTTTTTTCTTTCTTTTACTTGTATTGGGTTTAATTTGCTCAACTTCCTCTAATTGTTTGAGGTGGAAGCCTAGATCATTAACTTGAGATTTTTTTTCTAATATAAGCATGTAATGTTATATATTTCCCTACAACTACTGTGTTAGCTGCATTCCACAAATTTTGATATTTTCTATTTTCATTAAATTCAAAATGCTTTATTATTTTTTATGACTTCTGCTTTGACCTATGCATTATTTCAGCATGTGTTATCTCATTTCCAAATATTAGGGGTTTCCACGTAATCATTCTGTTACTGATTTGTAGTTTAATTCCATATCATTTCAATTTTTGGCTCAGAATAGGGTCTCTCTTAATGAATATTCCATGTACATTTAAAAAGAACATGCATTCTCTTGTTTGGGGATGGAATGTCAGGTTAAGTTGCTTGATAGTGTTGTTCAGGTTTTCTATATTTTTGCTGATATTCTACTTATTCTTTCAAATACTGAAAGAGGTGTGTTGGTCTCCAACTATAACTGTGATTTTTCTATCTCTTCCTTCAGCTCTATTAGTTTGTGCTCCATGCCTTTAGAAGCTATGCTGTTGAATTATGTCTTTGTGGTGAATTATCATTAATTTAAGATTATTATAAATCAACTTTTATTGTACAATTTACTTCTTTATCTTTGGTCTATATTCCTAGTTTTGAAGTCTACTTTGATAATAGTATAGTCACTCCAGCCATTGTCCGTACCACTCTTTCTTTTTTTTTTTTCTGGACATCCAGCTACATGAATTAGACATATTGATATTGATTTTGACATGAGTATCTGTAGATTTGTTTTTCTCTCGATATGTTCTATTTCTTTTTCAAATTAGCTAATTTCTAATAATATAACATAAAGTACAATGATTCTTTCCTCTGTCATCTCTATTCTGCTATTCAGCCCATACCGTGAATTTGTTGTTTCAGATATTTCAGTTTTTCATTTCTGAATTTTCCATTTGTTTCTTTTTTTAAAGTTTCTGTTTCAAGAATGTACATCTTTTCCTCCTGGAGTATAACTTTCTCCATTTTGGCCAGTACTGAAAATCTTTATACTTTCAACTTTATTGTTTCTTCATATTTGAGGACAACTCATTATAAGCAGTTTATAATTTGTCATTCTAAAATTGATTCTGACAATTTTATTGTTTTACTTGGAGTATTTATAACATTTTCATGTAATGTAATCATGGATATACTTGAATTTATGTTTGTTGGCTTACTATTAATTCTACTTGACCCCCATGTTTTAGGCTCCTTTCTTCTCTTTATTACTTACATTCAAATTAATTAAAAATATTTTTTATTTTTCTAATTAACATGCCAGTTATTTTTAACTATTCTTTTTTTAAGATTTTATTTATTTATTACAGAGAGAAAGAAAAAACACAAGCAGGCAGAGTGTCAGGCAGAGGGAGAGGGAGAAGCAGGTTCCCTGGGATCATGACCTGAGCTGAAGGCAGACCCTTAGCAGACCGATCCACCCAGGAGCCCCTATTTTTGCTATTCTTATTCACTTTTTATTCCATAAACCTAAAAGTGTTCAAAATAAGGATATCCATTTTATTGATTTATCACAGTGAACACCAATGCAAAGATTTCCCCGATCATGAAAAAAAATATTGCCACCTAGAGACCACCATTGTGTCTACTTTCAATTACTCCCCACACATTTCTTCTTAACGTTAACTGCTGTCCTGATTTATGATAATGACATATTGATTTTCTTTATAGATTTAACGTGTAAGCATGCATCCCTAAACACTATTATTTAATTTGGGCTCTATGTTTTATGTATTCTTTTTTTTTTAACTGGCATTTTTGTTCAACATTAAGTTTGTAAAATTTACATCCATAGATATTATACTATATATTTCCAGTGGGCATATATGCAAATGTTTAGAGAAAGAAGTGAAGTGATACATATTGGGGCACCTGGGTGGCCTAGTCAGTTCCATGTCTGCCTTTGGCTGGGGTCATGATCACAGTCCCCTGGAATGGAGCCCTGCATCAGACTCCCTGCTCAGCAGGGGGCCTGCTTCTCCCTCTGCCATTCCTCCTGCTTGGCTCTTTCTCTCAGTCAAATAAATAAATAAAATCTTTTTAAAAAAAAGAAAGAAAGAAAGGATACATATCATACTGGCAATAGTGATATCTTTGATAAAGGAACTAGAAGTAGCAGAAGTTTTGGAGGAACTTCAAGAGCTATGCTTTAGCTATTTTTTTATTGAATAAACTGATATACAATTATAGAGAGATACAGAACTAAATTTTAATCTTTTTGAGAATAGGCATTGAGTCTTTGACTTCAGTCATACACTACGGTGAGGCTTTATAGCATATGAAAGCTTAGAACATTGATGTGAGGTTTGTTTACTTGCCCTATAGAAAAGGAAAATCCTACATTTTAATGATGATTTTTATCATCTGTTAAATAAAACTTTATTTAATACATGGCTTTTTTTGATGAGTGCGTTGGGGGTTCCAAAGGACTCATAGGACTCAGAAAAGCTGACTACACTCCTGGTTAGTTTACTACAGCAAAATGATAATTTAAAATTAACAAAGGGCAAAGATGCATGAGCAAAACCCAAGAGAAATTAAGTACAAGCTTCTAAGTGTCCTTTCCAGTGGGATCTAATGCAGTTAATTAACTAATGCAGTTAATTCTTTCAGTAATGATATGTGTGAAGAGGGGTGAAAAGTGGTACCAGCAAGGAAAGCTCACCTGAGCTTTGATGTCCAGAGTTTCCATTAGGAGTCAGTCATACAGGCACGCAGCAACTGCATTACCTACCTCTGCTACCCAGACCTTTTTCCCCAGCCTTCTTTGAGCAAAAGCATTTACATAAATAATCTATTAGCATAAATTCTAATCAAACTAGTACAGCATAGTCCATTGTCTCACACATACAAAAACACTATTATCGAGCATAGTATTCCTGGGGCTAAGAGCTCATCTCTCAGAAGCTGGCCAAGGACATTTACTGGGGATGTGCAGGATTTGAGCAACTCAAGTCTGCTGAGCTAACCTTTATCTGTATAAGAAAGGATGAGGTAAGGGTCTTTTGAATTTTTCCTTTTGTTTTTCAAAATCCCAAATTTCCTCTTCTGGGTTCTTTTTCTCATCACCACCCAGTACCCAAAGGGTTTGTCTCTCTTTTCAACATTTACTCCCTTTCCATCCCCAGAAGCAATGCATTTGGGAGACTGTCACTTCCATTTAAGCCCCATGTAATTTTTAATCTCTTCTCTAAAATCATTTCTCTGAAATACTAGGACTCCCCGTTAAGGGGTGATTTTTGTTCAACCTTAGGTTGTCTTCTTTTTTTTCTTCCTCTTCCAAAGAATTTATTCAAGTTCCTCTTTCTTGCTCCAAGTTCTTAAACCAGAAGCTTGAGAGACAGTTCCACTAAATTTAGTAATTTTCATATTCCCTGTATCTTCTGTGTATAATAAATATATATGTAAGTATTTTTTATTAAAGTATATATTTTATTTTTTAAAGATTTTATTTTTATTTTTATTTTTTATTTTAGAGAGAGAGAGAGAGCAGGGTGAGGGGCAGAGGGAGAGAATTTCAAACAGACTCCCACTGAGCAGAGCTCACCACAGGGCTTGATCCCATGACTCTGAGATCATGACTTGAGCCAAAGTCAGAGTCAGACACTCAACCAACTGAACCACTCAGGCACCACTTAAAACACGTATTTTAAAAAACAGAATCTATATATCCTGTTTTGTAACCTGATTAGTATCACTTATTATATTATAAAAAACATTTTCTTGGGGGTGCCTGGGTGGTGCAGTCGGTTGAGTGCCAACTCTTGGTTTCAGCTAAGGTTGTGATCTCAGGGTCATGAGATGGAGCCCCATGTCAGGCTCCATGCTCAGCGTGGAGTCAGCTTGGAATTATCTCTCCCTCTCCCTCTGCCCTTCCTGCTCATGCGCTCTCTCTCTAAAATAAATAAATAAATCTTAAAAAAACAAAACAAAACAATAAAACCCCACATTTTCTTGTCAAAAAATCCAAATCATTCTATTAAGTGACTATTTTGTAGAAATATATTTAATGTATCCTTTTTGGTTGGACATTTAAGTTTGATTCATTTTCTGAATATTTATAAAGGAAAAATATAGTTCCTTTAAAAATCCCTGTGTTCTCATTATACTTTACCTTTTATTTCTCTATATAAATAAAAAATATACTTAAAATTTCATCTAGAAGTTGTTAATATGGCTATTAATACAACTTGCTATCCATATGAGCTGTGTAAGAATAGGTCATTAATTATCACTGCCATTAGACAATATGTATAGCTCCTGTTTAGCTTACTCTGCATTCTTTTCTCCTTGAAGTCAACACCAATACAGAAGGCAAAAAAAAAAGGAATTTCTTCTTTGATTTCAGAAATTCAAAGTTCAGTGATTTTAATAAAGTTCTATGAATTTGAGTTTTAATTTGTGAAAGGAACCATATTTCAGAAATTTCTTTATCCTTTGAGATATATTTCAATAAACACAAATCTGATCCCAGGTAAGAACTGTGTTATTGCATTCAAAATAATGAAAACTCTTGCTTGTGATGAAGTCTCAACACCAGGTACTGTTTTCATATGACTGGATCATAGACAGAAATAGAAATATGCACAAAAAGTACAGTTTAGAATTAAGTGGAATGTCAATTCAATGCCTATTTTATTCTTCATAATTATTTGTTCAGTTTTGAACTAATAAATGGAAGCTACATATTATCTTTCTGTTCTTGGTGTTGTCTTTAAGTTATTAACACACAATTGGACAGCCACATGCAGAAGAATGAAACTGGACCATTTCCTTATACCACACACAAAAATAGACTCCAAATGGTTGAAAGACCTAAAGGTGAGACAGGAGTCCATCAAAATCCTAAAGGAGAACACAGGCAGCAACCTCTTCGACCTCAACCACAGCAACTTCTTCCTAGAGACATCACCAAAGACAAGGGAAGCAAAGGCAAAAATGAACTATTGGGATTTCATCAAGATAAAAAGCTTTTGCACAGCAAAATAAACAGTCAACAAAACCAAGAGACAACAGACAGAATGGGAGAAAATATTTGCAAATGACACATCAGATAAAAGGCTTGTATCCAAAATCTATAAAGAACTAATCAAACTCAACACCCAAAGAACAAATAATCCAATCAAGAAATGGGCAGAAGACATGAACAGACATTTTTCCAAAGAAGACATCCAAATGGCCAACAGACACATGAAAAAGTGCTCCACATCACTCGGCATCGGGAAATCCAAATCAAAACCTCCATGAGATACCACCTCACACCAGTCAGAATGGCTAAAATTAACAAGTCAGGAAATGACAGATGTTGGTGGGGATGCAGAGAAAGGGGAACCCTCCTACACTGTTGGTGGGAATTCAAGCTGATGCAACCCCTCTGGAAAACAGTATGGAGGTTCCTCAAATAGTTGAAAATAGAGCTACCATACGATCCAGCAATTGCACTCCGGGGTATTTACCCCAAAGATACAAATGTAGGGATCCGAAGGGGTATGTGCACCCCAATGTTTATAGCAGCAATGTGCACAATAGCCAAACAGTGGAAAGAGCCAAGATGTCCATCGACAGATGAATGGATAAAGAAGAAGTGGTATATATACACAATGGAATATTATGCAGCCATCAAAAGGAATGAGATCTTGCCATTTGCAACGATGTGGATGGAACTGGAGGGTATTATGCTGAGTGAAATATGTCAATCAGAGAAAGACATGTATCATATGACCTCACTGATATGAGGAATTCTTAATCTCAGGAAACAAACTGAGGGTTGCTGGAGTGGTGGGGGGGTGGGAGGGATGGGGAGGCTCGGTGATAGACACTGGGGAGGGTATGTGCTATGGTGAGCGCTGTGAATTGTGCAAGACTGTTGAATCACAGATCTGTACCTCTGAAAGAGATAATGCAATATATGTTAAGAAAAAAAAAAGAAGAAGAAGATAGCAGGAGGGGAAGAATGAAGGGAAGTAAATCGGAGGGGGAGACAAACCATGAGAGACGATGGACTCTGAAAAACAAACTGAGGGTTCTGGAGGGGAGGAGAGTGGGGGAATGGGTTAGCCTGGTGATGGGTATTAAAGAGGGCACATTCTGCGTGGAGCACTGGGTGTTATGCACAAACAATGAATCATGGAACACTACATCAATAACTAATGATGTAATGTATGGTGATTAACATAACAATAAAAAATTTAAAGAAAAAAGTTATTAACACACAAACTTCGACAAAATAAAAATCAAAGTCTGTATCCTCCCTAACAAGATAAAAGTCCTAGCATAATACAGTGTCTCTACTCATCCTCCTTCTTCCCTATGATAATATCTGGCACTTTATTGTAAGATTTATATAGTAAAAGTGAAAAACAGCTCACTTAAGCAAAAGTATCTTTCCCAAATATCTTTGATAAACTTTTTTGTATTCTAATTCTCTTGTTTTCATTTCCTTGTTGAAATATAATTTCTGCTCATTTTCATAGTTTGTCTTTGGTAAAAATTCTGAGTTCTTGATGATCTAAGAGTCATTATTTTACTCTTACATTTGAATGATGGTTGACTGGATATAGAATTTTAGTTTAAAAAACCCTCTTTCCAACACCTTTAAAATATTACTATAATAATCTTCTTAGGCTCATTCTTGTTAATGAAAGACTAATGCTAATTGAGTCTTGCTATTTGTAGGTTATCTGTTTTCATCTCTCTGGTAACTTAGAATTTTTTTTTACATTTGATCATGTACAGAAACGTTCACAAAATATAAATGCACACTCAGTGACTTAGCACAAAGTATGATACTTTGTATAACACTTGTGTAACACCAGCCACAAGAAGAAAAATAAAGTTACCAATACCCCAGAAACATCACTAATGACAATCACCAGCAAATTAAGAAAAAAAATAATTTACCTCAATGTGATA
Source organism: Eumetopias jubatus (assembly GCF_037043125.1). Lineage (NCBI taxonomy): Eukaryota > Metazoa > Chordata > Mammalia > Carnivora > Otariidae > Eumetopias > Eumetopias jubatus. The sequence goes on from NW_028274813.1 coordinate 143,141,811, forward strand.
AAGAACATCTATTAAAAACCCTACAGCAGACATCATACTTAATAGTGAAAGACTGAATACTTTCCTCCTAAAGTGGGAACAAAGCAAGGAATCTACTTTCACTACTCTTATTCAACATAGTGCTGGGGGTTCTAGTCAGTGCAATAAAGCAAGAAAAAGAAATAGAAAGCATACAGATTGGAATGGAAGAAACAAAACTACCCTTATTTTAGATGATATGTTTGTTTACATAGAGAATTTCTAGTAGTCTACCAAAAAATGAGTAAACAAACAAACAAAAAAACCCTCCAGAACTTAGAAGTATGTTCAGGACATCACAGGACACAAGATTTACACACCTAACTCAATCTTATATGTATATACTTAATAATGAATGTGTGGAAATTAACATTAAAAACACAATACCATTCACAATCATGGAAATTAAATTATATACTGAGGTATACACATAAAGAATATATAAGATATGCATGATGAGAATGATAAAATGCTGTTGAAAGAAATCAAAAAAGATCGAAATAATATAAAGACATGCTGTGTCCATGGACTGAAAGACTTGGCATAGTCAAAGTGTCAGTGCTCACCCAGTTGATCTAGAGGTTTCATATAATACCTATCAAAATCCTATCAAGGAATAGATAAGCTTATTTTAAAATTTATATGGACAGGAACAGACCCCAGAGTAGCTAACATAATCAATAAAGAAGAATAAAGTGGAAGGAATTATTCTACCTGGTGTTCAAGATTACTATATAGTTCCAGTGGCCATGGTAGTGTAGACAGTGTGGAGGGAGACACATAGGAGTAATGGCACAAAATAGAGAACCCAGAAATAGACCCACACAAGAAGGTTCAATTAATGTTTAACAGAGATGCAAAAGCAATTTAATGAACAAAGAATAACTTTTTCAACCAATAGAATCAGTTGAACATTCATAGGCAAAAAATCAACCTCAACCTTAACCTCATACCCCATGTAAAAATTAACTCACAGTGCACCATAAGCTTAATTTTAAAATGCAAAACTGTAAATTTTTTAGAAAAAAAGAAGAGAAAATCTTTGGGATATAAGAATAGGCAAGATTCTCAGACTTAACCCAAAAGTATAATTCATAAAAGGAAAAAAATAAATAAATCGTACCTCATTAAAATAGAAAACTTGGCTCTGTGAAAGTCCATGTGAAGAGGATGAAAAGACAAGCTACAGACTGAGAGAAAATATTTGCAATCCACATGTCTGACAAAGGACTAGTATCTGAAACATATACAACATCTAGAGTTCTCTTAAAATACAAAAGTAAAACTAATGCACAAAAGACATGGAGAGATTTTTCACCAAGGAGCATGTACAGATGGCAAATAAGAAGATAAAATGATATTCAACATCATTTGCCATCGGCAAAATGCAAATTAAAATTGCAGTGAGATGTCACTGCATACAGATCTGAAGAGCTGAAAGAAAAAATACTCACAACACCAAATGCTGGCAAGGGTGTAGGAAAATTGGATCTCTCACACATTGCTAGTGGGAATATAAAATGGTACAGCTACTCTGGAAAACAGTTTGTCAGTTTCTTATAAAACTAAAGTTATAATTACCATATGAACCAGCAATTGCACACCTAGGCATTTATCTCAGAGAACTGAAAACACCTTTTTACAAAAACCTGTGCATAAATGTCAGTAACCTGATTTGTAGTTGCCAAAAACTGGATTCAGCCCACATGTCTTTCAGTAAGTAAATTGATAAACTGTTCCACACACACGTCATGGAATATTACTGGGGAAATAAAGAACAATCTATTGATACATGGAATAACTTAGATGATCTCCAAGGAGTTATGCTTAGGGTAAAAACAAAACAAAAAAGCAAACAAACAAAAAAAAAAAACAAAAAAAGCTAATCCCAAAGGGTTACATACTGTATTTTTCCATTTACATAACAGTTTTAAATAAAAAAGAAAAGAAAAGAAAAGAAATGGAGACCAAATTAGTGGTTGCCATGGAGTTGGGGGAGTGAAGTATGTGTAGTTACAAAAAGTCAACACGAGATCTTTGTGGTATTAGAATTGTTCAGTGTCTTTATCTTACAGTGGATGCACCAACCACTACAGTGATAAAACTGTGTAGAAACTGCTTAACAATCCCGTATGAACACAGGTAAAACTGGAGGAATCCGAATAAGACTGGTACATTAAATCAATGTTAATATCTTGGTGGTGATATCAGAACATAATTTTGCAAAATGTTACCATTGTCGAGAAAACTGAGCAAAGTATACAAAGGGTTTCTCAATATTATTTCTACAGTTGCATGTGATTCTGCAATTATCACAAGAAAAATTTCAACTAAAAAAAAGAAAAGGTGAAATTGGAGCAGACTAATGAACCCCTCCTAATAACAGCAACTTACTCCTAAGCAAAAGAGCTCTACCTTATGACAGTGCTAAAACGGGGCATTGAGTTAGTCAGCTCTCAGGATGGGAACCATTTGTTACTTCTCAGTCGTGATGTACAAACCCCTATAGATTAAATACCACACATTGAGCCACATTTCACTTTTGGGAAATGTCACTTTGTTCATATGAGCTAACTGCTGAGGATATATAATTATTTTCTCTCTAAGAGACAGTCTAAAGCATGCATGGGGGAAAGTTAATATTGAATGAATAAACAAGGCAGGCACATGGGGAGGTTCATGTGCACTTGATTCTTCCAAGAATCAAATATTTTGTCCTATGATCATCACAGTTGAAGGGGACTTCATTTTTAAATATTCCAGTTTGATTCTATCAATACAAGTAAGACTTGAAATGATTTGGACACTACTGGACATATTCTCAAATATGTTAAATCTTTTCATTTTTGTGCCATTCCACAAAATGTATTTTGTATTTAGAGTTAGGTAGATGATGTGCTGACTCCCGCTGTACCCACAGATCCCTTCAGTAACTCCTTACACTTGAATCACTTTGAACTCGATCTTTAGACTCCACAGCCCTAATCACAATTTACTGAGGCAGAGATGAGACTGACCCAGGGCCTGCCATTCAAGCAAGAGCTTGGTGGGAGAACAACACTCAAGGTGAAGTGCAATCCTGAATAAGACTGGCCAATCCATTCAGATGCCTCAACATAGGTTTTAAAAAATCGGTATTAAACATACAGAAAGTTCTAGAAGAATCCATGGGGCATTAGAAGCCTCAGAAACAAAACTGAAGATAGGCAAGAGAAAAGTAATGGACAATGGCAGAAGAAGGAGAATCAATAAGGATCACAGCAGTAGAGCCTCTGAGTGGTAAGCTGAGCCATGAGCCACACAGTCATGAGGGTCAGAGACAGGGAAGAGAATGGCTGAGGGGTCATCAGTATGGCCAGTTTCTTTGGTGGATTCCTGAATTTCTATGGAGACTGGAGCTAACTAACATGTGGGAGAGATCCTAGCAACTCCCATCTCGAAGTAGGTTAGCCAGTGTCAGCCAGGATTGCATCCCACCTTGAGTGTTGATTTTTCAAGGAGCTATTACCTGGATGGCAACCCCTGGGTCAGCCCCGTCTCTGCCTCAGTAAATCCTGACTAGGGCTGCAGAGCCTACCGACCAAAGTCAAAGTGATTCAAGTGTAAGGAATTGTCAACTGAATGGTTTGTGGGCAGAGCAGGCCTTAGCACATCATTTAGTCCACTCCGCATACAAAGCGTGCTTATAGAATGGCACAGACATAAAAAGATTTACTATATTGGAATAATCTGGACTATTTGCTCTTTAGCTTCTTACTCACTGAAGCCTCGTATGTGTCTCCACCTCCATCAACAGTCATCTCTATGTTCCTGACTATCTATCTTATAGGACATATCACATTTTGCCTTGAATCATACTCATTTATGTTTATATCTATTTCACCCACTAGACTGAAGCTTTTCAAATGTCCATAGTGTCATTATTCATAGCTCCTAGCAAAGAAGTTTGCACACTGAATCAGTTCCACAAATATATGTTTTATAGATTTATCTTACTCATACTCTCACCCCTACCCAAATTTATAAATGGAAAATAATAAAGGTTAGAAATACTATTTTCTTTTCCAGCTCAGTGGTGAGACTCCCTTAGACTTGCCCATCTGAAGTCTGTGATATTGCTGTAAGGCGGTATGGGGGAATGGTGATTAGAACCCATGGAGGAAAGATTACCAAAGAATAGCACATCAAAAGATCCTTCAGGGTAAGTAGATCGACGTTTCTCTCCACAAAATTCATCTGTGTGGGAAGAAATTGTGTTGCTTTTTTATCCAATCTGGACATATCAGTTGCTTATAACTACAAATAACACATCTGAAACTTAGTGGCTTTAAACAACAACCATCTAGGATCTCTCACAATTATGTGGGTTGAGTCCCTAGTTTCTCCATGGGCTACACATGAGATAACTCAAGCAGTTGCAATCACTGAGGGTCAACTGGGCTGGAAGGGGCACAGTGGCCTGACTCACACATTACCACTGGTGATGGCTATTGGCATGGTGCCTCAATTCTCCTCCACAATTATTCTCATCACCTGTAGGTCAGATTAGCTTCATTTGTATTGCTCTTGGCACTACATTCCAAGAGGGTGAAAATGGAAGCTGTAAGATTTCTTAAGGCCCAGCCTCAGAAGTATTAGAATGCCATATCTGCCACATCTTACTGAATAAACAGGTCACATAGCCAACCCACTTAAAAGCGGTGGAATAAAATCCACATTCGGGGGAATGAGTAACAAAGCCACATTCTGTGCACACCAAGATTGAAGTAATATGTGACTATTACTATTCTACCACACAGAGTATCTATGTGATATATTCACACCAGAGCCCAGGGGGCCAACAGAACAGCAAGCCAGATCTTTCACTTTAGGCAGGAACGGCATCAGTCACAGTTCCAGACCCAGTAAGCTCCATGTCTCTTAGCCTCTTCAGAAGTCCCACTTCCCTAGAGTAGAAAACCCAAAGAGTCTCTCTCAGGTTCTACTGCAAATGGTGGCAAAACATATGAAACTGGAATTTTCTCTTGGGCACAAATTATATTTTAGAACAGATTGCAATCATTCCCCAATGACTGTGGGGGCCCTGTTTAGGAGACTTCCTTTCCCTTTATCTGGGGGTAAATAAGGAAATCCTCTATCTTGGAATTAAGAAAGATGACAGTATGAGAGTGGCTCTGGGTGGATGCAGTTGCTTCTTTCACATTTCCCCCAAATTTTCAGTATTTCTCCATAATGCACAAAGCAGTCTTTAATGTGGTCTTTCCAGACCCTTTTCACACCCACACATCCAGACCCAACTCAATTTTCCAACTTATTGCCTGTTATCTCCCTTGTGATCCTTTATTCAGCCTCAGAGGCTCTTCAACATTATTTCCTCTGTGCTGTAATTGTGCCTTCTACTAATTATTGTTTTCTTTTCTCATCACTGTACCAGTAAGAATGCCACCTCCTTGAGCACAGTGGAATAGATTGTGTAATTTTCCAGTGTTCACTGTCAGAATTCAACTCTCTCATCTGTGTCTCCAGGCCAAGCCCAATCTTCTCTGTGACCCCTTCCCACCCAGCACAGTGCCTTGAGCACAGGCTTTAGGAAAGACAAATAAGCCTGGACCATTGTCAGATCAGCAGGTAAATGAGTTGAGAGACAAGATTAGACTGTGAGAGCCTCAGCTTCCACATGTGTGAAATAAGTAAACACTGACTTCCTTCATCATGAGGCTGATAGGATTTAGTGAAGAGCCTATATGAAGCTGAGAGCCGGAAATAAGCAAACACTTCAGTCAACAATAACTGCTAGTAGCCACAGCAGCAGTAGTAGTACTAGTCATAGGATTGAAATGTAGTTCTGTCCTAACTAACCTACTAGCTTTGAGGTCAGACATTCTTATTTTATCAGTTCCTCTCCCTCTCCTCACCAGGAATTAGATTACGTGTCCTTCTGGGGCACTTGGCTGGCTCAGTCGGTTAAACGTCTGCCTTCAGCTCAGGTCATGATCCCATAGTCCTGGGATCAAGTCCCGTATTGGGGTCCTTGCTCAGTGGGGAGCCTGCTTCTCCCTCTGCCTGCCACTCCCCCTGCTTGTGCTCTCTCTCTCTCTCTCTCTCTCTCACTGTCAAATAAATAAATAAAATCTAAAAAAAAAAGAATATATGTCCTTTCAGTCTCTACAAAGCATGCCCATTTTCTCCTTTACATTCAACTCATCTAGGGTAGGAAAACCATGCAAATTAGACTGATTTTACACTGAGCGCTCCTGCACTCTTTTTGTTTGGGTTTCTGGACATTGCATCTGATTTTTACCTAACTCTTGGATCATTCTTCCATTCCATTGGGAGTGTATTTGGATTCTGATGAAGATGATAAGCTTCTGTGAAGTTGCCTGCTTATCTCCTAGAGCTTTTCTTCCATTCCCCCTAACCTCTCTTCTGCTCTCTTTTTGTTCCTATTCTTCAAAAAATGCTGATTAGGCTCTACCATATACAAAGCATTGCAAATAAAAACATCAGCAGTTTTTCTTTCAAGGAGTTCACCGTCTGAAGGGTGAGGCCAAGTAAATCAGTAATTCTATCACAAGAAGCTAAATGAGAGGGAGAGAAATCCATGGGAAACTAGAAAAAGGATATCCATTGAGTTTAGGGAAAAATGGAATCTAATACATCCTAGAATACTTGTATTCTCAGAGTACAGCAGTATTTTATTTATTAGTAAAAATAAGAATGAAAGACTGATGAAGTCAATCCTTGTCTCTTTCTCTCTGTTATTCTTTTTAAAACAGTTTTATATAGTTCACATAACATAAATTTCACCCTTGTAATGTGTACAATTCAAGGGTGTTTATTATAATCATGGAATTATGCAAACATCACCACAATGTAAATTCACAATATATTGTCACCCTTAAAATAGTCCCATACACATGAGAAGTCACCCTATTCTGCTTCACCACCCAGCCCCTGGCAACCACTAATCTACATTCTGTCTCTGTAGAAGCACTATTCTGGACATTTCATATGAATGGAATCATACATTGTGTGATCTTTTATGCCTGGCTTTTTTCAACTAGTATGATGTTTTGCAAGTTTTATCTGTTAGCATGTGTCAAAATGTCGTTCCTTTTCATTTTTGTATTAGTTTTCTATTGCTTTTGTAACAAATTACTACAAATTTGGTGAGTTAAAATAACCTATATTTATTATCTTACAGTCCCGTAAGTTAGAAGTCCAACACAGGTATATTGATTAAAATCAATTTATCAGCAGGTCACCTGGGTGGCACTGTCAGTTAAGCATCTGACTCTTGGTTTTGGCTAAGGTCGTGATCTCAGTGTCATGATCTCAGCATCATGATCTCAGCGTTCAGTTTTTCTCTCCCTCTCTTTCTTCCCCTCCTGCTTTTGTGCACGCTGTCTCTAAAATAAATAAATAAATAAATAAATAAGTAAATAAATAAATAAATAAATAAATACTTAAAAACAAAATCAAGGTGTCAGCAAAGCTGTCATCCCTTCTGGAGGCTGTAAGGGACTATCCATCTCCTTACCTTCTCCAGCTTCTAGAGGCCACCTTGGCTGGAGGCCCTCTTCCTCCATCATCAAAGCCAGCAACATTGCATTTCTCTGATCATGCTTCCATAGTCTCATCTCCCTCTGACTCTAGTCTTCTGTCTCCTTTTTTCACTTTTAAGGAAGCTTGAGGGTAATTACATTAGACCCACCCAAATCATACTGAATAATCTTGCCATCAAGATCCTTAATGTCATTTGCAAAATCCTTTTGCTATGTAAGATATTTGATTTATAGATTCTTGGAATTAGGACATGGATATCTTTGGGGCAGGGACATTATTCTGCCTACCACAACTGTCAGTTAATATACCAGATGTTACATATCAATTCATCACTTGGAGGACATTTGTATTATTCCCAATTTTTATATATTACAACAAATGCTGCCATGAACATTCTTATACAAGTTTTTGTATGGACATCTGTCTTCATTTCTCTTGGATATATATCTAGGAATAGAAACTCTGGGTCATATGGCAACTGTATGTTTAACATTTGGAGTAACTTTAAAACTGTCTTATAAGCTTGAATATGACAGAGATGTTTAAAATGGTTATCAGACAGGGAATTTAAATAGTTTAAAACAAAAATAATTTAAAGGAATCATGATTAATATGTTGAGAACTCAAAAGGAATAGACAGGTACCAGAACAGATTGGTAATGTAAGCAGGGAAAGAAACTCTAGGAAAGAATTAAGAAAGACTAAAATAAAAAACACACTAATAGAAAAGAAAAAATGCCTTTAATGGGCTCATCAGTAGATTGGGTAGGAAAAGGCTAAAGAGAATCAGTGAGCTTGAGATACACCAATAGCAATTTCCCAAAATTAAATGCTAAGACAAAAAATTCTTTGAAGAGTTTAAAAAGGGAAGCATAACCTCCAAGAACTGTGAGACAATTTCAAAAGGTATGAATATATATAACTGGAATACAGAAAGATAATGCAATAGAAGAAATATTTGTAGTAGCGAAGAACTTTTCAACAGTAATGGCAAACACAAAGCCATAGAACCAAGAAGCACAGAGAACAAAGTGGGACAATTACCTAAACAAACAAACAAAAAACTTATAGATCGCATCATATCCTAACTGTAGGGGGAAAAACAAAAAGAGAAAGAAAGATCTTCAAAGGAGCCAGAGGGGAAAAACATTACCTATGAAAAATGAAGATAAGAATTAAAGTGTAAAACTTGTCAGAAACAATGCAAGCAAGAAAGAACTGGAGTAAAATATGTAAAGTGATAAAAAAAAGAGAGAGAGAGAGAGAGAGAGAAAGAGACCTACCTAGGATTCTATATTCAGAGAAATTATTCTTTAAAAATGAGGGGAACAAAGACTTTTCCAGACAGACAAAAACTGAAGTAATTCATCAGCAGCAGACACTCCTTGCAAAAAAAAAAAAAAAAAAAAAAAATCCTCAGCAAAGAAAATGATATAGGTCAGAAATTTGAGTCTATATCCAGAAAGGAAGAGCACTGGAGTGAATTAAAGAAATATTTTATTTTTCTTTTCCTAAATGATTTGAAAGATAACCTTAAATAAATAATAGTAACAATAATAGCAACAATTGGGTGATTATATCTTATGGATAAGTGAAGTGAATGGTAGTAATGTTATAAAAGAATTTCAGTTTTTCTGTTGTTTTTTCATGATTAGAGTGAGGTTAGGGTTTTTTTAGCAGAATGCCACAAGTGAGGTGCCCTGGGTACCTGATATCCACATGACATCATTGTTGATGTCAACCTTTATCACTTGGGTAAGGTGGTTTATGGTAGGTTTCTCCATGGAAAGTTTCTATGTTGTTGTTGTTTTTTCCACCATACTCAATTTTTTGGAAGCAAGACATTGGCTGAGTATACGACAGGGAGGGATATTCAAATTCATCTTTTGGAGAGAGAAGTATCTACATATGTCATTTGGAATTCATTTGTAAGCCATTTGTGTCTCTTGGTAGCTGATTTCTATAACTATTCTATCGTTCTATTCCTTTAGGTTTCTTTGTTTCTCCTTTACTACCTTCTCTGAGTTTCTTTGAATGATTTTTATCATTCATTCTTACTCCTTTATTAACTTATTGACATTTCTTTTAAAATAGTTTTTAGCAGATGCTCTAGGGTTTAATATATCCATATTTAAATAATCTGAACACACTTTTGAACATTTCAACACATCATGTGTAAAGACCTTATGACAGTACATCTCCAGTTCTAATCATTTGTTTCTGTCATCACACATTTGACTTTTACATGTGTAATAAACACACAATGTGTGTTATTAAAAGTATATAAAACTAATGCTTTAAACAACACATTGTATTTTAGGACAAATTAAAATTAGGAAAAAATTTATCTTATCTTTATTTCATTTCTGATCCTCTATTTCTAGATCTATTTGTGCAGACTCCAGTTTCTAGCCTGTACCATACATTGGTTTGGCTGAAAATTTTCTGCTTGAAAATTTTCCTCTAACTTTTCTTCTGGTGTAGGTCTGATTGCAATGAATTTCCTTGGTTTTTGTTTATCTAATAATATCATTATTTCTTCATATGTTTTAAAATAACCTTATTGAGATATAATTTACATACCATAAAGCTTACCCATTGAAAGTATACAATAGTTTTTAATATATTTATTATGTTTTGTAACCAGCTCTGTAGTCTCATTTTTAAACACTTTCATTCTCTCTGGAAGAAAAATTGTACTGCTTACCTGTCACTTCTATCCTCCTTCCTTGGTTCTGCACACCAGCTCTAGGCAACCACAAATAGTTTTCTATCTCTGTGGATTTTCCTATTATAGCTATTTCACATAAAAGGGATCATATGACAGGCAGTGTCTTGTGACTGGCTTCTTTCACTTTGCATAAAGTCCATTGGGTTAATTCAGTTCACAGCATCTGTCAGTACTTTATCCCTTTTCATTGCCAAATAATATTTAATTATAGACATACCACTTTCTGTTTTTTTTATTTTTTATTTTTATGTTAATCGCCATAGATTACATCATTAGTTTTTGATGTAATGTTCCATGATTCATTGTTTGTGCATAACACCCAGTACTCCATGCAGAATGTGCCCTCTTTAATACCTATCACCAGGCTAACCCATCCCTCCACCCCCTGCCCTCTAGAACTCTGTTTTTCAGAGTCCATCCTCTCTCATGGTTCGTCTCCCCCTCCGACTTACTCCCCTTCATTCTTCCCCTCCTGCTATCTTCTTTTCTTTTTCTTTTTTTCTTAACACATGTTGCATTATTTGTTTCAAAAGTATAGATCTGTGATTCAACAGTCTTGCACAATTCACAGAACTCACCATACCTCATAACCTCCCCAATGTCTATCACCCAGCCACCCCATCCCTCCCACCCCCCACTATTCCAGCAACACTCAGTTTGTTTCCTGAGATTAAGAATTCCTCATATCAGTGAGGTCATATGATACATGTCTTTCTCTGATTGACTTATTTCACTCAGCATAACACCCTCCAGTTCCATCCACATCGTTGCAAATGGCAAGATCTCATTCCTTTTGATGGCTGCATAATATTCCATTGTGTATATATACCACTTCTTTATCCATTCGTCTGTCGATGGACATCTTGGCTCTTTCTACAGTTTGGCTCTTGTGGACATTGCTGCTATAAACATTGGGGTGCATGTACCCCGTTGGATACCTACATTTATATCTTTGTGGTAAATACCCAGGAGTGCAATTGCTGGATCATATGGTAGCTCTATTTTCAACTGTTTGAGGAACCTCCATACTGTTTTCCAGAGTGGTTGCACCAGCTTGCATTCCCACCAACAGTGTAGGAGGGTTCCCCTTTCTCCACATCCCTGCCAACATCTGTCGTTTCCTGACTTGTTATTCTAGCCATTCTGACTGGTGTGAGGTGGTATCTCATGGAGGTTTTGATTTGGATTTCCCTGATGCCTAGCGATATTGAGCACTTTTTCATGTGTCTGTTGGCCATTTGGAGGTCTTCTTTGGAAAAATGTCTGTTCATGTCTTCTGCCCATATCTTGATTGGATTATTTGTTCTTTGGGTGTTGAGTTTGATAAGTTCTTTAGAGATTTTGGTTACTAGCCCTTTATCTGATAGGTCATTTGCAAATATTTTCTCCCATTCTGTCGGTTGTCTTTTGGTTTTGCGGACTGTTTCTTTTGCTGTGCAAAAGCTTTTTATCTTGATGAAATCCCAATAGTTCATTTTTGCCCTGGCTTCCCTTGCCTTTGGTGATGTTTCTAGGAAGAAGTTGCTGTGGCTGAGGTCGAAGAGGTTTCTGCCTGTGTTCTCCTTTAGGATTTTGATGGACTCCTGTCTCATGTTTAGGTCTTTCAACCATTTGGAGTCTATTTTTATGTGTGGTGTAAGGAAATGGTCCAGGTTCATTCTTCTGCATGTGGCCATCCAATTTTCCCAACACCATTTGTTGAAGAGACTGTCTTTTTTCCATTGGACATTCTTTCCTGCTTTGTCGAAGATTAGTTGACCATAGAGTTGAGGGTCCATTTCTGGGCTCTCTATTCTGTTCCATTGATCTCTGTGTCTGTTTTTGTGCCAGTACCATACTGTCTTGATGATGATAGCTTTGTAATAGAGCTGGGAGTCCGGAATTGTGATGCCACCAGCTTTGCTTTTCTTTTTCAATATTCCTCTGGCTATTCGGGGTCTCTTCTGGTTCCATACAAATTTTAGGATTATTTGTTCCATTTCTTTGAAAAAAGTGGATGGTATTTTGATGGGGATTGCATTGAATGTGTAGATTGCTCTAGGTAGCATTGATATCTTCAAAATGTTTTTCTTCCAATCCATGAGCATGGAACGTTTTTCCATTTCTTTGTATCTTCTTCAATTTCTTTCATGAGTATTTTATAGTTTTCTGAGTACAGATCCTTTGCCTCTTTGGTTAGATTTATTCCTAGGTATCTAATGGTTTTGGGTGCAATTGTAAATGGGATCGATTCCTTGATTTGTCTCTCTTCTGTCTTGTTGTTGGTGTATAGGAATGCCACTGATTTCTGTGCATTGATTTTATATCCTGCTACTTGACTGAATTCCTGTATGAGTTCTAGCAGTTTTGGGGTGGAGTCTTTTGGGTTTTCCACATACAGTATCATATCATCTGCAAAGAGTGAGAGTTTGACTTCCTCTTTGCCAATTTGGATGCCTTTGATTTCTTTTTGTTGTCTGATTGCTGTGGCTAGGACTTCTAATACTATGTTGAATAGCAGTGGTGATAGTGGACATCCCTGCCGCGTTCCTGTCCTTAGGGGAAAAGCTCTCAGCTTTTCCCCATTGAGAATGATATTCACTGTAGGTTTTCATAGTTGGCTTTTATGGTATTGAGGGACATACCACATTCTGTTTATCTGTTCATCAATTGGGTTTGTTTCCACTTTTTAACTATTATAAATAATGCTGCTATAGACATTAATGTTTAAGTTTTTGTGTTGACATGTGTTTTCATTTCTCTTGGGTAGATATTTAGAATAGGAATTTCTACTTTATATGGATAACTGTATATTTAGAATTTTAAAGAACTGAAAAACTGTCTTCCAAATTTTCCAGGCCATTTTACATTCTATCATTAATGTGTAAAGGTTTTGATTACTCCAGATGCTCTCTAGCACTTGCTTTGTCTTTTTTTTTTTTTAGATTTTAACATTTTATTTATTTGAGAGAGAGTGCATGAGTGGGGGGAGAGGCAGAGGGAGAGGGAGAAGCAGACTCTGATCTCTGTTCAGATCTCTGCTGAGCAGGGATCTGAACAAAGGGCTCAATTCCGAGACCCTGAGATCATGACCTGAACAATCACTTAATCAACTGAGCCCCCACACACCCCAGGCTGTTTTTTTTTTTTATTTTAGCCATACTAGTGGATGTGAAGTGGTATGTGATTGTGGTTTTGATTAGTACTTCAATTAGTAATGATATTGAGCATCTTTTTATGCTTATTACATAATTATATATATTTTTGGACAAAGGTCTATTGAAATCCTTTGCCTATTTTTTATTTGGGTTTGTATCTTTCCTTTATTGAATTGTAAGCATTCTTCATATGTTCTGAATGTAAATACCTCTATAGATATATAATTGGCACATATTTCTCCTAGTCTCTGGGTTTTCTTTTATCCTTCCCGGTGATATCCTTTAAAGCACAACAGGTTTTATTTTGATGAAGTCTGATTTATCTATATTTTCATCATTTCTTTCTTTATTTGAGAGAGAGAGAGAGAGAGAGAGAGAGTGAGCTGGAGGGAGGAGAGGGAGTGAGAATCTGAAGCAGACTCCACACTGAGTGGAGAGTTCAAAGCAGGGCTTGATCCCACCATGGTGAGATCATGATCTGAGCTGAAACCGAGAGTATGCCACTTAACCTACTGAGACACCCAGGAGCTCCTCCATCATTTATGTTCTGAGGTTTGTATCTAAAATATCATTGTGTAAACTAAGATAATGAAGATTTATTCCTTTATGTTTTTCTAAGGTTTTTAAAGTTTAGCTATTACATTTAGATTCATGGTCCATTTTGTGTTAATTTTTTTATATGGTGTGAGGTAGGGGTCCAAACTCATTCTTTTGCATGAGGCTAGCCAGTTGTCTCAGAAACATTTGTTGAAAAGATGATTCTTTTTCATTGATTTTTCTTGAATCCTTTGTTGAATCAACTGAACATAAATGTAAGTGCTTATTTCTGTATTCTCAATTATATTTACTTGATTTATATGTCTACCTTTGAGCCAGTACCACACTGTCTTGATTACTGTGCCTGTGTATTAAATTTTGAAATTGGGAAGTGTGAGTCCACCTACTTTAGCCTGCTTTTTAAAGGTGTTTTGCCTATTCTGCATCCTTTGCATTTCCATATAAATTTTAGGATTAGCTTGTGCTTTTATTGGGATTTTCTCTATACAAGATCATATAATCTGTTAAAAATTATAGCTTTATTTCTTCCTTTTCATTCTGGGTGCCATTTATTTCTTTTGCTTGTCTAATTGTCCTGATTAGAACCTCCATTACAGTGTTGAATAGAAGTAAGAAGAATGGATATCTGTGTCTTGTTCCCAATATTAGGAGAAAGGCACTCAATCTTTTATTATTATGACATTAGCTGCAAGCTTTTTGATGATTCCCTTTATAAACTTGAAGAGATTACCTTTGATTCCTATATTTTTGAGTCACTTTATCATGAATGGGTGTTCAATTTTGTTAAATCCTTTTTCAGTATCTATTTAAATAATAATGTATTTTATTCTTTATTGATTAATATAGCATAGTACGTTGGCTTTTGGATGTTAAACCATGCTTGCCTTTCTGGGGAATATTTCATTGGCCATGATGAATAATCTTTTTTATACACTGCTGGATTACATTTGCTAGTATTTTGATAAGAATTTTTGTCTATATACAAAAGAGATATTGGTCTGTTTTGTTTTGTTTTTGTCTGATTTTGGTATCAGGGTAATACTGACCTCATAGGATGAGTAGGAAAGTGTTTACAGTATTTTATTTTCTGGAAGAGTTAGTAAAGGATTGTGTTCCCTCTTCTTCAAATGTTTAATAGAATTCGCCAGTGAAATCATCTGGCCTTTACTTTTTGAGGGGTTTCAAAATTATTAATTCTACCTCTTTATTTGTTGGACAATTCAATTTTATATTTTTTCTTGATTTAGTTTCAGTAATTTGTGTCTTTCTAGGAGTTTGTTCATTTTCTCTAAGCTATCTAATTTTTTGGTGTCATCATATGCCATAAAGTTGATAGTGGGTCCCCTTTTAATTCCTGAATTTAGTAATTTATGTCTTCTCACCTTCTATCAGTTTAGCTAAAAGTTAGTCAGTTTTGTTGATCTTATTACCAAATAACCAACTTTTTTCATTTTATGTTTTCTTTTGTATTTTTTATTCTCTATATTAGTGAAGTCTATTTCCCCTTCAGTGAGAAGCCTCTGATGTTACTCCTCACAGGGTGCAGCCTTAGGTATTCACACAGTTTTCCTGCCCACCAGAGATGACTATAATTTTATCTGTGCTCTTTTGACTTTCTTACTTTTGTCTCCTCATTGAGCATCTGGCCTGGTCTGGATCTATTGTTATCACACCCAGCTGTTAGCTTTCACTAATTGCTAACTAATTATTGTATTGCTTTTGACATTGTCCTGGAGCACAAATTGCTCCACAGGCTGATCCAATCAAATGTGAGCCCCTTAGAAGCAGTGGAGAATTACTGATCTTTGAGGCTTGCTCCCACCCTCCTCTGATAAAGATCTTTGCACTATAGTGCAAAGCCTGCTGGAGGAGGGGTTTTGCTCTTTACTGGCTATCTCATATAGATCCTCTGTATATATTAAGAGTTGTGTATGGTGGGAGGTAAAGTGGAGAGGGAGACGGGAACTGGTGTTATAACCTAACTTTTGCCAAACCACCCAGTATGGATATTCTGCAGCCTGAGCAGAGAAGATGGGATGGACCAGTTTTCACTGTCTGCTGAACTAACCTGGAATAGATCTGCCTTAGGAAACTGGGGGAGATAGGAGCTTCCACTCAACTTCCAAGCCCACTGGACCAGCTCTCCTGTAACACAGAGCTTTGATGGAAAAGGGGACTCTGTTCTTCACCAGTTGCCCCTCCCAGATCCTCCCTCCATAGCAGGAGTTGAGAGTGGGGAAACTGGGACGACCCAGATGCTGGTGCTTACTTGATACAGACCTTTCTTAGCATGCAGCTGTGAAAAATGGTATTTGTTAATGTTCAGTACTGTCAAACCACCTACAGTAGCTTTTCTACCCCAGGGAGCTGGGTGGATAGACTGCTGTTCAGCTGCTGAGGCCATTGGAGCAGTTGTCCCGCAAGACAGAGCTGAGGGGAATGAGTACAGTCACTAGATCATGTGTCATAGCCACTCACTGTTCTTGCTGAGTCTCCATAGATTTTATTGAGTAAATGGTTCTCAATTTGTTGTAGGCCCTTTGACCAATCCCCAAAGATTGAATGATTATCTTTGCTAATTTTACCAACTTAATATATGTCTCTCCAGGGGAGAGGTTTCCCTATGCTGCTCATAGCACTATTGTGGACTATATTTTGTTTTCATCAGAATTTTCTAAGATACCTTTTAATAAAGTAAGATTTATAAAAGCCAGCAGCATAACCAAAATGTTTTTAATGCTACTGAATAAAGTCTCTCAACCATCAGGGCCACTGATTCTGACATCTATCTGCCAAAACTGTTAAGATCTCTTCAACCCTACACACACACACACTCTCGATATTTGTAAAGTCTTGTGCCATATTCCCTATGTTTTCCAGCTCCAGCTGTGGTTCCTCTCCACTTAGGGTGTAACTTTTGCAGAACCAATCATGCCCTGCCAGCATTCCTTTAATATAAGCTGATATTATGTGAGTAAAACCAACTTTTTATTTTATTTTTCTCACAGTGCAGCACTGAAAACCTTAAAATTTTTCTACTAGCTACACTTATGCCTCCCCCCAACACATCTACTTTTAAGATAGAAAACCTACATTTTTAAATCTTTACTGTTATTATTTTTGATAGGGTTTAGCACAGTCCCCAAAAGATATTTTTCACTGACCAAAAAAAAAAAAAAATTATAAGTTGTTTGAATAGAAAAAAATTATTTCTTCAGTTGTTACATTTCTCAATGTATTAGTTTGCTAGGATTGCTGTAAAAAAAAAAAAAGCATCACTAACTGGCTTAAAAAACAAAAATGTATTGTCTTAAAGTTATGCAATCTAGAAGGATTACCCCAATCTCAGCCTTCATTTCACATGGTATTCTCTGTCTGCTGTCTGTAACCAAATTTTCCCATTTTCTAAGGACACCAGTCATATTATATTAGGGGCCCACCCTAGTCCAGTATGACCTCATCTTAACCAATTGCATCTGCAACAATCTTTTCTTCCAAATAAGATAACATTCTGAGGCAATGGGGCTTAAGACTTCAACATATGAATTTGGTGGGGGGCGGGAGGGGAGGAGAAAATTCAACCATAACACTCAGCAACTTAATTTATATGTATTTTTAACTTAGTTTATATTCTTTTGCAGGCTACTAGCTTACTTAATATCAATAAAGAAAGTAAATGTAAAGAAACAGGAGCAATGAAAATAGTGTTAATCACCCTGAATTTTCTTTATGGGAAGATACCCTCTGAACATATTAAAGAAAATTAAATAAAACATACCAAGTTCAGCTGTGAATTATGGATATATGTCCTGTATATCCTTGAGATCTATGCATTCATGTGGGAATTGAAAAGGAGCCATGTTTTACTAGAGGCATCATTCACTTTGTATCAGAGCAAACACTGCCCACATGTAGGGTGAACTTTCACAATTTACAGGAATAGTGACCTAATTAGCCAACCATAAAATTGCCAAATTCTTATTTCTCATTGTTCAATGTGCTCAGGAAACCCACTCAGGTTGTAAATTATGAGGTGAGCTTACCTTGATAAATTGATCATATAACTGCTAAATTTCTTCTTTTCCATTTCTCTTTGTCTTCTTTACTTTTTTAAAAAAAGATTTTATTTGAGAGAAAGAGAGAGAGAGCACCATCAGGGAAGGGGGTGGAGAGGCAGCCAGAGAGGGAAAAGCAGGACAGGGAGCCTGACATGGGGGCCCCATCCCAGGACCCTGAGATCATGACCTGAGCAAAGCAGATGCTTAACCAAGATTGAGCCACCCAGGTGCTCCCTGCCCCGTTGTCTTCTTTAAATATAAATACATCCTCTGGTTTCTAGAGATGGAGAAAATACAGCTCCCTTTATTTCCTCCAAACTAGATATGAAACCTGGTGAGACTATAAGGACAACTATTTGACAACTCTAGAAAATAAACACAAGTCAGCAGATCCAAGAAGAACACAAGAATCTGAACTACTGTTATGAAAAACAGTAAACTTAAAATTTTTGGGTCTGGTATCCCTAGCCTGAACTGTTTACAGGCCAAAACTTGGAAGTAAGCACTATGGTATAGATACAGTGAGATACAGAAGAAATCCTCTAATTTTGGCTGAAGGGGTAGAAAAGGGACCCCTAAAACTCAGAGACAATGAGAGCAATCCATGGGGGCAGTAGGGAGTGGGGGTTCTCTCTCTTTTTCTTCATTCTCACATATCTCAGTGCCAAAATGGTCCCATAGTAGGTTGTCAATGTACCAGTGGTGTTGTTAAGGAGAGGTACAATAGCTTCCAGGACCAAAACTGCTGTGGAAGAGGACCTTTCACTGGGTAAAAATGTGGTACCAATAGGGTGGGATCCTGAAGATTTTTGTCTTTCTGTCTTCCTACCACTTGGCCTTGAAAGTGTCATAACCAAGGAACTGGGTAGTTTTTGGCCAAAGGATCAAAACAGAGTTTAGATAATGGAGATGGAAGAGCTCAGGAAAATTGCCCTATAAAATTATTTTGAATTCTCCAGAGCACCCAAGACTTGGGTATGCACAAATCTAATGGTAATTGGTATACCAGAGACTTTAAGAACCTCTACCTAGGTCCCGGAATGACCACAAGATGTTGTACATGCAGGACAGACCTGAAAAGCACTGCAAAAGCTTTGAAAACTGAACTGACCCTGGAAAAGACCACCAAAGGCAAAATAAAAAAACAAAAATAAGACCCAGAATTTCATTATTTAAATCTCTAAATGTCCAGGATACAAACAGAAGTCACTTGACATATCAAGAGCCATGAAAATCTCAACTCAGATGTGTGGGGTGTCCTGATCAGATGGGGGACCACCAAAAATGGGGTGACCCTATTGGATGGAAGCCAGAGTGCAGGTGGTGAAAGAATTCACCTAAGGCAGAACAAAAGAGATATAAGTTTATTGAATACACTGGAAAGGAGCAGTGGGCAGGACAGCAAAGGAGAGACTGTCTGCCATGAGGTGGGTGTGGGTGGGCTGTAGTTAAAGAAGGAAGGTAAGGAGGTATTGGAACATATGGCATTTTCTTTTTTTGGTACCTGTTTCCTGGTGTAAGTAACCCATTGGTCAGCTAGGGCTTATGGATATTTTGAGGTGGGTCACCTAACTGAGGCCAAGGGACAGGTGGGGCTAGGTAGGGGGCTACAGGATCAGGCTCACAAAAATCCCCAAAATGTGGAGATGTAAGGAAAGCAGAGATAAGGGAACAAACCAGACCGTCCTGTCCTAGGTGTCAGAGGTGGGGTCTTTTTTATTTTTTAAGATTTTATTTATTTGAGAGAGAGAATGAGAGAGAGCACGAGAGGGAAGAGGGTCAGAGGGAGAAGCAGACTCCCCACCGAGCAGGGAGCCCGATGCGGGACTCGATCCCGGGACTCCAGGATCATGACCTGAGCCGAAGGCAGTCGCTTAACCAACTGAGCCACCCAGGCGCCCTATAACAGCTACTTTTGACTGAAAAAGAATTATCAGACCCTAAAAAAAAGTAAGCCATTAAAGGTATTATCTCTAGTCCTTACTCAATGGTGCTATCAATAGAGATGTTAAAAATATTTAAGTTCCCTGGTTAGCTTTCCATAAAAGACCAACCTTAAAAGCCCCCAGTGGCAATGCTGTTGGGACCCCCTCTCACTCCTGAGAGTTTTTTCTGTATCCTCACTTAATAAAACTCTATTGCTTTACTTACTCTCCTTTGTCTGACAGATTCATTCAATTCCAAGAACCTCACTCTCCTGTTTCATAATGCATCTGTTTGTATTCAGCCAGGGGGCTGGGGTCATTTTGGGCCCTTCTACCTTACTCCATTATTCAAGTTGATTGCCTAAAAGTGGTCTCTAAATCCCCCCCCGACAAATCTACAATGACAAATCTTTGGCACTTTAAATGGAGGTCTTTAGTAGCTGCTTCATGCTGAATGAGAGGAGTAGAGATGTCCCTACCTATGAGTCAACACTGGTCAGTTGAGAATTTAATAGGAGTTATGGAAGGCTGAGGCAGCTGTGTCTAGAATTGATAACATATGGGAGTTTCCTTGAGCAGAGAGGATCATCCATTGGGTTGAAGTTATGGCAGTGAGGGAGTCTTGACACCAGAGAGGAAGACACTGGAAGAGACACAAAATAATGTTAATATTATTGTGGGAGAAAAAGCTCAATAAAAAGCTTTTGATAGTTGACCAAAATTTTTCTCAAAACCAGGAGTTTCACCAGTCACTAAAGGAGAGAGAAAGATAGTTTGAAACACCAATTTGAGTAATTTTTAGCAATATATGTTATATTTTTGTGGTAATCTGGAACATATACACAACATTCTGGGTTTTTTTTTTAAGATTTTATATATTTGTCAGAGAGAGAGAACACACACAAGCAGGGGGATTGGGGGAGGGAGAAGCAGGCTCCCCGCTGAGCAGGGAGCCCAATGTGGGACTCAATCCCAGGACCCTGGTATTATGACTTGAGCCGAAGGCAGACACTTAACTGACTGAGCCACCTAGGTGTCCCCCAATATTCTGTTTTAATAATGGCACATATTCCTCCTTGTGCTGCTGTCAAGACATCTAATGCCATTCTATTTTGTAAGGCTGGTTTATGCATTTATTTCAATGTTTAATTATGTAATGCCATTTTGAGAGTCATTTAAGGCCTTAATTGTGTAGCAGGTGGTGTTAGCCATAATATACTGTTTTGTTTAGCAAGCAATCACATACTTAATAAGACGAACCTTTATGGAAAAAAAAGAAAAATATAAGTTAATGGTTGGAGTATATTACAAACTCAGTGTCTTGAGTCTTGAGTGCCGCCAACCAGTGAAAAGATTTTTAGATGTCAGGCTAAAACATCCTCAGATGGAACAGGAACAGGCAGCAGGAATCATATGGGATTTTCTGATTTGTAATTCAAATGTCTCTGTAATTCAAAGGATCTGGTGATCCTTTTGAATGGCCCTTAAAGCCATAGGCACAAAGATTTGTCTATACATGAGTTTTGTAGCAGTTTCTCTGAAGCTGACCTCAAGATGTCCAGCATCAGTTTTCAAGGCTTTAGGGGAAAAAGCAGTTTTAGCTTTCAATGACTTTAAGAGAATGGAAGAAGATTGGAAACCTTAGTTTGGAAAGCCATTGCTAGATATATGAGGAAACCAAAGAATTTAGAATGTAGTCTAGTTTATGATAAATAATGATGTGGTTTTGGAATATAGGTGAGGTTCAGTGGGGTGGAGTCTGGGGCTGACAACCAAGAAAGAATTCTTGAGAAGTCTTTGGTGCAAAATGGTGGCTTATTAAAGTACAGGGACAGGACCCACGGGTGGAAAGAGCTGCTGCACAGGGGTTGTGAAGGATAGCTGATTATATACTATGGGATTGGGGGTGGTAAGGAAAAAGGGAGGTTTTAAAAGAACTTTCATATGCTAAAAAGGACCTACAAAATACCTGAGTCCTTGCCATTGTCAAGTTAAGATCATTTTCCCCTCTAGCAAGGCATTGACATTAAGACAGTTGGGAGATTCCTGGAAGAATGTCACACATGTCCCACCCAGGAATGGGGGTTGGGGAGAAGTTGCAGGGTGTCAGCTTCTGCTTTGTCCTCAGCTTGCTTTCTGTTCCTTCATCAAATAGTATTAAAATCTAATTTTATCTACAAAGGTGTTATTGAAATATATTGTCTTTCTATAATCATCTTCATTTTTTTCTAATTTTAACAAACTTGGTCTATTTACATAAGCTCAGCAAGAATAGTGATTGATCATATAGAGCCTTTAAAATCTGCTTTGCTGAACTTTTTATAAGAAATCTCTAGATTTAACTTTTAGTAGACTCTCAAGGCCAGAAGCCAAGCTGAATACTTGCCATCAGACATGCCTGCAATACCTGTAGATTTGGGTGTATTCCTCTTCTCAAGTTCCCCCCAAAATCCTGAGGTTCCTGCACCTGCCAAGAAGTGATGTTCTTTTTCTGACCTGGCAAGGCTGCTGGGTACTCTGTAAGCAAGGTATCAGGCCAACACTTCCAAGGGGCTCCATTAGTTCTGTAAAGTCAACTTTGGTTCCTTTTTTTTTTTTTAAAGATTTTATTTATTTATTTATTTGAGAGAGAGAGAGCACATGAGAGGGGGGAGGATCAGAGGGAGAAGCAGACTCCCTGCTGAGCAGGGAGCCCGACGTGGGACTCAATCCTGGGACTCCAGGATCATGACCTGAGCCAAAGGCAGTCGCTTAACCAACTGAGCCACCCAGGTGTCCCTCAACTTTAGTTCCTTAAAGCTGTCTGCTCATATCTGAATTTATGCATGTCTCTCTCAAATATGACATACCAGTCAAAGCCTTGGTAAATAATGTTTCCAATGATGTCCTGTTACAATGATAAGGAAAATCTGTGTCCTAAGATAGCTGACCAAGCCAGCAAGAATCCCAGTCCTTGGCCCGGGGCTCTTCCAGGTTCTTCTCCCTGCCCCACTTCACACATGTGCCAAAAGTGCCAAGTATGAGGAAGTAGAGGTGTATAATTTGTCCCCTTTGTGCTCAGGGCTCAGACCTTTGGAGATCACTCTCCTCTGAGCCTGCTGGCATTAAATAAGCCTCCAATCCTCCAAGATCTCCAGGTGCCACTTGGTTCTTCCATCGGGCAATCCAGTCCAGGTTCCATAACAACAGGAGAACAGATTTTTATTGAATTCATGCAAATAACTATAACTGCCATGAGAATAAGAATACTCACTGAGACTTTGCTGAACCCTGGAGGGTTCAGATAGATATAAAGTTAAATGCTTCAATTTGTTCACAAAGGAATATTTTATCATATTTCTGTATATCATGGATAGCTTTAGAAAATTTCCTTAATCTGGAAGAACAAATATTAAAGAACCAGCAGTGTTTCAAACAAAAGTCATAAAAATTATAATCATCTTCCTCAATTTAGTTCCATGTAACTAATTCTTGTTCAGTTTGAATGCAGCTTTTTTTAGTTAGTTCTGGAAATTCTTATCCATTTCAGTTTTATGATTTTAAGGATATCAAAAACCTGTTTGTCAAAAATCTTTTTTTTGGGCGCCTGGGTGGCTCAGTTGGTTAAGCGACTGCTTTCGGCTCATGTCATGATCCTGGAGTCCCTGGATCGAGTCCCGCATCGGGCTCCCTGCTCAGCAGGGAGTCTGCTTCTCCCTCTGACCCTCCCCCCATCTCATGTGCTTTCTCTCTCATTCTCTCTCTCTCTCAAATAAATAAATAAAATCTTTAAAAATATATACATATTTTTTTAATGAATCTCAAAGATGAAACTCGTTGTGCAAGAGAAGAACAATAACTGTAAATGACAAAAGACTCAAAAATGGACATGGCTAAATATCTGATATGAGAGTACATTATAATATAGCTGACAAGGAAATCCAGTTATTTTTGTGACACATAACACTTCAGTAATCAGAATATCAAGTGATGGCCTTATACCAAAACATATTAAAACTTTAGGAATTGCATATAATCTCTAGAATAGTAGATAACATTTACCCAAACAACATAACCTAAGGCATAATATAATTTGTTGACCAGAGCTTCCCAGTAACGTAACATACCAAATAAAAAGGCCTAATTAGTCAAAAAGACTTCATTTACAATTTAAATTTCAGGGAACTTTGTTAAAAACCTCAGACCATTATAAAGCACATCCTTAAATAGGATTATGGACCATCAGAGACCTGATAAAGTCAGACCTAAGAACTTTGGTTTTTTGGGCAGACAAAAGAGGAAAAAAAAAACTTTTGTTTACATTTTCTTACCAAAGGCAGACCAACAATCCAAGAAAACTTTGTCTTTTTAACAGAGTAAATCTCATACCAGTGTTCTTTTAAAATCCATGCATCTCCATTTTAGTCCATCTTGACCACACATAATTTTTTCCAAAGATTTCCTTTCACAAGCCTTCTACAATTTTATTTTGCATTTAGATTTTGTCCCAAGCCTTTTCTGTACAAATAATAGTTTCATTTTAGGGCAAAATTACTTTCTTTTACCTCAATGAAATGTATTCTCATTCCTTATATCTTTCTCATATATCTCCTACTTTCCTACATATAGAGTGGCTTCCCTTATTTCTATCAGTCTTAATTATACTTAGCAGAATTTTAACTCTTAGAAACTTTAGTCTCCAGTGAAAACTAAGTAGTAAACAATTATGAACTGTCTGTTCCACCAGAATTTTTAGATGACAAATTCACGAATCATTTAAGCACAATGTTTTCCAACACACCCAAGTATCTATAGTTTCCCTTCAATAAGAAGCCAAAAGCAGACAAACCTTATGTTTAGAAATTTATGTTTCAGTATTTTTATTTTATTTGGAAAAAAACTTAGATACAAAATGGATTCAATCTAACTTATCATTTAACTTAGCAAAACTTCAACGTTTCAGGTTTGATAGCTATCCACAGGGTCAGATGGCCATGTAACCAAGCAAGACACTTTCTACAGTTTTGTGGAGGTCAGAGTTTTGGGACTATGCCATGAAGACTTGTACATATGAGACCTCTGATCATTTGGAGGAGTTCCAGTCTTTAAGAATCCAGCCCAAGTGTGAGTCCAGAGGAATAGAAAGGGTTTGTCCCATAGTGGGAAATATCAGCCACTGATTCCCAAAGGGGTATCTTGCCAAAGAGAATGGAGCTCCAACCTGTGATCATGATTTCAGTCAGGGGCATCCCACTGACCTGAAAAATGACCAGACCTTATACAGGGTGACTGACTCTACTGGGGTGTCCCACCAAAAGAGGGTCATGGCAAATAGCTGTGGCACTTCCTGTTGGGGCATCCCTTGCAACAGGAAACGCCAGACACTGGGTGGCCAGACTGGGTCAGAAGAAGAGGGGGAGGACTCAGCACTCAGGTGCTCAGATGCATAGGATCCTATTTGCCCATAGATCAAGGTGGTGGCTAGACCCATGGAAACAAAGAAGTAAGGGGGAGGGAGCAGAAATAAGTAAAGCACCTAAGAGTCAGCCAGTGGCAGGAAAGGGTTCCAACTGAGTCCATAGTCCATAAAGTGTGATTCACCCTGGGCAAGCTACAATTGCTAATTGCACTGCAGGTTGGGAACAAACACTCAGGAGGACAGAATGAGGGGGAAAAAGGGGTTCTTCACCCTCACAGGCACAGACAGTCTACCCTGTTCATTCTCAGACCACATCAGGGAGCTGCCCTGGCCAGAGATCTTCAATTATCAGAGGAGTACCAGGGTTAGGTTGCCAAAGGGCTGAAGAGAGAAAGGAGAGGGAGGAAAGGGTCCTTCCAAAGGGCAAAAGAGGAAATCCCTCACTCATTCAAGCAAGGGTAGTCAGGCTGATTCCCCCTGGGGCTTCCAACCCTCACCAAGGAGTAAACTCAGCTGGAAGTCATAGGTTCCCCAAGGAATACCAGAGTGGGTTCACCCAGAGAAAGTCTCAAGAAATTCCCAGAGAATCCCAGCCAGCAAAGACTCTTCATACAGGCCACCAAACGTGGGGTCTCCCAATCAGATGGAGGCCACCAAATGTAGGGTGACCCAATTGGGTAGAGGCTGTGAAAGAATGCACCCAAAGCAGAACAAAGGAGATAGAAGTTTGTTGACTACACTGGAAGGGAGAAGTGTGCAGGACAGCAAGGGAGAGACTGTGCCATGAGGCAGTGGTAGGGGGGCTCTAGTTAAGGGGGAAGGTGAGCAGATATGGGAACATATGGAATTTCCTTTTTTGGTACCTGTGTCCTGGTGTAAGTAACCCACTGGTCAGCTAGAACTTATGGATATTTTGAGGTGGGTCACTTAATGGTCCTGTTTGTATCCAGCCAGGGGTTTGGGGGGTCATTGTGGGCCCTTCTACCTTTCTCAGGCTTCCATTGCTCAAGTTAGTTGCTTAAAAGTGACCTCTACAAATGGGAAAAAACAATTAAAATATGCCAACAATGTGATAACACCGGAATTGGGAAAATTATGCAATATCAACAATAGAGAGAGAAAAAAGATTGGGGAAAAAGATGAAGAGTCCTAGAGAACTGTGAAATAACAATACAAGATTCAATGGTCATGTCTTCAGGGTCCCCAAAGGAGAAGAAAACGAGTACAAGCCAAAAAATTAAATTTTTTTTTGAAGAAATAATGATGATTGAGTCCCACATCGGGCTCCCTGCTCCACGGGAAGCCTGCTTCTCCCTCTCCCACTCCCCCTGCTTGTGTTCCTGCTCTCGCTGTGTCTCTCTCTGTCAAATAAATAAATAAATAAAATCTTTAAAAAAAAAAGAAATCATGATGAAAACTTTCCAAGATTGGCAAAAGCATGAAACTAGATTCAGGAAGCAAAGTGAATTCCAATGAGAATAAGCCCAGGGAAATCCACACCTAAATACATCATAATTAAACTGCTGAAATCTTAAGACAAAAAAAAACTTGTGTAAGCAGACACTGAAAAAATAATGTGTTATCTACAGAGGAACAACAAATAACTATAGAATTCTCATCAGAAATTATAAAGGCCAAAAGAAAGTGGCATAATATTCTTAAAGTGCTGAAAGAAAGGAATTAACTCAGAATCCTATATTAACTAAAAATATCCTTCAGGAAAGACACACTCTCAGATGCAGGGAAACTGAGAGCATTCATAGTCAGAAGACCTGCTCTAAAAAAAGGTGCTAAAGGAAATTCTTCAAATAGAAGAGAAATAGTACTAGATGGAAAATTGAAACATTCCATGGAGTGCAGCTTAAATGCCCGAACATTATATACAGTATAAACATAAGGTGATTCTGAAAGGTGGGGAAAAGGAAGACCATCTATGCTTTTGAGACTCAAGGACCCACACTGCAATTAGTGTCCTTATTTTCTTTTTCCTCATATATACCAGGAGTGTGCTAGAGAAGCAGGCAAACTGGAAAATCAATGGGCAAGATAATAAGCTTCAAAAAACCTCTGTTTTCCCTAGCTAAAGGACCAGGAAATTAGCAGCCTAAAAAGACAGAAAACTTGCAGAAAATAACTACCCATGGAAAAATATTACCAGCCCTCCCTCCCTCCCCAAAATTAAAGGCTCAAGGGAAAGCCCATTACCACCTCACTCAGACATAATGACCATTGACTCCTGCCAGGACTGTGTTAGAAAATGCCAAGTTGGGAACCTGGACTTCCATCCTCACCTGGTGACTCCAAGGAGCCCCATCTCTTCCTCCCTCCCCACAAGGGTCCAAGAAAGCCCAGAGGAAAGTTGTGACTTCCAGCACCAGTTAGGACCCTCATTATTCTTCATCTTGTCACTGGAGGACACATGAAGAACACTAATGAGGAGCCCCTCCCAGCCAGGCAGTGTCAGCAGAACCAAGTAGGGAGCCAGATCTCTCAGTGCATCAGTAATGAGGTGTCTCTCCCTCAGGGCACTCCCTGAGGTGGTTAAAGCCACAAGTTTAAGCATCCTCTTCAGCTACTGAAAGAAAGAAAGGAATGAGGCCAGTTATGGGAAGGAGACCAAGAAGAGCAAGGTAAACAAGGATAAGGTTTGTTATGCAGATTTAAATCCAAATCTGCTCCACTGAGTCATCCTCCTCTTCCTGGTACAGAGAGGGAGACACCCTTGCAAATGGAGATTTTCTTTATAAATGTAAATTTCTCTAACAAAAGAGTAACTTTTCTGTTTTCAGAGCTTGTCCCACCTCGGCTATTTCTCAAAATAATCACCACTAAATAATCCTTATGCTAGAGGCATATTTTACATGGCAATATTCTGCTCCCCTTCAGCTTATCACAGAAGTCTCCAGGTCAGCCCCTGCTACATTGCTTGCTTAGGTCCTCAGATGGTAGGTTAATGCTAACCTCTGGTTCACCTCAGACACATGAAGAAAATAACCATATTCAGCACAGTTCAGGTTTTATTTTTCATACCTCAACAGCTCTAACAAGTATTTTTAAATTGTTCCTTTTTGCCAGTAATAATCTTCAGCTCATTAAAAAATGACAGTTAACTTTGGGGCACCTGGGTGGCTCAGTTGGTTAAACTTCAGCCTTCAGCTCAGGTCATGATCCTAGAATCCTAGGATCCAGTCCCACATCAGGCTCCCTGCTCATCCAGGAGTCTGCTTCTCCCTCTGACCCTCTCCCCTCTCATTCTATCTCTCATTCTCTCTCTCTCAAATAAATAAATAAGATCCTTAAAAAAAATGACAACTAACTTCAGTGAGACTTCATTTTGGAGACTTATTGTGGAGGAATCCTTATCAGCTGTTATTTATAGCTCTGGCTTCTATAGTCATTGATTATTCCATATATTTTCCTCCAAGTGTAGTGATGTAGGGAAAGATGTTAGGGTTCAAAGCCAATGGCCAAGAAAAAACTTGGAGACATCTGGTGCAAAAAGGTGGTTTTATTAAACCACAAGAACAGGAAGATGGGCAGAAAGAGCTGCACTGGGGTCAGGAGGAGTGGCCCATTATATACTCTCAAGTTGGGAGGGGGTTAGAGATAGTGTAAGCTTCTCAGATATTTTGGAAACAAGGTTTCCAGGATCCTGAGGGGCTAGCTATTGTTAAGAAAGATCATTTATTAATTTATTACTGTTTAGTAAAAACTCAGTCATGAGACCCTTCAGATGTATATCGGTGGGCCATATTTTTGGGGGATGATTGCCAATACGTATCTTGAGGGGTTTAGAGATAAAGGAAGTTTGAGGAATTTTGTAAGTTAAAGTAGTCTTACAGGTTCCTGGGGCTTTGGCTAAGATTGCCTTTTGCCCTTAGCAAAGTCATCAAGGCCACTGAGTCCCTAAAGGAATGTTATTCTTGCCTGTTGCAAGGACTTGTCAATGGGCTGTAGGTAGTAAGGAAACTTAAAACTTTTCTTCTGTCTTTGCTTCCCACATTCATAAGTAAAAAGAGATCTAAAAATATCTCAGAGAAACTTAAAAATTTCCTTTATAATAATAGTAAAATATGGTAAATTATTTATTATTCATAATTTAAGAATGAAGATATGCTTAATTTGATGTTCCCATTAACAAGGGATTAACTGATCCATAAGAATAAAAAGGAGACATCATTTTATACCTAAACCCTTTGAAGATTCGTCTGGTTCAGATTCACAAGGATCATGCTAGTGTACCAGTGCAATATTTAGAATATCAATTATTGTCATGTTAGTTTGTTAAATACTTGCTTTTGACTTGTTTTTTATGTAGATTTTAGATAATGTTCTGTATTAAAATGGAAATATTTGGCATTTATAGAAAATTTTTCAGTTGGAGATCAAAGAGCATTTAAGAGATTATCTTCCAAAGACTATTCTACTTAAACTTCTGTCTCCTTATTTTGGCAAACAAAGCCAGTCAATTGTCACAACATTTTTATTCCAGGTCACCCATTGCCATTGTGCCACCAAAACCTAATACACCTCCCATAAGAATGTCTTCCTGTTCCTTATGATGAGGGAGCAGAAGGCTGGCTGAAGACAAAGCATAAGCTGACACCCTGCAACCTCCCCCCACGCCCCACTCCTGAGTGGATCACGTGTGACATTCTTCCAGGAATCTCCCAACTATCTTAATGTTAATGCCTTGCTAGAGGGGGGAAAACAACCTTAACTTGACAATGGCAAGGCCTCAGGTATCTTATAGGTCCTTTTTAGCATATGAAAGTTCTTTTGAAACCTCCCTTTTTCCTTACCTCCCCCAACCCCATAGTATATAATCAGTCACCTCTCACAACCCCCATGCAGCAGCTCTTTCTGCCCATGGGTCCTGTCCCCATGCTTTAATAAACCACCATTTTGCACCAAAGACATCTCAAGAATTCTTTCTTGGCCGTCGGCCTCGAGTCCTAACGTCCTCTTTCCTATATCACTTATATATAATACTATACCACTGTAGATCCAGTTCCTACAGTTAATGTCTGGCCAAACCTTCTTCACCTGGGAATCCCTTTGAGGCCTTCACAACTGATGAAGGATGGTTGGGACAAGGGGCCCCTCTCTGAAGAGGAAACCACCTCAAAAGGATTTTACACCACCCTGGAAGGAGCCCTCCACCCTTTCCCATGTGATAGATAGATGACAAAAACCTGATTGGATGGCAGGTGCAGGGAGGGTTAATCAGATTAAAACAAACCACTAACAAACCCATAAGAACCCCTAGACTTAGAAACTCTAGTGGCAACTCTCTCGGGTCTCCTCCCTCCTCTGGAACTTTGTTTTGTTTGTTTTTGTTTTTTAAAATTTTATTTATTTATTTGAGAGAAAGTGAGAGAGAGTGAGAGAGAAAGAGAATGAGTAGGGCGAGTGGGAGAAGCACACTTCCCACTGAGCAGGTAGCCCCACATGGGGCTTGATCCCAGGACACTGAGATCATGACTTGAGCTGAAGGCAGATGCTTAAGCAACTGAGCCACTCAGGTGCCCCTCTTCAGGAGCAAACATATCACTTTGCTATTGCTCAATAAGCTTTACTTTGCTGCCCACCACTCTGTCTGGTCTACCTCTTCATTCTTTAAAGAGGTGTGACCAAGAACCATTGGCATGCACAGAGAAAAAATCCTGTAACACAACCACCCTTAACACTCTATTTTCAACATCCTGTGGCTTGTCTAACCATATGTGTTAGTCTGTATTCTGTCTGTTTATATGTATGTCGATTATAAGAAACTCTGTTCCATGGTTAAGGATCTTATTTTCTGCAATTCTTCTTAATCACCAGTACTTGACACTTCACTTCAACACTGAAAGGATAAACAAAATAAATGAATGAAGCAATGAACAAATCAGTTGAATAAGTGAATTAATTAATTAATTAATTCTAAAATAACAAATAGAAATGTCAAGGATATCATTGGTTACATGATTTGGTATTACTAACACAGAGTTTGGGATGGCCACCAACTCTAACTTCATCATTTTATCCACTGAATAGATGGACCTGAATGATATAACTTGAAAATAATGAGGTTTCAATGTTCTTTCAGTAAACTCTAACATAAATACTTCCATAACAAAGATAACAAAGCAAAAAGTAGATTGGAAAAATAAGAATAATGTCGGGACGCCTGGGTGGTTCAGGGGGTTCAGCATCTGCCTTGGGCTCAGGTCATGATCCCAGCATCCTGGGATCAAGTCCCACATCAGGCTCTCCACCGAGCAAGGAGCCTGGTTCTCCCCCTGCCTGCCATCTCCCTGCTTGCTCCTGCCTCCCCAAATGAATAAATAAAGTTTTTTTAAAAAAAGAATAAAGCCAAGTACTTACTTCTGGTATTTTAACTAATTTCCAAAATTAAGTGAATCTGATGGCACAAACCAGAGGTTTATAATATTTTTCACAAAGTAATGATTGATATCACCATCTAAAAATGGTTTAAAGCACAGATCTCATTTTTTCTTTTCCTTTAGCTGAAATAATAACATAAGATAGATTTTGCCATGATTTGACAGGAAAAACATCACTGCCCATATTATTTCACATAAAGGAATTTACCAACTTAAAAAAAAGATTTTATTTATTTACCTGACAGACAGAAAGACCACAAGCAGGGGGAGAAGCAGACTTCCCACTGAGCAGAGATCATGACCTGACCGAACGCAGATGCTTAACTGAATGAACCACCCAGGCACCCCGGAATTTACCAACTGTTTTATTTATTTATTTATTTATTTATATTTTATTTATTTGACAGAGAGAGACACAGCAAGAGAGGGAACACAAACAGGGGGAGTGGGAGAGGGAAAAGCAGTCTTCCTGCAGAGCAGGGAGCCCATTTTGGGGCTCGATCCCAGGACCCTGGGATCATGACCTGAGCCAAAGGCAGATCCTTAAAGACTGAATCCCCCAGGAGCCCCCCAACTTTTAAAGTAAATCTTATTTTTACCTAAAACGTCTTCCCATGTGAAGGAACGTGCAAGTTGGCGTATTGCTTCAGTGACCAGCCAAGTTAGTATATGCATCAAAAGAACAGAGTATGATGCTAGTCTTGACATAAAATATTTATGTGGTACAGCTGGACATCATACTTCCTCAGGCCTTTGTATCTTGTCTGTAAAATAAGGGCATCAGATGCCTTGATTGCTAAACTACCTGCCAGGTCATTTATCAAATATTCTTTTATTTGTACATTTCGATGTTATAATTGCCATTTAAGGTATCTACATATACAGTTATATATATTAGAGACTCAAGTACAATTTAGAAATTAATTGTTTAAAAAGCAAATAAGCTTCCTACTGTAAAAGAAATGAAAGACATCAAATCCTGCTGAGTACTTTCTACATTTGCTTTCACTATAGCAAAATGTAAGTTGTGATCATACTTCATGGACCATCTGCAGATTTGCTGTCAGTTTGTACAGGTAAGGATGCTTTAGTAATTCCAGATGTCACAACAACTTCTTTCCAGTTCATCTCTAGGGAAAAATAGCACAAGGATCTGAAATCCAAAGATGAATCACTGAAAGAATCACCTGGTTGATACATTTACCTAAAGGGAAATTAGCCAGGATTTCCTATTTGGTAAAGATGATTTGCTTTAGTGGACAATTCTCATTACACTTGAGAAAGAATAAGTGATGAGAGCTTCTCCTCTGATACTATTTTATTAATCTTCTAAAACAAGACTGATAAAATAACCTAAATTTGACTTCCAGGTTAACTTGAGACCTTTTCATTATTAAAAAGATTGCTTTTTAAAGATATTTTATGGATGATATTTTAAATGGAGCTAAATAGTTTTATTGTCTACAGAAAAAGTTTTTTTTTGTAATGTGATGTTTAAAAAAGTGTGCAGCACTGGAGATAGATAAGGATAGAATATAGAGATAAAGATCAAGTATATAAGATAATGAATCTATTTTGAAAATGTTGATTTTTTAATCTTTTGATATCTCTTTGTTCATACTAACATACATATTAGCTTGTTCCTTCATGGCAAGGTCACCCCTCAGTTTTAAGTTAAGCCCACTGTAAGAACATTTTCTTCTAATAACTCACATCATGTAAAGTTTTCTAGCAATGTTAGGGAAAATTGATAAGATCATAATATGTGTTTGTGGAGTTCATGGTAAAATCAACATTAGGTTCAGTGATGAAACAATTGATTTTTTGTAATTTCATGACCTAATTTTATTTTATTTATTTTTTTAAAGATTTTATTTATTTATTTGACAGAGAGAGACAGCGAGAGCAGGAACACAAGCAGAGGGAGTGGGAGAGGGAGAAGCAGGCTTCCCGCCGAGCAGGGAGCCCGATGTGGGACTCGATCCCAGGACCCTGGGATCATGACATGAGCCGAAGGCAGACAATTAACAACTGAGCCACCCAGGCGTCCTTCATGACCTAATTTTAGATGTGAACAATATTGACAGTCCTTAAAGGTGGTCTTCTAGTAAGGTCATGGGCCTATTCTAAGGTTGCTGCCTCTATTTACAACATATTTGTGTGTAATTAACTCCTGATCCAGTGTATACAACACACAGAAAATGATTGGTCTCATTACTTTCTGTTCACATATTATTTCAGCCAAGAAAAGAAAAAAAGAAAGAAATTATTCAGATTGAAAGACATAATTTCAAATCTCATTTTCCTGTCTCTGCTCTTAAAAGTCTAGATAGTTGCCACTACGAAATGCATTCAGTGTTCTAAAATATTCTGTGGGAAGGAATTTCAAATCTTATGATTATGGCTACTTCAGTGGGATTAGTGCACATGTGTCTTACCAAATTGACTCCTCCGGAAGCATAATGCTCATTTTTTTAAAAAATATTTTTTAAAATATTTTTTCTTATGTTAATCACCATACATTATATCATTAGTTTGTCATGTAGTGTTCCATGATTCATTGTTTGTGCATAAAACCCAGTGTTCCATGCAGAACATGCCCTCTTTAATACCAATCACCAGGCTAACCCATCCTCCCACAACCCTCCCCCCTAGATCCCTCAGTTTGCTTTTCAGAGTCCATTGTCTCTCATGGTTTTCGCCCCCTCTGATTCCCCCCCTTTCATTGTTCACCTCTTGCTATCTTCTTCTTTTTTTTTCTTAACATATCTTGCATTATTTGTTTCAGAGGTACAGATCTGTGATTCAACAGTCTTGCACAATTCATAGTGCTCACCATAGCATATACCATCCCCAATGTCTATCACCCAGCTTCCCCATTCCACCCACCCCACCAGCACTCCAGGAACCCTCAGTTTGTTTCCCGAGATTAAGAATGCCTCATATCAGTGAGGTCATATGGTACATGTATTTCTCTGATTGACATATTTCAGTCAGCATAACACCCTCCAGTTCCATCCACATCATTGCAAATGGCAAGATCTCATTCCTTTTGATGGCTGCATAATATTCCATTGCATATATATACCACTTCTTCTTTATCTATCCGTCTGTTGATGGACATCTTGGCTCTTTCCACAGTTTGGCTATTGTGGACATTGCTGCTATAAACATCAGGGTGGACGTACCTCTTTGGACCCCTACATTTGTATCTTTGGGGTAAATACCCAGTAGTGCAATTGCTAGATCATATGGTAGCTCTATTTTCAACTTTTTGAGGACCCTCCATACTGTTTTCCAGAGTGGTCACACCACCTTGAATTCCCACCAGTGGTGTAGGAGGGTTCCCCTTTCTCCACACCCCTCCAACATCTGTCATTTCCTGACTTGTAAATTTTAGCCATTCTAACTGGTGTGAAGTAGTATCTCATTGAGGTTTTCATTTGGATTTCCCTGATGCCGAGTGATGTTGAGCACTTTTTCATGTGTCTGTAGGCCATTTGGATGTCTTCTTTGGAAAAATGTCTGTTCATGTCTTCTGCCCATTTCTTGATTGGATTATTTGCTCTTTGGGTGTTGAGTTTGATAAGTTCTTTTATTTTTTAAAATTTTTTTTGTTATGTTAATCACCATACATCATTAGTTTTTGATGTATTGTTCCATGATTCATTGTGCATAACACCCAGTGTGCCACACAGAACATGCCCTCTTTAATAACCATCACCAGCCTAACACATCCCCCCAACCATCTCCCCTCTAGAAACCTCAGTTTGTTTTTCAGAGTCCATCGACTCTCATGGTTCGTCTCCCCCTCCGACTTACTCCCCTTCATTTTTCTCCTCCTGCTATCTTCTTCTTCTTTTTTTTTTCTTAACATATATTGCATTATTTGTTTCAGAAGTCCTGATCTCTGATTCAACAGTCTTGCACAATTCACAGTGCACACCACAGCACATACACTCCCCAATGTCTGTCACCCAGGCACCCCATCCCTCCCACGCCGCACCACTCCAGCAAACCTCAGTTTGTTACCCTAGGTTAAAAAATCCTCAAATCAGCAAGGTAATATGATACATATCTTTCTCTGATAGACTTATTTCACTCAGCATAACACCCTCCAGTTCCATCCATGTCGTTGCAAATGGCAAGACCTCATTCCCTGTGATGGCTGCATAATATTCCATTGTGTATATATACCACTTCTTCTTTATCCATTCATCTGTTGATGGACATCTTGGCTCTTTCCACAGTTTGGCTATTGTGGACAAGGCTGCTATAAACATTAGGGTGCACGTACACCTTCAGATCCCTACATTTGTATCTTTGGGGTAAATACCCAGGAGTGCAATTGCTGGATCGTATGCTAGCTCTATTTTCAACTGTTTGAGAAACCTCCATACTGTTTTCCAGAGTAGTTGCACCAGCTTGCATTCCCACCAACAGTGTAGGAGAGTTCCCCTTTCTCCACATCACCGACAACATCTGTCGTTTACTGACTTGTTAATTCTAGCCATTCTGACTGGTGAGAGGTGGTATCTCACGGAGATTTTGATTTGGATTTCCCTGATGCTCAGTGATGTTGAGGAATTTTTCATGTGTCTGTTGGCCATTTGGATGTCTTCTTTGGAAAAATGTCTGTTCATGTCTTCTGCCCATTTCTTGATTGGATTATTTGTTCTTTGGGTGTTGAGTTTGATAAGTTCTTTATAGATTTTGGATACTAGCCCTTTATCTGATATGTCATTGGCAAATATTTTCTCCCATTCTGTCAGCTGTCTTTTGGTTTTGTGGACTGATTCTTTTGCTATGCAAAAGTTTATATCTTGATGAAATCCCAATAGTTCATTTTTGCCCTTGTTTCCCTTGCCTTTGGCGATGTCTCTAGGAAGAAGTTGCTGCGGCTGAGGTCAAAGAGGTTGCTGCCTGTGTTCTCCTTTAGGATTTTGATGGATTCCTATCTCACGTTTAGGTCCTTCAACCATTTAGAGTCTATTTTTGTGTGTGGTGTAAGGAAATGGTCCAGGTTCATTCTTCTGCATGTGGCTATCCAATTATCCCAATACCATTTGTTGAAGAGACTGTCTTTTTTCCATTGCACATTCTTTCCTGCTTTGTCAAATATTAGTTGACCATAGAGTTGAGGGTCCATTTCTGGGCTCTCTATTCTGTTCCATTGATCTATGTGTCTGTTTTTGTGCCAGTATCATACTGTCTGATGATGACAGCTTTGTAACAGAGCTGGAAGTCTGGAATTGTGATGCCGCCAGCTTTGCTTTTCTTGTTCAATATTCCTCTGGCTAATCGAGGTCTCTTTTGGTTCCATACAAATTTTAGGATTATTTGTTCCATTTCTTTGAAAAAAGTGGATGGTATTTTGATGGGGATTGCATTGAATGTGTGGATTGCTCTAGGTAGCATTGACATCGTCACAATGTTTGTTCTTCCAATCCATGAGGATGGAACGTTTTTCCATTTCTTTGTGTCTTCTTCAATTTCTTTCATGAGTATTTTATAGTTTTCTGAGTACAGATCCTTTGCCTCTTTGGTTAAATTTATTCCTAGGTATCTTATGGTTTTGGGTGCAAGTGTAAATGGGATCGACTCCTTGATTTGTCTCTTTACTGCCTTGTTGTGGGTGTATAGGAATGCCACTGATTTCTGAGCATTGATTTTATATCCTGCTACTTGACTGAATTCCTGTATGAGTTCTAGCAGTTTTGGGGCAGAGTCTTTAGGGTTTTCCACATACAGTATCAGATCATCTGCAAAGAGTGAGAGTTTGACTTCCTCTTTGCCGATTTGGATGCCTTTGATTTCTTTTAGTTGTCTGATTGCTGTGGCTAGGACTTCTAATACTATGTTGAATAGCAGTGTTGAGAGTGGACATCCCTGCCGCGTTCCTGACCTTAGGGAAAAGCTCTCCGCTTTTCCTCATTGAGAATGATATTCGCTGTCTGTTTTTCATAGATGGCTTTTATGATATTGAGGTATGTACCCTCTGTTCCTATACTCTGAAAGTTTTGATCAAGAAAGGATCCTGTACTTTGTCAAATGCATTTTCTGCATCTATTGAGAGGATCATATGATTCTTGTTCTTTCTTTAGTTAATGTATTGTATCACGTTGATTGATTTGCGGATGTTGAACCAGCCTTGCAGCCCGGGGATGAATCCAACTTGATCATGGTGAATAATCATTTAATGTACTGTTGGATCCTCTTGGCTAGTATTTTGGTGAGAATTTTTGCATCCATGTTCATCAAGGATATTTGTCTGTAATTCTCCTTTTTGATGGGGTCTTTGTCTTGTTTTGGGATCAAGGTAATGGTGACCTCATAAAATGAGTTTGGAAATATTCCTTCCATTTCTATTTTTTGGAACAGTTTCAGGAGTATAGGTATTAATTCTTCTTTAAATGTCTGATAGAATTCCCCTGGGAAGCCGTCTGGACCTGGGCTTTTGTTTGTTGGGAGATTTTTGATGACTGCTTCAATTTCCTTCGTGGTTATAGGTCTGTTCAGGTTTTCTATTTCTTCCTGGTTCAATTTTGGTAATTGATACATCTCTAGGAATGTACCCATTTCTTCCAGGTTATCTAATTTGCTGGCATAGAGTTGCTCATAATATGTTCTTACAATTGTTTGTATTTCTTTGGTGTTGGTTGTGATCTCTCCTCTTTCGTTCATGATTTTGTTGATTTGGTTCATTTCTCTTTTCTTTTTGATAAGTCTGGCCAGGGGTTTATCAATCTTGTTAATTCTTTCAAAGAACCAGCTCCTAGTTTCATTGATCTGTTCTACTGTTCTTTGGTTTCTATTTCATTGATTTCTGTTCTGATCTTTATGATTTCTCTTCTCCTCCTGGGTTTTGGCTTTATTTGCTGTTCTTTCTCCAGCTCCTTTAGGTGTAGGGTTAGGTTGTGTATTTGAGACCTTACTTGTTCCTTGAGAAAGGCTTGTATTGCTATATACTTTCCTCTCAGGACTGCCTTTGCTGTATCCCAAAGATTTTGAACAGTTGTGTTCTCATTTTCATTAGTTTCCATGAATTTTTTAAATTCTTCTTTAATTTCCTGGTAGACCCTTTATTCCTTAGTAGGATGCTCTTTAGCCTCCATGCATTTGAGTTCTTTCCGAATTTCCTCTTGTGATTGAGTTCTAGTTTCAAAGCATTGTGGTCTGAAAATATGCAGGGAACAATCCCAATCTTTTGGTACCAGTTGAGACCTGATTTGTGACCTAGGATGTGATCTCTTCTGGAGAATGTCCCATCTGCACCGCAAAAGAATGTGTATTCCATTGCGTTGGGATGGAATGTTCTGAATATGTGAAGTCCATTTGGTCCAATGTGTCATTTAAAGTCTTTATTTCCTTGTTGATCTTTTGCTTAGATGATCTGTCCATTTCAGTGAGTGGGGTGTTAAAGTCCCTCACTATTATTATATTGTTGTCTATGTGTTTCTTTGCTTTTGTTATTAATTGCCTTCTATATTTGGCTGCTCCATGTTAATGGCATAGATATTTGCAAGTGTTAGATCTTCTTGTTGGATAGACCCTTTAAGTAGGATATAGTGTCCTTCCTCATCTCTTATTACAGTCTTTGGTTTAAAATCTAATTTGTCTGATATAAGGATTGCCACCCCAGCTTTCTTTTGGTGTCCATTAGCATGGTAAATAGTTTTCCACCCCCTCACTTTAAATCTGGGTGTGAGTTTTGGTCTAAAACAAGTCTCTTTCAGACAGCATATTGATGGTTCTTGTCTTTTAATCCAATCTGATACCTGTGACTTTTGATTGGGGCATTTAGCCTATTTACATTCAGGGTAACTATTAAAGATGAATTTAGTGACATTGAATTGCCCTTTAGGTGATTATTACTCTATATTTTCTGTGTTCCTTTCTGGTCTATGCTGCTCTTAGGTTTCCTCTTTGCCTAGAGGACCCTTTCCAATATTTCTTGTAGGGCTGGTTTTGTGTTTGCAAATTCCTTTAGTTTTTGTTTGTCCTGGAACCTCTTTATCTCTCCTTCTATTTTCAAGGACAGCCTAGCTGGATATAGTATTCCTGGCTGCTTATTTTTCTCGTTTAGTGCTCTGAAGATGTCATGCCAGTCCTTTGTGGCCTGCCAGGTCTCTGTGGATAGGTCTGTTGCCATTCTGATGTTTCTACCATTATAGGTTACATATCTCTTCTCTTGAGCTGCTTTCAGGATTTTCTCTTCATCTGTGAGACTCATAAGTTTACTCTTAGATGTCGGGGTGTTGACCTATTTTTTTTTTTTTTTTGAGAGTGTTTCTCGGTGCCTCCTGAATTTTGATGCCTTGTTTCCTTCCCCACATTATGGAAATTCTCTGTTATAATTTGCTGCAACATACATTCTGCCCCTCTCTCTCTTTCTTCTTCTTCTGGGATCCCAATTATTCTAATGTTGTTTTGTTTTATGGTATCGCTTATCTCTCAAATTCTGCCCCCATGATCCAGTAGTTGTTTATCTCTCTATGTCTCAGCTTCTTTATTTTCCATCATTTGATCTTCTATATCACTGATTCTCTCTTCTGCCTCATTTATCCTAGCAGTTAGTGCCCCCATTTATTGCACCTCATTATTAGCCTTTTTTATTTCGACTTGGTTAGATTTTAGTTCTTTTATTTCTTCAGAAATTGTTTCTCTAATAACTTCCATGCTTTTTTCAAGCCCAGCTAGTATGTTTAAAATCATGATTTTGAATTCTGGATCCGACATCGTACTAATGTCCATATTGAGTGTGTCCCTGGCTGATGGTACTACCTCTTGTTCTTTTTTTGAGGTGATTTTTTCCATCTTGTCATTTTGTCCAGTAGGAGAATAGATGAATGAGAGAACAAAATGCTAACAGGTTAACAACATCCTCAGAAAATATACTCTAAACAAATCAGAAAACACCTGAGGCCAGGGGAAAAGAAAGGGAAAGAAAAAAAAAAAAAGAAGGAGATAAAAAAAGAAAAAGTTAAAAACAAACAAACAGAACAAAAAAAATAGAATATGACTAAATATGGTCCAGCTGGTGCATAGATCAGTGCCACACATTAGATTTTGGGTGTATTTTAGTCTGTTAGAAGAAAGTACCTCCCAAAATTTTAAAGAAAGAAAGACTTAATATATGTACAAATTAAGGGTTGATATGATGAATGGTGGAATATGACTGTATAGATGAAAATTATAAAAAATTTTATAAAAGGAATTGATGATAAGTTGTTTGAGAAAAGAAAGAAGAGGATTTAAAAAGAATGAAAGAAAGAAAGAAAAAAAAAGGAGAGAATGTGATCAGGCAGGAGCCTAAAACAAATCCATACACTAGAGATTTATGTTATATATTGATCTGTTAGAAGAAACTGTATCTCAAAGTTTTAAAGAATCACAGATCTGTACCTCTGAAACAAATAATGCAATATATGTTAAGAAAAAAAAAAGAAGATAGCAGGAGGGGAAGAATGAATGGGAGTAAATTGGAGCAGGAGACGAACCATGAGAGACGATGTACTCTGAAAAACAAACTGAGGGTTCTAGAGGGGAGTGGGGTGGGGGATGGGTTAGCCTGGTGATGGGTATTAAAGAGGGCATTTTCTGTGTGGAACACTGGGTTTTATGCACAAGCAATGAATCCTGGAACACTACATCAAAAACTAATGATGTAATGTGTGGTGATTAACATAACAATAAAAGAATAAAAAAAAATTTTAAAGAGAGAACAACTTATATATATATGGCAAAAATAAGTGTTAATACTATGATGGGATAGAATATGACTCTAAAAATGAAAAATAAAAATGTTTTTTAAAAAGGGATTGATAAGATATTGATTTAAAAAGGGAAAAAGAAAAATTAAAAAAAAAAGTTAAAAAAATTAACTTTGAAAGACTAAAGAATCGTGGTAAAAGCCATGAAATCTATGCACAGGTGTTCCCCTAGCGCTGGAGTTTCGCCGTTCTTATTGATCAGTAAACTTGGTCTTGGTTGGCTGTTCTAGTTGATCTTCTGGGGAAGGGACCTGTTGCTGTGGTTCCCAATATTCTTTGCTCTGCCCTTCCCCGGTCCGGGCTAAGTAATCTGCTTGTGTTTGCTCTCAGGAGCTTTTGTTCCCTGAAAGCTTTTGGTACAGCTTTGGAGGACAAGAGTGAAAATGGTGGCCTCCCAATCTCCACCCCAGAGGAGCCGAGAACTTGGGCCCCGTTCCTCAGTATGCCCCCAGAGAAAAGTGGTCAATCACTCCTGTCTCCCTGGTCTCCAGCTGCACTCTGTGCTCACCTGGCCTGTGACCAAGCATTTCTATCTCTGGCACATGACCCTATGTGGAGTCTCTAAACCCAGCAGATCCCTGTGGTGTGCTCCCATGCCACTCCTCCCAAGGGAGGAAAGGGAGTTTCCCCGGATCTGCCGCTTGTTGGGTCCCTGCTGGAGGAGCAGTGGCCTGACTGTTTCGCTGATCACAGTTTATGGCAACCCCGAGCTGAGAGCCCATGCCTTGGTTCTGTCTCTGCAGCTGGCTTCCTTGCTCTGATACCCAGGAGCTCTGCCACACTCAGGCACCCCCGGTCTTTCTGTGACCCCGAGGTCCTGAGATCACACTGT
The DNA here is from genome assembly GCF_037043125.1 of Eumetopias jubatus. Classification (NCBI taxonomy): domain Eukaryota; kingdom Metazoa; phylum Chordata; class Mammalia; order Carnivora; family Otariidae; genus Eumetopias; species Eumetopias jubatus. The sequence continues at coordinate 143,184,196 of NW_028274813.1, forward strand.
CCTGCGAGCTTTCCACCCCCCTCTCAGCCACTCGAGTGACGTCCCTCATTGGGCCGACTTTTAAAAGTTCCAATTTTGTGCTCCGATGCTCTGTCACTTGCCAGAAGTGACCGACGGAGGCTCCCTCCTCCGCCTCCGCCGTCTATCCTCCCGAATATCACCTCGGATTCACTTCTCCACACATCCTACCTTCCAGAAAGTGGTCACTTTTCTGTTCAGAGAGTTGTTGCTACTCTTTTCTTCTATCTCCTGTTGAGTTCGTAGGTGTTCAAATGGTTTGATCCCTATCCAGCTGAATTCCTGAGACCAGATGAAACCCAGGTCTCCTACTCCTCTGCCATCTTAAGATCTCTGCATAATGCTCGTTTAGATGATTATGTTTAGTGAAGTGTCTAAAAAGCAGACTCTAAAACAAGTTGGCAGTGGTAGCTGCTATGCCATGGTTGTACTGAAGAGAGGAATCCAGAAGTCTGGAAGAGCCTGACATAACCATGGTTTCCTTGGTGGCAGCCTGTTGATTCCATCTAGCCAGGAAATAGGTCTTGGACACTTGCTGGGTGCTGACAAGTTCAGGGGTAGAGCAGTGAGCAGGAAAGACAATGCCTGGTGGGGGAGACAGTTGAAGGAATTCAGGACATGCCACCCCAAAATATGCTGCTTGGATATATTGATTATTTTGAGCTATAGGCACTTGACGAACTAACCTTTTGTGCCTAAAGACAGGTCTTCCAAAAGGAACCCAATAGGAACCCAATTATTATAGATTCCCCCTGGCCCGCACACACACACGCTGCTCAGGATTTTCATCAACTTGGGAAGATTGACTTATCACAAGAGAGGAGACTAGAAGTGGACACCATACGCAAATTTTGTCACAAATGATCACTCCTCCCATTTATCCTTCTAAGGGTCCATTTTCCCTTTTCCTCTAAATCAATTACTCTCCACTAAGTGGCCTATATATCCCTTTCCCCCTTCCCATATTAACACAGTATACACGCTCTCAAATCTCAACACTTTTTTGGGTATTCACTTTTTTTTTCCTGTGATGCCCCCGTGCACATATTAAAAATTAATAAATTAATATACCTTTTCTCTTGTTAATCTCCCGATTATCAGACCCAGCTTTTAAACCTAAGAGAGTAGAGGGAAAGTCTTGCTTCCCCTACACAGTAAACAAATAATATGCCATGGTGATAACAGTCATAAAGGGAAATCAGTGGGAGAAAGACCCCTGAGTACCAAGGTGGAGAAGGTGGACAGAGAAGCTCAGGTCAAATGACATTTGGCAGAGATATAAAGGCAATGAGGGAAAGAACCACACCCATGTGGATATTGGAGACCAGGGGGGCATGGAGTCAGGTTGGCCAAGTGAAGCCTAAAGATTAAGTAGGATAAAGACTGCTGGATTTAGCACCATGGAGGTCATTGTTGGCCCTGATGAGATCAGTTTGGGTGGATTGGTGAGAACTAACCTTGCCTGGAAGGGGTTTCAGAAAACAGGAGGAGAGGAAGTAGTGATTTGGGAAAAATACTCCTTCTGAGTTACCATGAGCTGAGTTACATACCTGGAACAGCCTGGCCAAGTTGGATCAGAACCAGCACTCACCAGAAGCAGTGAGAAGTTCAGTGCAAGTACACAAGGAGCCTGAGATGGTCACAGAGGTCACAGATCCAGGAGGGCCTGTGTTGTGGAAGGTGAAAGAGCAGCATCTAAGCAGGTGTACCCTACTTTATGTCTGCAGAGGCTTGAGATATGCCATGCCATAGCCTTTTCTGCACTTGCATAGCTGTTGTCTTTGTAGGGGAGAAAAAAGTTTTCCTTGACCCCCTTAAGGTCCCTGATTAGATTTGAAAATTATACTAACAAAGATTAATAGGAGAAACACCTACAAATTTTATAGAATTTTTGCATGTACATGGGAGCCTTCACAAGAGAATGAATACCTGGAGAAGTGACCAGAGCAGGAAACTTTTGTACCTTTTAGACAAAGAAACATAAATTTGTGAAGAGTTGATGAGATAAAGGGACTTGTGGTAGGAGGAATAAATGTGAAAAAGTAACTAGGAAGATAAAAGTTTAAAAGATTTGTTTGTACAGATTTCCTGCCCCACTCCTCCCCCCAGCCCATTCCCTGTCTCTGGTGATAATGTCTTTCCTCCTCGGATAGGGAGGGTATGGGAAATTTATGACTTGTTTCAGAAAAGAAGGTCAAGGCAGGGAGGTCAGAGTGACCTTCTTGATTCTGCCATTTTTCTTAATTCCTTCAGGTCAAGATATTACATGTGCTATGGTAACCATATTTTGAGGTAGCATGTCCCCAACCCCATAGTTATCTTTTCTTGTAATAATTCCCCATACATTGCAGGTAGAGGAAACAATATATCTTACCTGTGAAGTATGATATAATTACTCCTTCTGGGTTCCCCTAGACTTTTCCTATGCTCAATAAATAGTTCCCTAGTAAATGAATATGATAAATGATGTGGTGGTTTAAAGGCATTCCTTTATTTTCTGGGTCCTCTTACCAAAAACATGCTCACCTGAGGTTACTTGATAATGATGAAGGATAGTTGGAAGGCAGGCAGGCAGGGACAAGGGGCCCAGGCCTGAAGAGGAAACCACCTCAAAAGGATTTTACACCATCCTGGAAGGAGCCCTCCACCCTTCCCCACATGATAGTTAGGTGACAAAACTTGACTGGTTGGCAGGCACAGGGAGGGTTAATCAGATTAAAACAAACCACTAACAAGCCCATAAAAACCCCTAGACTTATAAACTCCAGTGGCAAACCTCTCTGGTCCCCTCCTTCTTTGGGACCTTTATCCTCTATCATTCAATAAACTTTGCTATCACTTAATATTGCTTTGTTGCCCACCACTCTGTCTCGTCTACCTCTTCATTCTTTGAAGGGGCAAGACTAAGAACCTTGGGCGCCACCAAAGTAAAAAAGTCCTGTAACAATAATACTGGATTCTTATGACCTGCAGCGTTCTAACACTGGGGTCAAGAACAGATGTCTTTATTAGAAGTTAAGATTTCCTTTTTCTAAGGAAGCACACGTCTCTATCTCAGCCTGCTGTGTTTGCATAGAGGCACATGCTGCTGGTTGCTGTCTTGAAAAGGCACTTGAAAAACAGCAAATGTAAGGAGAAGGCAGAAAATATTAATTTTCCCATTCTGAGTTAGAAACAAACATGGATAGAGCTCTATTTCCCATCCTTACTTTAAGCTGGTGTAGCCTTATGTCTAGGTTTATGTAAGTGGAAATCTTACCTTCTCTTCCAGAAAGTCTCCTTAAAGAGACACTGGATGCCCTTCTCTGTTCCTTTCCCATCTTGCTACTTAGAAAAGGGATATGATAGTGTCACCAGCTAGACCCCAATACCTGACCTTCACTGCCTACCTGCTTGTACTCACCGACCTTTCCTTAAGCTCTTCTTTCCAGCTTATCTCTTAATTCAGGCAAATGGAAACTGAAACCACCCCTCAAGGGATAGTGACTGGCCTGACAAGACCTCTAGCAATCCAGACCACCCAGACCAGTTTGAGCATAACCCCTAACTCGCACATGCACAGATGGACCATGGAGTGACTTCTAGAATGATCAACAATTACCTTTATGTCATTATAATACCAAGGTCTCCACCCAGGGTGGAACACAATCCTCATTTACATAACATAATATATGTACAGGCATGTTTCCTTAAGGTGCATGCATGACTTTTTGCCCTCCTCTACATATGACGACAATGTAACTGAACCAATGAGAGTTTGCTCCTTGGTGAGTCACAAAAACAGCACCAGGTGAGTTGTCACACAAAGAAAATTTTATTTACAGCAATTAAGGATATCATAGGGAATGGCTTCCAAAGCCATGACTTCCTGAGAGAGGTTGAATAGTTTCCTTTTGTTGAGGGTTAAGATGAATATTTTGATAAGGAAGCCTTGTCATCATATGTAAAGCAGGCATAAAATTGTGCATACACTTAAAGGAAACATACCTATACGTGTATGTAAGTAAATGAGTTTGTGGCTCCTTGGGCAGAGATTTTAGTATTACAGTGAGGTAAAGGTGATGGTAGGTCATTCCAGAGGTCACTCCATGGTCCATCTGTGCAAGCACAAGTCAGGGATTTAGCTCAGAAGGTCTGGGTGGTCTGGTCCAGCAGCTGGTCTTGTCAGGGCAGTCACTATCACCTGAGGGGTAGTTTTAGGTTTCATTTGCCTGAATTAAGAGATAAGCAAGAAATAAGAGCTTATGGAAAAATGTAAGATAAAGGTCAATGAGTACCAGCAGTTGGGCAGTAAAGGTCAGGTCTTGGAGTCTAACTGGTAAAAACAAGGCTGCTCTATCTAAATATTCATCCTAACCCTAAATAAAAGGAACCCATTCATCCTTGCTCGGGGAGTCATAGCTTTGGGAGTTACTCCCTGTGATCTCATTTGCTGCAAATAAATTTACTTTGTGAGACAACTCCATCTGGTGTAATTTCTATCTGCAACTCACCAAGGAGCGAATGTTAGTTTGGTTACAATAGCTGGAGTCCTAGGAGCTACCTTGGAACACAAGATTGGGAACACAGCTAAGATCGAAAAGAATCATGAGCTGGAGGAACCAAGGGTCCCTGGCCACCTTACCACCACCCCCAGGCTTCTTTAAAGTGAGAAAAATAAAAGTCCATCTTTTATCAACACCATGTGAAAACAAGACATCAGGCCTAAAATGGAGTTGCTTATAATTAAGTCCCATTTTAACCAAACTCAAGGAGTTCACTGCTTGGGATGCATTAAATGGAATATAACCCAAGGAAATGTTGAAAACAAAGAACATTTTATTACTTGTTACAAGTAAGGAGGCAGGGAGATAGCTCTCACCCAAAGCATTGTCCCCCTGTGGGGTTAGCACATGAAGCTTTCATTAGTGTATTAGGAGTTGGGGACAGAGAGCTTACATATACATTAAGGAATTTACACATATTCTATTTCTTGGGCACTTCAGTTCAATTGCGAATGCCTAGGACATGAACATGATAGTGCATACATGTCTGTTCAAAAAAAAAAAAAAGGAAGAAAACCTAACCCATAGGAGTGATGTGTTTTGAAGTGTTGGGGTTTGGAGCTGATGGCCAAGAAAGAATTCTTGAGATGTCTTTGGTGCAAAAAAAGTGGTTTTATTAAAGCACAGGGACAGGACCCAAGGGCAGAAAGAGCTGCACTGGGGTCAGGAGAAGTGGCCCATTATATGCTTTCAAGTTTGGAGGGAGTTAGGGATAGCACAAGTTTCTAAGGAATTTTGGAAGCAAGGTGTCCAGGACCTTGAGGGGGCTAGCTATTATTAGGAAAAGGTCATTTATTACTGTCTAATAAAAACCTTAGTCATAAGACCTTCAGATGTATATCAGTGGGTCATATGCTTGTGGGGGGGGGGATGATTGCCAACACGTATCTTGCAGGGAGGGTAGAGATAAAGGAAGTTTTCAAAGGAATTTTTATATGTTAAAGTAGACTCACAAGATCCTGGGGAGTCAGGATAATGTAAAGATGAAATTGCTTTTTGCCCTTAGCAAAGTATTAACAGCAAGGCAGCTGAGTTCCTAGAGGAATGTCACTCTGCCTGTTTCAAGGACTTGTCAGTGGGCTGTAAGCAGTAAGTGATGTGGTTTGGAGTGTTGGGGTTCAGAGCCTATGACCAAGAAAGAATTCTTGAGATGGCTTCAGTGCAAAAAGTTGCTGCACTGAGGTCCTAAAGAGTGGCTGATTATATACTTTGGAGTTGGGGGAAGTAAAGACAAAAGAAGGTTTCCAAAAGGAATTTCATATGCTAAAGAAGACTGACAGGACCCTGGACCCATAGCTATTGTCAAGCTAAAGTTGTTTTTCCCTCTAGCAAAGCATTAGCCTTAAAACAGTTGGGAGTTTCCTGGAAGAATGTTATACTCTGCATATCTCAAGTATCTGTCACTGGACTGAAGGTTATAAGGAAATTTTATTTTACCTAAATTTCCTTCTGCCTTTGTTTCCCGCATCGGTAAGGAAATTTAATTTTTTTCTTTTTCCTTTGTTTCCCATGTCAGGAGGAGATCTTAGCACTATAATGAGCTAAAGATAACTTTAAAGGACAACTCAAGGGGGATTCTGCCAGGTCCTAAGCTTCCAACTGGCTCACACTGGCTCATGCAACATGCAAGGGACTATTAGATGAAATCACACAGCCTGGTGACTCCTTGGCAGGTAGTGTTCATTCTGCAAAACAAAATACATTCCTTGGGGTATCTGGTGGCTCAGTCACCTAAGCATCTGCCTTAGGCTCAGGTCAAAATCTCAAGGCCCTGGGATCAAGCCCCATGTCTTCTCCCTCTCACTCTGCCCCTCACCTGATTGCACTCTCTCTCTCTCTCTCTCAAATAAATAAATAAAGTCTTTAAAAAAAACAAACAAAATACATTCCTTCCTGACTTCTGTCCCTTCCTCCTTCTCTCTTCTACTGATAGCTTTTAGCTTTCAGTCCTCTGATTTGAGTAACTTCCCATTGCATCCTAGCTAATAATATATCACCAAACTGAGATTCAGCTTAATTACAGTTTTGGCTCTCCCAGAAATGGAATCTTAAAATCAGTCACTCAGGAATCACCTAATCAGCTCTAGTAAATAAATCCTTGCCATTCCCTAAAGGAAAGTAACCTTACAATAATCAACCAACTTTTTTGCCTGCTATAACCTTCTTGTTCCTGCCTCCTTCTTGCTGTAAATGTCTTTCATTTTGCATAGCTCCTTGGAGCAACTTTCTATCTGCTAGACTGGAAGCTCCCCAATTCATGAATCATTGAATAAAGCCAGTAAGATCTTAAAAATGTACTCAGTTAAATTTTGTTTTTTACCAAGACAGATGAACAAGAGAAAAGCATACAAAGTTATTTAGCATAAGTTTTCCATGGCACGGGAGTCTTTATTAAAAAAAAAAAAAAAAGGAGACCTAAAGAAGTGGTTAAAGCTGTTTTTATGCTAGCTTTGATGAAGAATGGGAAGTCATGGGATGAATGATAGGACAAAGAGTATGAGTAAGGAATTGGGGGAAACTTAACAAGGCCTGTTCTTTCTGATTCTTCTTAAAGTCCCCTGTTTTAGAGATAAGATACTCCTTTCTGATGTGGGAAATGATGAGAGAGCAGAAGGCTAGCTGAGGACAAAGCACAAGCTGACCCCCTCCACACATACACACACACACACACACACACACACACACACACTCCTGAGTGGGACATGTGTGACATTCCTCCAGGAAGCTCCCAACTGTCTTAATGTTAAGGCCTAGCTAGAGCAAGAAACAACCTTGGTTTGGCAATAACTAAGCCTCAGGTATCCCCTGAGTCTTCTTTAGCATATGAAAGTTCTTTTGAAAACCTCCTTTTTTCCTTACCCCCAATTCCCAAGTATATAATCAGCCACCCCTCACAACCCCTGGACAGCAGCTCTTTCTGCCCACATGTCCTGTTCCCTGATTTAGTAAAACCACCATTTTGCACCAAAGATATCTGATCTGAAGAACTCTTTCTTGGTTCTCAGCTCTGCACCTCATCCCACCAAACCTCACCTATATTCCAAAACTACATCAGGAAACAAAGGCAGAAGAGAAATTATTAAATTTCCTTACTACCTACAGCCCATTGACAAGTCCTTGAAACAGGCAGAGTAACATTTCTCTAGGGACTCAGCTGCCTCGGTGTTAATATTTTGCTAAGGGCAAAAGGCAATTTTAGCCCAATTTCCAGGACCCTGTAAGTCTACTTTAACATAAAAATTCCTTTGGAAACTTACTTTATTTCTACCCCCCCAGGATATGTTGACAATCATCCCCCAAGCATATGACCCATCAATATACATCTGAAGGGTCTCATGACTGAGTTTTTACTAAACAGTAATAAATTACTAATGATCTTTCCTAACAATAGCTAGCCCCCTCATGTTCCTGGAAACCTTGTTTCCAAAATACCTGGGAGGCTTACACTATCTCTAACCCCCTCCCAACTTGAGAGTATATAATGGGCCACTCCTCCTGACCCCAATGCAGCTCTTTCTGCCCATGGTTCCTGTCCTGGTGGTGTAATAAAACCACCTTTTTGCACCAAAGACATCTCAAGAATTCTTTCTTGGCCATTGGCTTTGAACCCTAATGTCTTTCCTAGATCACTTTCCTCTAGGTGTAGGGAGGTTTTATGACCTGCTTCAGGGGAAAAGGGTGGGGAATATTCTCAGATTCCTTCAGCTTAAAACATTCATTTTGCCAAGGGACCATATTTTGCAGTAGTGTGTCCTGTTCAAATGTTTTTTCTCCCCAAAGTATTTGATTACTGGGACTATGTTTGCCTGTGTGAGCTAAAAGGAGCATTTCTGCCCATTTACTGGGAGTTTTCAGAGTGAGAACAGTTCCATGTTTAGATAATCCCCAGTGAACCAAAGAAGGCAAAATTGGAAGTCGTTTAACAAAAATTAAATATTACACACATTTGCCATTGTGAGATAAGCACTGTATCTCCGTTTAAAGATATAAAACTAGATCTAGGGGGAAAAGATGGTGGAGGAGTAGTGGACCCTACTCCAAATGGTCCCCAGAATTGAGTTGGATATCTACCAGACCACTCTGAAAACCCACAAAATCAGCCTGAGATGTAAGAAGATAGATTTGGATCTCTACAAACAGAATATCACAGGTGGTTGGTTCCAAGATACAAAGCGGGGAGCCATGATTCTGTGGGCAAGTATCAGAGAATAAATGGCAGCAGGAGGGAGCCTGGCAATGGGAATCCTACACTGCTGGTGAGTGATACCCTCCTGTGCTGGGGACCAGGCACAGACTCACAGACCAGTAGCAGTGGGGAAAGGATTTTGATGGAAACTGAAGCAGCAGGGCTGCACGTGCGAACTAGGGGTGGCTGGCAGATTTAGAAGTACAAAGGGCAAAGATGTGCCCCGACCTAGAGGCGAGGACTGGGAACCCTATAGAGGGGCGCAGAACCCAGGACACTGAAGTTTATAGCAGCACAGACAGAAATGGAGATAGTATGGACTGGAAAGCTCACTGAATAAAAGACTGCAATCTCTCTGCTCTGAGGTAGAGGGTTGGAAATGGTCTCTTCTGCTCTAACTCTTGGAAGAGACAGGGAAAGCTGTCAGGGAAAGCCACCAGATAACAAAAGTCCCCCAAAACCAATTTTCACTGAGCCTATCCCCCACCACAGGGGCCAGGGCAACTCTGCCCAAATAGGGTTGCCTGAGTAACAGCACAGCAGGCCCCTCCCCCAGAAGACAGGCTGGGAAAACAAGAAGCCAGCAACCCTACGGTCCCTAGAAAACAGGTGCATCTTCCTTGGGTTGTGGTCAATAATTTGGACTCTATACATTCCCTCAACCACCCGTCAACAGAATGACTAGGAGGAGGAACCCCCAAAATGGGAAAGACTCAGAGATTACGATTTATGTCACAGATTTACAAATGGATTCAGATATAACCAAGATGTTGGAAATGGAATCCAGGCTAGCAATTGTGAGGACAATAGCTAGAATGGAGAAATCAATTAATGGCAACATAGAGTTTCTAAGGGCAGAAATGAAAGCTGAATTGGAGAACTTAAAAGTGCTATCAATGAGATCCAATCCAATCTAGATAATCTAACAGCTAGGGTAAGTGAAGCAGAACGAATTAGTGACCTGGAAGACAATTTAATAGATAAAAAGGGAAAAGAGGAGGCCAGGGAAAAACAACTCAGAATCCATGAAAATAGAATCAGAGAAATAAGTGACACCATGAAATGTCCAATGTCAGAATTATTGGAATCCCGGAGGGGGCGGACAGAAAAGGACTAGAAGATATATTTAAGCAAATCGAAGCTGAGAACTTCCCTAATCTGGGGAATGAAACAAACATTCATGTCCTAGAGGCAGAGAGGACCCCTCCCAAGGTAAGGAAAACAGACCAGTGTCCCGGCATGTAATAGTAAAACTCACAAATCTTAGAAACAGGGAAGCCATCCTAAGGGCAATTAGGGGGAAGAGATTACTTATATATAGAGGGAGGAACATCAGAATAACCTCAGACCTATCCACAGAGACCTGGCAAGGCAGAAAGGCCTGGCAAGACATATTCAGGGTACTAAACGAGAAGAACATGCAACCAAGAATACTTTATCTGGCAAGTCTGTCATTTAGAATGGATGGAGAGATGCAGAGCTTCCAGGACTGGCAGAAACTGAAAGAATATGTGACCACTAAGCCGGCCCTGCAAGAAATATTAAGGGGGGTTCTATAAAAGGAGAAATACCCCAAGAGAGATATACAACAGAAATTTACAGGGACAATCAATAAAAACAAGGTCTTCACAGGCAACATGATGACAATAAATTCATATCTTTCAACAATCACTCTCAACGTGAACGACCTAAATACTCCCATAAAACGGCACAGGGTTGCAGATTGGATAAAAAGACAGGACCCATCCATATGCTGTGTACAAGAGACTCGTGTGAAACTAAAGATACATCCAGACTGAAAGTGAAGGGATGGAGATCCATCTACCATGCCAGCGGACCTCAAAATGAAGCTGGGGTAGCAATTCTTATATCAGACAAATTAGATTTTAAACTAAAGACGGTAATTAGAGACACAGAGGAACACTATATCACTCTTAAAGGGTCTATCCAACAAGAAGATCTAACAATTATAAATATCTACACCCCCAACATGGGAGCAGCCATCTACATAAACCAACTGTTAACCAAAATAGAGTCATATTGATGACAATACGTTAAATTTAGGAGACCTCAATACTCTGCTCTCAGCAATAGACAGATCATCTAAGCAGAAAATCAACAAGGAAACAAGAGCTTTGAATGACACATTGGACCAGATGGACCTCATAGATATATACAAAACATTCCAACCTAAAACAATAGAATACTCATTCTTCTCGAGTGCACACGGAACTTTCTTCAGAATAGACCACATACTGGGTCACAAATTAGGTCTCAACCGATACCAAAAGATTGAGATTATTCCCTGCATATTCTCAGATCATAATGCTTTAAAACTGGCACTCAATCACAAGAAAAAATTTGGCAGAAATTCAAACACTTGGAAGCTAAAGACCACTCTGTTCAAGAATGTTTGGGTCAACCAGGAAATCAAAGAAGAACTTAAACAATTCATGGAAACCAATGAGAACAAAAGCACATGGGTCCAAAACCTATGGGATACTGCAAAGGCTGTCCTAAGGGGGAACTACATAGCCATCCAAGCCTCACTCAAAAAAATTAGAAAAATTCCGAATTCACCAACTAACACTACACCTTAAAGAACTAGAGAAAAAACAATAAACGATGCCTAAGCCATGCATTAGAAGAGAAATAACTAAGATTAGAACAGACATCAATGAATTAGAAACCAGAAACACAGTAGATCAGATCAATGAAACTAGAAGCTGGTTCTTTGAAAGAATTAATAAGATCGATCAACCACTGGCCAGACTTATCCAAAAGAAAAGAGAAAGGACCCAAATTAATAAAATTATGAATGAAAGGGAAGTGATCATGACTAACACCAAGGAAATAGAAACAATTATTAGAAATTATTATCAACAACTATATGCCAAAAACTGATCAATCTGGATGAAATGGATGCCTTCCTGGAAACTATAAACTGCCAAGACTGAAACAGGAAGAAATTGACAACCTGAATAGGCCAATAACCAGTAACGAGATTGAAGCAGTGATCAAAAACCTCCCAAAAAAGAAAAGTTCAGGGCCTGATGGATTCCCTGGGGAATTCTACCAAATATTCAAAGAAGAAATAATACCTATTCCCCTGAAGCTGTTTCTAAAAGTAGAAACAGGGCGCCTGGGTGGCTCAGTTGGTTAAGCGACTGCCTTCGGCTCAGGTCATGATCCTGGAGTTCCAGGATCGAGTCCCACATCAGGTTTCCTGCTGAGCAAGGAGTCTGCTTATCCCTCTGATCCTCCCCCTCTCATGTGCTCTCTCTCTCATTCTCTCTCTCAAATAAAATAAATAAATCTTAAAAAAATAAATAAAAATAAAAAAATAAAAGTAGAAACAGAAGGAAAGCTTCCAGATTCATTCTATGAAGCCAGCATTACCTTAATCCCCAATCCAGGCAAAGACCCCATCACAAAGGAGAATTTCAGACCAATATCCCTGATGCATATGGATTCCAAAATCCTCAACAAAATCCTAGCTAATAGGATCCAACAATACATTAAAAGGTTCATCCACAACGACCAACTGAGATTTATCCCCGGTAGCAAGGGTGGTTCAACATTTGCAAATTAATCAATGTGATAGAACACATTAATAACAGGAGAGAGAAGAACCACATGGTCCTCTCAACTGATGCAGAAAAAGCATTTGACAAAATACAGCATCCTTTGCTGATTAAAACTGTTCAGAGTATAGGGATAGAGGGAACATTCCTCAAGTTCATAAAATCCATCTATGAAAAACCCACAGTGAATATCATTCTCAGCTGGGAAAAGCTGAAAGCCTTTCCCTTAAGATCGGGAACATGTCAAGGATGCCCACTCTTGCCACTATTGTTCAATATAGTACTAGAAGTCCTAGCAACAGCAACCGGACAACAAAAAGAAAGAAAAAGTATTCAAATTGGCAAAGAAGAAGTCAAACTCTCTCTTTTCGTAGATGACATGATACTTTATGTGGAAAACCCAAAAGATTCCACCCCCAACATACTAGAACTCATACAGCAATTCAGTAATGTGGCAGGATACAAAATCAATGCACAGAAATCAATTGCTCTCTTATGCACTAACAATGCAACTGTAGAAAAAGAAATTAAAGAAAAGATTCCATTTACAATAGCACCAAAAACCATAAGATACCTCAGAATAAACCTAACCAAAGAGGTAAAGGATCTATACTCTAGGAACTAAAGAACACTCATGAGAGAAATTGAAGACACAAAAAGATGGAAAAACATTCCATGCTCATGGACTGGAAAAATAAACATTGTTAAAATGTCTATGCTACCCAGAGCAATCTATACCTATACCAATGCTATCCCAATCAAAATTCCAATGACATTTTCAAAGTGCTGGAACAAACAATCCTAAAATTTGTATGGAATCAGAAAAGACCCCGAATTGCCAAGGAAATGTTGAAAAAGAAAAACAAAATTGGGGGCATCACGTTGCCCAGTTTCAAGCTATATTACAAAGCAGTGAGCACAAAGACAGCATGGTACTGGCATAAAAACAGACATATAGACTAATGGAACAGAATAGAGATCCCAGATATGGACCCTCACCTCTATGGTCAAATAATCTTTGACAAAGCAGTAAAAAATATGCAATGGAAAAAAGACAGTCTCTTCAATAAATGGTCCTGGGAAAATTGGACAGCCACATGCAGAAGAATGAAACTCGACTATTCTCTAACACCATACACAAAGATAAACTCAAAATGGATGAAAGCCCTCAATGTGAGACAGGAATCCATCAAAATCCTAGAGGAGAACATAGGCAATAACCTCTTTGACATCGGCCACAGAAACTTCTTTCAAAATACATCTCCAAAAGCTAGTGAAACAAAAGCAAAAATGAACTTTTGGAACTTCATCAAGATAAAAAGCTTCTGCACAGGAAAGGAAACAGTCAACAAAACAAAGAGGCAACCCACAGAATGGGAGAAGATATTTGCACATGACACTACAGATAAAGGGCTGGTATCCAAGTTCTATAAAAAACTTCTCAAACTCAACATCCAAAAAACAAATGATCAAGTCAAAAATGGGCAGAAGACATGAACAGACACTTCTCTGAAGATGACATAGAAATGGTTAACAAACACATGAAAAAATGTTCATCATCATTAGCCACCAGGGAAATTCAAATCAAAACCACATTGAGATACCACCTTACACTGGTTAGAACGGCAAGAAACAGCAAATGTTGGAGAGGTTGTGGAGGAAGGGGAACCCTCTTACACTGTTGGTGGGATTGCAAGTTGGTATAGCCACTTTGGAAAACAGTGTGGAGGTTCCTCAAAAAATTAAAAATAGAGCTACCCTATGACCCAGCAATTGCACTCCTGGGTATTTACCCCAAAGACACAGATGTAGTGAAAAGAAGGGCCATATGCGCCCCAATGTTCATAGCAGCAATGTCTGCAATAGCCAAACTGTGGAAAGAGCCGAGATGGCCTTCAACAGATGAATGGATAAAGAAGATGTGGTCCATATATTCAATGGAATATTACTCAGCCATCAGAGGATGAATACCCAACTTTTACATCAACATGGCTGAGACTGGACGAGATTATGCTAAGTGAAATAAGTCAAGCAGAGAAAGTCAATTATCATATGGTTTCACTTATTTGTGGAACATAAGGAACAGCATGGAGGACATTAGGAGAAGGAAGGGAAAAATGAATGGGGGGAATCAGAAGGAGAGATGAACCATGAGAGACTATGGACTCTGAGAAACAAACTGAGGGTTTTAGAGGGAGGGTGGTGGTGGGATGTGTTACCCAGGTGATGGGTATTAAAGAGGGCATGTACTGCATGGAGCACTGGGTATTATAGGAAAACAATGACTCGTGGATCACCACATCAAAAACTAATGATGTATTGTATGATGACTAACATAACATAATAAAATTAAATTAAAAAAAGGAAACATAAAGATCTAAAACTATTTTTAAAAAATCATTTTTAAGGTAAAGAGAGGGAAAAATATTTGGGATCAAAGGTCTGAAGCAGATGACAAACAGCTTGTTTTCTTATGGGAATGATGTGGCCCCAGGCAGGGCTGGTGCATTTGCATTTCAACCAAAATTTCTGCTAGAGTCAGGGCCAAAACTGTTGGAGACTTCCTTAAAAAGCATTGCACCTTAGAAGTGGGAATTCAAAAAAGCAAATTACCTACAACAGCAGGCTTTGAAAGAAGAGTTGCTTATTGTCCCTACTATGCCTTGTTCCACATCCCAAGGTCTCTGAATTTCATTCTGATGTCCTAGAATGCCACTACCCTTCCTTTGTCTCCTAAATTCTGCAAGACCCAGGTCCCATCCTTTGTGACCTTGACAGCTACCCTCATCATTTCAGGTGGACAGTGTTTTGAGTTTCCACAGCTTATTACTTGATTATGTTCTGCCTTACAGTATTTCTAGGATTCTTACTTTGGAACTGTTGTATAATTAACTCAGGGACATCAGATTGTATGTAAACTCCCATATCCCCTTTGGCACTTACAGCTCATTTTATATATTCATTGTTCAATAGATTCTTATAGATAGACTAATTGGTACCTAAGTGCTACAATAAATATTGCTCTAAACAGTCCCTTCTCTCACAAGGCATGTAAATATTAGTTGTGGGCCCTTGAGTATTCATTGCTGTTTTGTTATGCTGGAAAAGCATTTGGCTGGATCCTGAGACCACATGATTCATGGAAGCCTAGACCTTGGAATCCATACATGTAATTTTGTATTCCATTTCAGCCATTTACTATGTGACCTCGGGCAGTTTATTTAACCACCTTGAGGGTCAATGCCCTTATATGGTAACATGAACATTGATGAGATCATATACAGAACACAGCAGACCCTCAGCAAGTGTCAATTTACTTTTTCCTTCTATAGGAGACATAGAAGAGAGATTTTTAAATGACAGCTCAGAATTTGAAGTAAGAAGTTTCTTTGAGAGTTAAATTATAGAACCAACATATAATAAACTAAAACAGAGATGTCTAAATTCACAAGGAACACCATGATTGAATGAAGAGTCTTTTACACAAGACTGCCCAGGCCAGTTTCCTTCTCTGTATGGTAGACATTTTGGAAGGGAATGTAGCAGGATTTTTTACATTCATCTATTCAATATTTAAATTATAGAACCCATTCCTTTCTGCACAGTCTTTGGTAATAAAACTTCATAGGTGCTTACCTGGCAAGAAGTCCAGGGTTAGTCTGTATGAATGTTTATGCACCTGTGAACTATTTCTGACTATGGTTGAATAAGTTAACATTCTATTTTATGCTTCAATTTCTTTTGAACTTGTTAAGTCTGTAGGCCCACGTGCTTTTATCAATTGTCCACATTTCATGGATTGTAGCTTTAAATGCTCACAAGAGTCAGCCAAATGGACTATAAGACAATAGGGAACACTGGGGATTGTGGCAAAATAAAAACATGATCCACCTACAGCCTTACAAATGTAAATTATTTTAGATACTAAATGGGTCAAAGAGTTATCTCCTGGCTGGATCCAGGCCATTCCTTGGACAATTGTTTTGTATCCCTGATTTTCTGTCCCATGTAGAGTTGTGGTATTTTTCAAATTTTAATAGCTGGGAGAAAACCGAACCACCCCCTTCTTGATCCATTTATCTGATGTCAGCCACCCGAGTTCCAGAATGGGTTCTCAAACTTTGGTTTGCATAAAAATCACTGTGTGTCCTTTAAAAAACAGGAAGTTTCTCAAGGCCTGACTGCACATTCTAGGGCAACAGCTATATACATGGGTCAGGAATCAACGTTTTTATTGACCATCCAGCCACATTGATTCAGATGTTCCTTGGACCTTTCTGAGGAACACTGGTATTAATATTGGTGGTCTCAAAATTGAAATCTTAAAGGATGTCACATGTAATACCTTCCATTCCTACCTATATAAATTTGAGACCAGAACTAAGGAATCCTTCATTTTACTGGTTTGGGGGTCTACACTTCTCACATTCCTCCTCTTTCTGTTTGGCATTGGAGTACTGAAGAGAGAAGCAGGACTGAGCCTAGCTGACCTGAGTTAAGATTCCCTTCAGGGAATTTGTAATCTATTTGGGAAATCAAACAAAGGAATACCAAGCACAATGATTAACCTATTCTTTTTTTTTCCCCAGCTATTATTGAGGTATACTTGACAAATAAAATTGTAATATATTTAAAGTGTACAATGTGATGACTTGACATAAGTATACATTGTGAAGAGATTCCCACAATCAAGTTGATTAAAATACCCATAACCTCAAATAGTTAACCTTTCTTGTGTGTGTATGTTTAAGATCTATTTTCTTAACAAATTTCAATTATATGATACAGTCTTATCAACTACAGTCATCAGATCCCCAGAAGTACATAGTCTTCTTTTTCTCTTTCCATTTTACAGAAATGTAGTTGATATAGAGCATTGTATAAGTTTCAGGTATACAGCATAGTGACTTGACTGATATAGATTGCAAAATGATTAACACAATGAGTTTAGTTAACACCCATCATCTCATATAAACACAAAAAAGAGAAAAGAAAGAAAAATATATTTTTTCTTTGTGATCAGAAATGTTGGAGTCTACTCTCTCAACAAGTTTCAAATATGCCACACAGCAGTGTTAACTACAGTCATCATGTTGTACATTTCTTCCCCAGTATTTATTTTTCTTATAACTGGTAGTTTGTAACCACACATCCAATTCCCTCATCTCTGCCTCGGATAACCACTAATCTGATCTCCTTTCCTATGAATTTAGTTTTTCTTTTTAAATTTCACACATGAGTGAGATCATACAGTGTCTATCTTTCTTTACCTGACTGATATCACTTAGCATAATGCCCTCAAGATCCGTCCGTGTTATTTCAGTGATTAACCTATTCTAAAGCAACTTACTCAAAGTCTGTGTTGAGCATGTATATATTTATGTGGTTCCATTATCTGATCTTACTAGATTTTGATATATTATCATATTTTCTCATCTATTGTACCTAGGATCCTAAAAATCCTGCTGTGGCCCTATTACCTCTTTCTCCTGCTTTTGAATATGACTCTCCTAGCAGTACCTGAAAAGAGCCCATAGTTGAAGCAAGATAGAGACCATTCATGCATGCCTCATTGTACACAATGTGTATCAAGTGTTGACAATTTGCAGCCATAACTTCAGTTTGACAGAAGAGAGATGGACCCATGCATGCTTAAATTTAGTTCAGAAGAGCACATAGCAATCATAAAGATCTTATTCAAATACTTTCCTTCCATTGGGGTGTTTTTTGTATCTTTTAAATACAGAAAACAAAGAAATTAAAGCTGTTTTTATACAATGATGTTAAGGAGGTCAGTAGTTTCTGGACTCATTCAATCTGGCAGAGTTCCTAGAGAAGACTGGACTTGACAGGTATACTCAATGGGAGAATGGAGGCTGGCTCTGAGAGTCAAGGAGGTCCACCTGTGCAGAGAGCTAGCAGACAGCAGAAGATGGACTCTGAGCAGACAAGGGCAGCCATGCAGGGGTGCTGCTCCTCAGAGGCTGACAGAAGTGTGCAGACAGAGCTTCCAAATGGGGCCAGATTTTGCACTCTCAGGGTTGAAAAGGCTCTTGTAGGTGCCATGATTTGAAAAGTATCTGTATAAAATTACCCAGCTGTCCTTTGGGTGTTATAGGCTTGTGAAGCTCCAGTAGTCTTTTAGGAATGTTGAATGGCCTATAAAATCTTCTCTGCAAATGAGGAGCTTGGCCACGCCCCGATAGGCCTAAATTTTTTCATTTTGATTCAAAGATACAAAATCCCCCCTGGGTTTTCCTGTCAAACAGTCTTGGGATTTCACTCTCCAGAAGTAAAAAGGCTTGCTCAGTTCTGTGGAAGGGTAGGTGGCTGGTGTGCAGCAAGGCAACACCAGATGAGCCATGCAGCTGAGGGCTCACAGTAATCCAAAGGCCAATCCAGAGGTCACCATATCATTTCTCTGGCTGTTCCCCTTACTTAGTCATTGGGAAAGTACTTACCACTCCAATGCTTTTCTTGTTTATTGACTGTTTTTTAATGATTAGAATGGGAGCCCTGTGATTTTGTTTTATACACTGCTTATCCCTGGTGCCCAGAGCCTAGAACATAGGAGGTGCCCAATATCACTTAATGGAAAGAAGGAATAAGTAAAGCATAAGTGAATGGGTAGATGGCAAACAAGAATGGAACCAGAAGGTTGCCACAAACTTTGGCATCAAGGCAGGTTCTTCTGGTTGCCTTTTTCTGAGGCCATTCAAAGGAAGAAAGCCAATCAACCTGATTTCCTATTCTTAGATGTAGTATACATTTTGGTCCATTCCCTAACAAAGCTGGAAAGCCATTCTTCCCAATGCTATGGCCAAAAACTAAAGCAAATATATGAAATCCTAACGAACACTCACAGAAGACTGCATGCCTTTCTCCTAATGTCTATAACACGAATTGCCTGCCATCGCTGATTTGTTTGACCACCAGTATCTTTCTCTTGAGGTCTGGAGAATACTGTACTTTGTGCTTTAGAAAACACTTGCTGCTGGTGTCCTAAATGGAAGTTATTTATTTTGAGGATGTCACTATTTTAAAAAATGCCATTGTCTTCCATGATAATAGCATCATATCAGTATGCAGTATCATTTTCCATAACAGCATATATAGTGTTCCTTTATGTTTAGTAAAAGTGTTCCATAAATGAAGCACTGTAAAGCTTTATTACTTACAAGCCACATTACTAAAATAGAGGTTTGATATTAAGAAATGTGTGGTTTCCATAGCATCTTGTTCTATAGAAAAAAAAGTCATTTTCTATTAAATTAAATATATAACATGTACCATACTTCACATCTCATATAGTGAAAATTTTTTTTTGCAATAATTACTTTTTAAACAGCTCACAAGAGAATTTAAGTTCTCTTCTTTTTGAAGAGCTATGGCTTTCATTAAACCAAACTGAAATAATTAATAACTATCCTAGTTCAGCATTGATTCTTCTAAATATAACAAAATGATTGAAACTTTCTGTTTAAAAAGTGTCATGGCTACAAATAATGTGGTAAAACCATATTAATTAGGATTCAAGGGTAAAGACAAGGGGTTCTAAATTAATGTGTTATTTAAAATTTTATAGTTATACTTTCCTTTCCAATGCTTACAACAACAAAGTCTCAACCAATGAAGCCTGGCCAGTAGAGACATTGTCAAGAGGCAAAAAACAAGTTTTGTTTTTTTTTTAAGATTTTATTTATTTATTTGCCAGAGAGAGAGAGAGATAGGAAGAGCAGGAACACAAGCAGGGGGAGTGGGAGAGGGAGAAGCAAGCTTCCTGCAGAGAAGGGAGCCCGATGCTGGGCTCAATCCCAGGACCCTGGGATCATGACCTAAGCCAAAGGCAGACGCTTAATGACTGAGCCGCCCAGGTGCCCCGAGTTTGGAAGATATTCATGAAACCATCACCATAATCACAGTAATAAATATATCCCACCTCCAAAAGTTTCTTTATGCTTCTTTGTTTTTAGGCAAAAATATTTTTATTAATTTTTTTAAGATTTTATTTATTTATTTGACAGAGAGAGATAGCGAGAGAGGGAACACAAGCAGGAGGAATGTGAGAGGGAGAAGCAAGCTTCCTGCAGAGCAGGGAACCTGATACGGGGCTCGATCCCAGGACCCTGGGACCATGACCTGAGCCGAAGGCAGATGCTTAATGACTGAGTCACCCAGGCACCCCATAGGCAAAAATATTTTTAATTAGCACATAGAAGAAAACATTAAGGATACCTAAAATTATTAGTATCATATTATGGAAATAATCTTAAAGATTTACCTTGTTTTCATATTTTGTGTATGAATGACAAGAGGCTCATAGGGAGTTTAACTAGCTCATTTTGGAGCCACACTGAGAGGAATCAGGAGTTTTGAGCTGCAGCCTTTTTTCACACACAACCTTTTTTCCCTCCTGGTTACCACCTACCTGATTTGGCCTCCAATGCAAATCCTCTTTGTCCATTTGATTTAGTCTCTTTTTTTTTTTTTTTTTTTTACTGTTTTCTGTAAAACAGATAAAAGTTATTGAGCAGCAAGCAGTGGTGTGAAGGCAGAACTGGATAAGCAGAGGCTTCAGCACCCCACTCATCACTCCAGTGTCCTCCACTTGGCCTTCTAACCAGGTGTGACCCTAAGGGGCTCCTTTGTGGGAGATGGTGGCTGCAACTTAGGGCATGCCAGAGTTTAAATATGTTACTTCTACTGACTTTTATATTTTAAGAGTTGTTCCTATAAAATAGGAAAATGACTACTTCCATTTTACACATGGGGACACAGAAGTCCAGAGAGTTTCACAGCCCAAAGCAATAGAGTGGGCACTTGATCATGGAGCCTTCCTTAACCACTGTATAATGATTTCCCAGAATCTGAATTAACAAGCATTTATTACTGTACTTAACTATGTGGCATTACATGAGACTGGGAGAAAATATTCTTAGGGTGTCCCAGTAATTCTCTTAGGCCCCTGAGATAATGCCCTCAAGTAAAGCAGTTGTAAGTGTGAAATGCTTGCTTTTCTCAAAGTGTGGTTTCCAAACTAAGCACAGAATGGGACACATTTTCAAAATGGAAAAATGTTTCTGCTGTAGAAATTTATTGGCATCTTATTCACGCTCACTTAGAAACATTTCCCACCAATCAGGGACACCAGAAGTGAGTGTGGGGCTTCATGAATAGAGGTAGCATGTCCCATGAGGCCATGACAATGGCAACAAGTTCCACTTCCTTGATGAACACTGAAATGCTCACTCTACCACAGGATAGATGCTTAAATGTTTTGTGCAGAAAGGTGGTTCCAGAGTGGCACTTCCACATAGCTGAAATACAGTTGGCAGGGATTAAGAGACACACTTTTGGTCAACAGCATAGTCCTACATATGTAGAGAACACATTTCCAATTACATGAATTGTATAAAAACTTTGATTTTTAGATGGATAAATAGCACTGAGATTCCATGCACAGGGGTTGAGAAATATGGGACAGATTCATAGTGATAATTGTAATGCTGATGTTTTATATTAAGGTTTTTTCTTATGTTATGTCAATCACCATACATTAGAACATTAGGTTTTCATGTAGTATTCCATGATTCATTGTTTGCGTATAACACCCAGTGCTCCATGCAGAACGTGCCCTCTTTAATACCCATCACCAGGCTAACCCATTCACCCACCCTCCTCCCCTCTAGAACCCTCAGTTTGTTTTTCAGAGTCCATCGTCTCTCATGGTTCATCTCCCCCTCCGATTTCCCCCACTTCATTCTTCCCCTCCTGCTATTTTCTTTCTTTCTTTCTTTCTTTCTTTCTTTCTTTTTTCTTTATATATGTATAATACAATACATATATAATGTATTATTTCTTTCAGAGGTACAGGTCTGTGATTCAACATTCTTACACAATTCACAGCACTCACCATAGCACACATTCCCCAATGTCTATCACCCACCCATCCCATCCCTCCCACCCCCCACCACTCCAGCAACCCTCAGTTTGTTTCCTGAGATTAAGAATTCCTCATATCACTGAGGTCATATAATACCTGTATTTATCTGATTAACTTATTTCACTTAGCAAAATACCCTCCAGTTCCATCCACGTCATAGCAAATGGCAAGATTTCATTCCTTTTGATGGCTGCATAATATTCCATTGTAAATATATACCACATCTTCTTTCTCCATCTTGGACATCTTGGCTCTTTCCAAAATTTGGCAATTGCTGACATTGCTGCTATAAACATCAGGGTGCACGTACCCCTTTGGATCCCTACATTTCTATCTTTGGGGTAAATACCTAGGAGTGCAATTACTTGATTTTATGGTAACTCTATTTTCAACTTTTTGAGGAATGTCCATACTATTCTCCAGAGTGGCTGCACCAGCTTGCATTCCCACCAACAGTGTAGGAGGGTTCCCCTTTCTCTGCATCCCCGCCAACATCTGTCCTTTCGTGACTTGTTAATTTTAGCCATTCTGACTGGTGTGATGTGGTATCTCATTGAGGTTTTGATCTGGATTTCCCTGATGCCGAGCGATGTTGAGCACTTTTTTATGTGTCTGTTGGCCATTTGGATGTCTTCTTTGGAAAAATGCCTGTTCATGTCTTCTGCCCATTTGTTGATTGGATTATTTGTTCTTTGGGTGTTGAGTTTGATAAGTTCTTTAGAGATTTTGGATACTAGCCCTTTATCTGATATGTCAGTTGCAAATGGCTTCTCCCAATCTGTTGGTTGTCTTTTGGTTTTGTGGACTGTTTCTTTTGCTGTGCAAAAGCTTTTTATCTTGATTACATCCCAATAGTTCATTTTTGCCCTTGCTTCCCTTGCCTTTCATGACGTTTCTAGGAAGAAGTTGCTGTGGCTGAGGTCAAAGATGTTGCTGCCTGTGTTCTCCTTTAGGATTTTGATAGACTCCTGTCTCACATTGAGGTCTTTCAACCACTTTGAGTCTATTTTTGTGTGTGGTGTAAGGAAATAGTCCAGTTTCATTCTTCTGCATGTGGCTGTCCAATTTTCCCAACACCATTTGTTAAAGAGACTTTTTTCCACTGGATATCCTTTCCTGCTGTGTCAAAGATTAGTTGACCATAGAGTTGAGGGTCCATTTCTGGGCTCTCTATTCTGTTCCACTGATCTATGTGCCTATTTTTGTGCCAGTAGCATACTGTCTTGATGATGACAACTTTGTAATAGAGCTGGAAGTCTGGAATTGTGATGCTGCCAGCTTTGCTTTTCTTTTTCAACATTCCTCTGGCTATTCAGGGTATTTTCTGGTTCCATACAAATTTTAGGATTATTTCTTCCATTTCTTTGATAAAAGTGGATGCTTTTGATGGGGATTGCATTGAATGTGTAGATTGCTCTAGGTAGCATTAACATCTTCAGAATATTTGTTCTTCCAATCCATGAGCATGGAACTTTTTTCCATTTCTTTGTGTCTTCCTCAATTTTTTTCATGAGTATTTTATAGTTTTCTGAGTACAGATTCTTTGCCTCTTTGGTTAGATTTATTCCTAGGTATCTTATGGTTTTGGGTGCAACTGTAAATGAAATTGACTCTGTAATTTCTCTCTCTTCTGTCTTGTTGTTGTATAGAATGACACTGATTTCTGTGCATTGATTTTATATCCTGCCACTTACTGAATTCCTCTATGAGTTCTAGCCGTTTTGGGGTGGAGTCTTTTCGGTTCTCCACATAAAGTATCATATCATCTGCAAAGAGTGAGAGTTTCAATTCTTTGCCGATTTGGATGCCTTTGATTTCTTTTTGTTGTCTGATTGCTGTGACTAACACTTCTAATACTATGTTGAATAGCAGTGGTGATAGTGGACATCCCTGCTGCCTTCCTGACCTTAGGGGGAAAGCTCTCAGCTTTTCCCCATTGAGAATGATATTCGCTGTAGGTTTTTCATAGATGGCTTTTATGATATTGAGGTATGTACCCTCTATCCCTATATTCTGAAGAGGTTTGATCAAGAAAGGATGATATACTTTGTCAAATGCTTTTTCTGCATCTATTGAGAGGATCATATGGTTCTCGTTCTTTCTTTTATTAATGTATTGTATCACAATGATTGATTTGCAGATGTTGAACCAACCTTGCAGCCCAGGGATAAATACTACTTGGTCGTGGTGAAAAATCCTTTTAATGTACTGTTGGATCCTATTGGCTAGTATTTTGGTGAGAAATTTTGCATCTGTGTTCATCAAGAATATTCGTCTATAATTCTCTTTTTGGTTGGGGTCTTTGTCTGGCTTGGGGATCAAGGTAATGGTGGCCTCATAAATGAGTTTGGAAGTTTTCCTTCCATTTCTATTTTTTGGAACAGTTTCAGAAGAATACGTACTCTTCTTGAAATGTTTGTTAGAATTCCCCTGGGAAGCCATCTGGCCCTGGACTTTTGTTTGTTGGGATGTTTTGATTACTCCTTCAATTTTCTTAGTGGTTATAGGTCTGTTCAGGTTTTGTATTTCTTCCTGGTTCAGTTTTGGTACTTCATACATCTCTAGGAATGCATCCATTTCTTCCACATTATCTAATTTGCCAGCATATAGTTGCTCATAATGTGTCTTATAATTGTTTGTATTTCCTTGGTGTTGGTTGTGATCTCTATTCTTCCATTCATGATTTTATTTATTTGGGTCCTTTCTCTTTTTTTTTGATAAGTCTGGCCAGGGGTTTCTCAATCTTGTAAATTCTTTCAAAGAACCACCTCCTAGTTTCATTAATCTGTTCTACTGTTCTTTTGGTTTCTATTTCATTGATTTCTGCTCTGATCTTTATTATTTCTGTTCTCCTTCTGGGTTTAAGCTTTATTTGCTGTTCTTTCTCCAGCTCCTTTAGGTGTAGGGTTATGTTGTGTATTTGAGACATTTCTTGTTTCTTGAGAAACAAGAAAAGAAAGAAAATTGCTATATACTTTCCTCTTAGGACTGCCTTTGCTGTATCCCAAAGATTTTGAAAAGTTGTGTTTTCACTTTCATTTGTTTCCATGAATTTTTTTAATTCTTCTTTAATTTCCTGGTTGACCCATTCATCCTTTAGTAGGATGCTCTTTAGCTTCCATGTATTTGAGTTCTTTCCAACTTTCCACTTGTAATTCAGTTCTAGTTTCAAAGCATTGTGGTCTGAAAATATGCAGGGAATAATCCCAATCTTTTGGTACCAGTAGAGACCTGATTTGTGACCTAGGATGTGATCAATTCTGGAGAATGTTCCATGGGCACTAGAGAAGAATGTGTATTCCTTTGCTTTGGGAAGGAATGTTCTGAATATATCTTTGAAGTCCATTTGGTCCAGTGTGTCATTTAAAGTCTTTATTTCCTTGTTGATCTTTTGCTTAGATGATCTGTCCATTTCAGTCAGGGGGGTGTTAAAGTCCCCTAATATTATCGTATTGTTTTCAATGTGTTTCTTTGCTTTTGTTATTAATTGGCTTATACAAATGGCTGCTCCCACGTTAGGGGCATAGATATTTACAACTGTTAGATCTTCTTGTTGGATAGACCCTTTAAATAGGATATAGTGTTCTTCTTCATCTCTTATTACAGTGTTTGGTTTAAAATCTAATTTGTCTGATATAAGGTTTGCCACCCCAACTTTCTTTTGGTGTCCATTAGCATGGTAAATGGTTTTCCACCCCCTCACTTTCAATCTGGGGGTGTCTTTCGGTCTAAAGTGAATCTCTTGCAAATAGCATATCGATGGGTCTTGTTTTTTAATCCAATCTGATAGCCTGTGTCTTTTGATTGAGGCATTGAGCCCATTTACATTTGGGGTCACTATTGAAAGATATGAATTTAGTGCCATTGTGTTGCCTGTTAGGTGACTCTTACTGTATATTGTCTGTGTTCCTTTCTGGTCTGTATTACTTTTAGGCTCTCTCTTTGCTTAGAGGACTCCTTTCAATATTTCTTGTAGGGCTGGCTTCGTGTTTGCAAATTCCTTTAGTTTTTGTTTGTCCTGGAAGCTTTTTATTTCTCCTTCTATTTTCAATGACATCCTAGCTGGATATAGTATTCTTGGCTGCATATTTTTCTCATTTAGTGCTCTGAAGATATCATGTCAGTCCTTTCTGGCCTGCCAGGTCTCTGTGGATAGGTCTGTTGCCAATCGAATTTTTCTCTCATTGTAGGTTACAGATCTCTTCTCCCGTGCTGCTTTCAGGATTTTCTCTGTCTCTGAGACTTGTAAGTTTTACTATTAGATGTTGGGGAGTTCATCTATTTTTATTGATTTTGAGAGGGGTTCTCTGTGCCTCCTGGATTTTGATGCCTGTTTCCTTCCCCACATTAGGGAAGTTTTCTGCTATAATTTGTTCCAATATATCTTCTGCCCCTCTCTCTCTTTCTTCTTCTTCTGAGATCCCAATTATTCTAATATTGTTTTATATTATATTATCACTTATCTCTCGAATTCTTCCTTCGTGTTCCAGTAGTTGTTTATCTCTCTTTTTCTCAGCATCTTTATTTTCCATCATTTGGTTTTCTCTATTACTAATTCTCTCTTCTGTCTCATTTAACCTAGCAGTTAAATACTCCATTTTTTATTGCACCTCATTAATAGCCTTTTTGATTTCAACTTGGTTAGATTTTAGTTCTTTTATTTCTCTAGAAAGGTTTTCTCTAATAACTTCCATGCTTTTTTCAAGCCCAGCTAGTATCTTTAAAAGCATCATTCTGAATTCTAGTTCCAACATCGTACTAATATCCATATTGTTTAGGTCCCTGGAAGTCGGTACTTCCTCTTGTTCTTCTTTTTTTAGGTGATTTTTTCTGTCTTGTCATTTTGTCCAGAGGAGAACAGATGAATGAGAGAACAAAGTGCTAACAGGGTAAAAATGTCCCCAGAAAGTATACACTAAACAAATCAGAAAAGACCTGAAACCAGGGGTAAAGAAAGATAAAGAAGAAAAAAAGAAATAGGAAATGATAAAAACCAACAAACAAAAACAAAACAAAGAAAACAGAATATGATCAAATATGATCAGGCTGGTGCATAGATCAGTGCCACACACTAGACTTTGGGTGTATTTTGGTCTGTTAGAAGAAAGTGCTTCCCAAAACTTTAAAGAAAGAAAAGCTTATATATGTACAAAAATAAGGATTAATACAATGAAGGGATGAAATATGACTATAAAGATGAAAATTATAAAAGATTTTATTAATGGAATTGATAATATAAGAGGTTGGTTGAAAAAAGAAAGAAGAGGATTAAAAAAAGGGAGAGAATGTGATCAGGAAGGAGACTAGAACAAAGCCATACACTAGAGATTTAAGGTATATTTTGATCTGTTAGAAGAAACTGTATCCCAAAATTTTAAAGAGAGAACAACTTATATATATATATATATATATATATATATATACACCAAAAATAAGGGTAACTACTATGAAGGGATAGAATATGACTCTAAAAATGAAAAATAAAAAAAAGATTTTTTTAAAAAAGGGATTGATAAGATGTTGGTTGCAAAGGGAAAAAGAAAAATTAAAAAAAAAGGACAGTTAAAAAAAATTAACTTTGAAAGACTAAAGAATCATGGTAAAAAAGCCATGAATTCTATGTGCAGTATTCCTCAGCACTGGTATACTGCCGTTCTCGTTGATCGATAAACTTGGTCTTGGCTGGCTGTTCTTGCAGATCTTCTGGGGGAGGGGCCTGTTGCCGTGGTTCCCAAATGTCTTTGCAGTTGGCGGAATTGCCCTGCCCTTGCCAGGTCCAGGCTAAGTAATCTGTTTGGGTTTGTTCTTGGGAGCTTTTCTTCCCTGCAAGCTTTCCATACAACAATGGAGGATGAGAGTGAAAATGGTGGCCTCCCAATCTCCACCCCGGAAGGGTCAAGAACTCAGGGGCCCCACTCCTCAGTGAGCCCCCAGAGAAAAGCAGGCAGTCACTCCTGTCTTCCCGGTCTCCAGCCACATTCCGTGCACACCTGGCCAGTGATCAAGCATTTCTATCTCTGTCACCCGACCCCATGTGGAGTCTCCAAACCCAGCAGATCCCTGCGATGTGCTCCCATGCCACTCCTCCCAGGGGAGGGAGGGGAATCTCTTCGGATCTGCCACTTGTTGGGCCCCTGCTGGAAGAGCAGTGGCCCTACTGTCCCGTGGATCATGGTTTATGGCAACCCCGAGGTGAAAGCCCATTCCTCAGCTCCGTCTCTTCAGCTGGCTTTCCTGCTCTAATACCTGGGAGCTCTGCTGCACTCAGGCACCCCTCTCTTCCTCTGACCCCAAGGGTCCTGAGAATACACAAACTCGTAAATAGCACCTTCATGTAAAGATATGTTGAGAAATGAACTACAGAAGTTTCTGGTTACATGTCTTGTGCCTAATTTAGTATTTTGTATATAGAAATTTCTTAGGCAGCCTAGAATTTTTAGAATTTTTTTAGGTCACATTAGAATCATGTGTTGAAGAAAAGCACAGGACCTACATACTCCAGAGGAAAGACTGGTTGATTATCTTTCCTTCAAGTATGTATAAAACTCTATCACTTTATTCTAAAAGCAAGGAGCGAGAATTGTTTTTGTTAAATTTCAAGACTAGATTGAGGCTTAAGTCTTTAAAATCTGACTTTTGTTGGCCAATCTGAGCACTGACCTAGAGATGTTTCAAAAGAAAGACCAAACTGAAGGAGGAGGGGAGCTGCAAGGTGCCCAAGGCCTGGGGGACACCCTTGGGCCAGCCAGGTGGTCAAGAGAGGTCAGGCTTCAGGAGAGAACTTCACTTCATCCTCGTGGTTTATTTCTCAACTGGTCCTCTCTCCTCAAAGATGATTCTCCTCAATAGGTAACTTTTCCCTCAAAACTTTTCATGTTATGGTTCTCTTTCTGCCCAGATAAAAAGTCTCCTGACCTGTAAACTACAAGTCCATGTTGTATACAAAGTTTGAAAAGTAGCATAATATAGTCTATCTTGAAAGTAAAGTTCTCACTGGACTCCTGTTTTAGTTCATTCAGGCTGTTCTACCAAAGTACCACAGGCAGGTAGCTTACACAACAATTTATTCCTCACAGTTCTGGACATTGGAATTCCAAGATCGGGGTGCCAGCATGCTTGGGTTCTGGTGAGGTCTCTCTCCTGGTTTGTAGACTGCTAACTTCTTATATACTCTCATGGTGGAAGAGGCAAGAGAGATTTCTGGGGCCTCTTTTATAAAAGCAGTAATCCCACTTGTGAGGGCTTCACACTCATGACTAATCATCTCCAAAGGCCCCTACC